>NW_019721526.1:1727379-1744263 GCF_002891405.2 Cryptotermes secundus
GGGGCGGGAACTCGCCTATTACCGTAGTAACGCGAGCGTTACTTTACCGCCACGTACCGCTGGGGAGGTAGGGGTCAACATGTCACAATATGTTAGTATCTTGTATTAGTATATGTACTTATACCGTGGTGATGAGTAGTTCCTCATATTGTGTCTTGTGCAGCTGTCATGTTTTAGTTAGTGTTAGTTTAGAAAATTATAATAGTTTTATTCCGATGACCGGTAAAATTACACAAGTTCCAGTTCATTATAATAAGTTTTTTAAAGGTGATGTACAATTATGATTTAAAACTTTTGCATTAAGAGCACAAAATATTATGAACTCATACTTAAATTACCTTTTTTCTGAATTAAAATTTGAAACTTTTAAAGACCCTTTATTGAAAAAAGGATGTATTAATACGGTATTTATTACGATTGAACATTGAACATTTAATCACATTCCAGTTGAGTTCTCTACATCAGCCAGTGTGAATGTTGGCGATGTTAACTGTTCTTCTCAAAATGACCCAATGGTGACATTTATTTTTATTTACGTACTGTACATTTAAAGACAGCCGGTCAGAGTAGCCGCGCGGTCTCAAGCATGAACTGTCTTCGCTCGGACACTGGGATCGTAGGTTCGAAACCCCCTCAGGGCATGGTTGTTTCGTGTTTGTATGCGTTTATTCTGTGTGTGTGTTGTCCTGTGTGTAGGTAGCGGCCTTCCGACGGACTGGTCACTCGACCAAGGAGTCCTGCCGTGTGTGAAAAATGAATAAGAGGCCTGGGCCCTGAATGGGCTGGAAGAGCCATTGGAAAAAACATCTGCCGATGTTGTCAATAGTTCAGACTCTGTAGTGCTAATGACGGCAGTGATAAGCGAATAATGAATTGGAAAGGATATGGAAGGAAGAGCCATATCCTAATTAGAGGTAGTAACCCAGCGTTAGTTCCCGCCATAGCTCAAGCGGTTAGTCGATGGCTTCCCAACGCGGCTGCCCGGGTCTGATCAAGTGGGATTTGTCGTGGACAAAGTGGGGCTGGGGCAGGTTTTCTCCAAGTACTTCGGTTTCCCCTGCCAATCTTCATTCCACCAATTGCTCCACAATCACCCTCAGAAATGGCCACAGTACAAGGGACTTAGTCCCACCCCACTAGCAATAAAAAATACGGTGGAAACCCCACTGTTAGACTTTCATCTCATACAGGCCTACTTGAGTTCGCGGTTTGTGTGTCCAGCAGCGTGCAGCTATAGCAGTGGCTTGCAAATGCACTGGATTCTGGATCTGTTCGTTTGTACGTGTTGGAGATTCGCTGAAGCCTGTGAGTGTAGCCTACAGTATTTGTTCGTAGATTTTTCGTCGTCGTGTGTAGAAGAGGATTCACAGGTTCGTTCCCTCTGTCCCCCTAGATAAATCAGAGACGACAAAATATATTCTGATCTGGTAAAATAAAAGAAAGTCTCTGTAAAGAAGAGCCATCATTCCTGCTGATATAAACTCGCCTGGTACGCGAATGTGGTATACAGTTTAATCGTTTCCAGTTGATTTGTCAGAACAACTACTGACATGTCTTGTTAAGGTAAAGTAAGTTTAAGGCTTCTCTAGAATTGTGTACCAGCGTAAATCTTTCTCTGTTGGCTCCCTTAATGGGGCTATTCTCACACCACAGTTTTAATAAATTCGGATGTCGGACGAAGTCCGAAATAGGCCTCATAATTTTAAACAATGCCTTATAGAAGAGCAAGGTAAAGTTGTCCCTGTGCTCAACTAATTAAGCACTATGCCATTTTGGCGTATATGGGAGTGGATGTATAGATCCACATTTTCTTGACCTCGTCATCAGTTGGTGGTGAGTGGTGAGCTTCACGCCCTGCTGCTTTATCCCCGGGGAAAGAGCCACCGGTACCCATTGGGTAGGTCTGGATGAACCCCAGAGCCCGTCTGGAGGACACGGAGAAGTGAAAGTTCTTGACCTTACCGGGACTCGAACTCCGACCCCTCGGTCGTCTAGCCTGTATCCAGTCGCTTTACCGACAACGCTATGCCGGCTCCGCGTTATAGAAACCTGCTGCTAAAATTTAGCCCTGTTCTGTGTTCGTACAACATACGTCATACAGATTTCGATATTATTTCGGACGGTTGCGTGGATAGCGGTGCATAAATATCCCGTAGTTTCGGAAAGGCCAGGCATTACTGAATGAGCTCACGTACTTCCCCCTTCACTGCTTCGGAACTGCCACTTTCCTGTTCAGACCGTGGGAACGCTTTGGAGCGGTCAGCCATATTGGAACAGTATATTACGTGCTTTAAGGTGAGTTCCCTAACGACGACGAATGATTCATAGCTTGCTTAGTGACGGTGTATGAACAGCAGTCAGTTTGTGGCGTCGAGCGATATGAACGATTGCTACGCATAGTGAACTGAAGTAATTCGCGTGTGAGGTCTGAGGAGTGCTACGGGAAGCAACTCACAGATTCCTTGATGCCATGTCCGAAATCCGGACCAGTCGAAGTCAAACGCGTTACTGCTACTCGTATTTCAGCGTGCTTGAATACTGGGATGTTAAGATGCATGTTAATGCCAAATTGGGACTGTTGGTTGTTAAGATATCCATTTTATGTCACATAAACTCTGGAAAAACTGAAGAAAATTACGAACGACTGCAGAATAACCGCTTCACGCAAGGATACATTCGGATCTATTATCATAAGCTGCTATTTTGGCTTTCAGATATTCCCTCTTTTTATTCCTGAAATGCTTGCTGGTTTCACTTCAGATTATCCCCATTTATTTCACTGGGATCCTGTAACCACTACACTTTGGCTTGTTTCCTTTGGTCTAATAATTTTGAGCACCATTTGTCGAACCATGGCTTATACTTCTTCAGTTCATGATAACCTAGACTCTCTTTGGCAGATATCTTTATATTATCTTTAATAGCTTGAGGCACTATGCTACAAGCTGGAAGGTCGCGGGTTCAAGTTTGATGAGGTCATTGGATTTTTTTTTCAATTGACCTATTCCTTCCGTCGCACTATACTAGTCCTGAGGTCGACTCAGCCTCTAACAGAAATGAGTACCAGGAATATTCTTGGGGGTAAAGGGCGTGTGTGTTGTTTGTTTGCTCACTGCCAGTCTTTCCCTAACCTTTGCCACCACCAAGTAGTGGTCAGTATTACAATCTGCTGCCATGAATGATCGGACATCAAGTATACTTGAGTGCCGTCTCCTATCAATCAAAATATGGTCGATTTGATTGTGTATCTTCCCATCAGGAGATGTCCAAGTAAATTTATGGATGTTACGATGTGGGTGCATTGTACTTTTGACAGTAAGATTTTTTGAGGTGGCAAAGTTTACAACTCTAACTCCATTATCATTACAAATTTCATGCAAACTCTCATTCCCAATTGTTGGTTTGAAAATGTCTTACCTCCCTACTTTGGCATTGAAATCTCCTAACAAAATTTTCATAGGGTACTTCGGGAATATATCAAATACATGTTCTAGTTCTTCATAGAATCTGTTCTTTATGTCATCAATTTTATCTTCTGTTGGGGAGTGAACATTCATAACGATGATATCACACCAGCGATCTTTTAGAATTATATATGATATCCTATCAGAAAGAAGCTCTACCCTCTTAACTGCTGATATGATTCTGTAATGCACGAGAAAATCTGTATCTACTTCATGTTTCTCATTCCCCTTTCCATAGAAAAATGTATATTCTCCTGGCGGTTCGGTGCCACCTCCGTCCCATCTGACCTCCTGTACTCCAATTAAATGTACATATATTTTGATATTTGCACGGAAACGACGCGTCCATCGACTTTTTCGTTTGTTCTTTGCAGCAAGAATGTGTTTGCCGAGCCTTTGCCTAGCAACGATAGGGGGAATACACAGACTGATGGGATAAATTTATGTAGTACCCAATTGAGATGGGCTCAGGTGCCATGATATATATATATATATATATATATGCCGAGATTGGTTTAGGCATTAAAGAACTAACGCATGGGTATACACAGACACACAGACAGGAAGGAGATCTCATAAGCCTGCTTTTGGAAAGTAGGCTGACAACAACGAATTATGCATGAAGACAGGAAGACGATAAAGTTCCAAGCAATAATATTTTAAATAAATGGTTAATGCAAGTTTTTCTCAACTTCACTTCTTTGTTTTGGAAGAATTCAGCAATGTAGATAGACATCTAATACTTCATAACAACACTTCTTGATATCTGAAATGAGTAATCCGAAACATGGAATCGTTAAACCACAATTGTTTTCATCAGTCGCTCAAAGCATATACCGGGATAAACCTGAAATTAAGCCAAGAGCGCTTCCTTTTACAGCCTTCCTGGTTCATTATGGCCCTACCATCAACTCACCAGACCAAGTTTACTGTTCTCACTTCACCGCCTCTGTGCAACTCCATTTATTGAATTCACACCGAGGTCCCCTGTCTCTTTTCTTGCAGCAGTTTATACACCTGATGATGGCCAGTTAGGCCGAAGCATGTAGTGATATAGAGAGTCTCGAAGTGTGAATTCAATATGTCGACGGCGTAGTACATTTACGGAGAGTTGAGACTTGTAAAAGTGAAATACAAAGTACAACAGGATGCTTCAAGACAGTATGTAAGTGCGAGTTACTGAAAACATCGTTCAGTAAATGACAAGTAAAATAAATAAGTATGCATCTTCATATCCAACTTAGCGCTGGGCTAGTTACATTTTTTTTATTGCTAGTGGGATGGGACTAAGTTGCTTGTACTGCGGCCACTTCTGGCCTATTGTACCAGCCCCAGATGACATGTGAGGGTGGTTGTGGAGCAATTGGTGGAATGAAGATCGGAGAAAACCTGCCCCAGCGCCACTTTGTCCACCACAAATCCCACTTGACCAGAACCGGGATCGAACCCGGGCCTTAGCGGTGGGAAGCCAGTGACTAACCGCTTGAGCTATGGCGCGGCCCGCTTAGTTACATAGTAAGGACGTTGTCCTGGACATACAAGTAAGGTTCCCACAGCGGGGGCTGTGAAGAGTAACGCCGCGTGTTCCAGCGAAACTCAGCTGCCGTTCCGAAGAAGTTGTGCCTCCAGCTGCAGTGTCGCAGAGTAGGCCAAGCCAGTGAGTATGTAGAACCAGCGATGAGGAGGCTCTCCGTAGATCACCCCTATATTGGGGTTAAGGTTCTTACAGTGGAGCCTGTGAAGAATTCTGCCTTCTGGCTTATAACGCCTTTACTCCCGTGAAAGTCGACCGGTGTTGCGTCGTCGTTTTTGCTTAGTTTACTCTTCGATCCTGAAGATGAAGTCTGTATATTCCTCCAAAACACTGTATGACTTTCATCTGACTACACGGCTTTATACCCCATATAACAAGCTCTCTGTTCCCCCCTGTATTTATCAGTACTGTGGCAACCAGCTCCCGAAGTATTCTGTGGCCTATATTAAATACAGTGTACCGCAGACAACAGGCATAAACGTAATAGCATAACGGATGTGTAATGAATCAACAGTGTTGACAGCTTTCATAGAATTCATCAGCGGACCATATGCGGTCCGCGAGCTGTACGTTGTACTTGCTTTGACTAGCTCACTTTCTGTGTTGTGGCCCCGATTAGGGTCAGGGCCCTTCTCCTTTATTACAGAAGTTTCGTTAATACTCATTATTACATGCGGCGAGACGTCTTGCCTGGAGGATCAGACGGCAGTAAGCCTTCTACCGTCATAGAAAAACGCGGACGAATATACACCCGAGAGAGCGACAGAGAGAGATGTAGTGAGTGACCGGCCCAACATCGGGCCTCCTTAGACTAAGCGGCGACAATGCTCGGCCTCTTTTAGCTTAACCCGTTCCAGATGTTTTACTGTTGTACTTAAGAGCCGGGATAGCTCAGTCGTTATAGCGACTGGCTACGGGCTGGACGGCTAAGGGGTCGGAGTTCAAGTCCTATTTAGGCGAGATTTTTTTATCAACCCAGCCTCCTATCCAATCGGTACCGGGAACACTTCTCCGCGGGTAAATCGGCCTGGACGTGAAGCTGACCGCTCACCTCCAACTAGTGCTGACGTCAAGAATACATGGATCTGTACATCAACTTTCCTATACGCTTTCATTGCTTAGTTCTTAATTAGTTAAGCACCGGCACAACTTTTACCTTATAATTGTGTTTAAACAATATGCAAGTCTGGGTAATGTCGACCGGATAATGAGAGTAAGTTATACTAATCCAAGTTAGCGATGTGAACAGATTTCTAGCTGTTCTTCCCCGTGACATCCTTGGGGCTCCTCCCCAGTTGTAGCTGCACACGGTGTCCTTTACTCAGCCTTCGTCACAGATAATACAAGTTCGGCTCATAGGCGCGGTGTGAGGCTACAAGAACGCGAAAGCATAAACATCTGTTGTAGGCATTTGTCAGCATTCTGCAGAAGGAAAGGCATTTATTGCTGAAAATTGTGGCTCTTGTCGTAACTATTTTTCTTCCAGGAAGTCCAGTTTTGCTTTTTGTGTTTTTTAATTCGACCTTGTCCATTTGTATTCCTGTCCCCATTAAAATCTGTGACCTTGTCCATTTGTATTCCTGTCCACATTAAGATCTGTGACCTTGTCCATTTGTATTCATGTCCACATTAAGATTTGTGACCTTGTCCATTTGTATTCATGTCCACATTAAGATCTGTGACCTTGTCCATTTGTATTCATGTCCACATTAAGATTTGTGACCTTGTCCATTTGTATTCATGTCCACATTAAGATCTGTGACCTTGTCCATTTGTATTCATGTCCACATTAAGATCTGTAACCTTGTCCATTTGTATTCCTGTCCACATTAAGATCTTTGACTTTGTCGATTTGATGGCTACTCGATTCATATTAAGAAGAAGTGTGTAATTATAATTTTGATGATGCTGATTTACTTATATAATTAAATATAAACCGATACGGTACAGTGATTTAAACTAAACCAATTTCTTAATAATTCGGCAAAGTTTAATGAATTCCACAATACTGAGTTTGTTCCAAATTCGCTATTAAGGGTGAACTTTGCTATACGACATATATAAACAGCCAGACGGAGATGAAACTGCATACGTTTCGAAATTGTTTAAAAACGCTATTCTAATACAGTTTCTGCTGCATGCATTTCGGACCATTAGGTGGAGTTAGCATCCAGCATGTCGTAGACTTTCCGTCACTTTAATCAAGGGGCGGGCGTAATAATCGACGCGGCTTCGCTATATATATATGTACGGTACACCCACCCACAGGGTATCCAAATGCATATCCGGTGGTGGATATAAAGACAGTTCGTCGAATCGTTGCAGTATTGTTTTGAAAAGTGAGAAGATTTTATTTGAAAATTTTAATTGTAATTATTCATTTATTTGTAATTTTATTTAACGGCCCGTCACAGTAGCCGCACGGTCTAAGGCACGAACAGTCTTCGCTAGCTCGAACCCTGGGATCGTGGGTTCGAATTCCACTCAAGGCATGAATGTGTCGTGTATGTATGCGTTTATTTTCTGTTGGTGTTGTCCTCTGTTTAGGTAGCGGCCTTCCGACGGGCTGATCACTCGTCTAATGAGTCGTACTGACCGTGAAAAATGATTACGGAACTGAATGAACGGCCTGGGCCCTGAACGGGCTGGAAGAGCCATTGGAAAAGAAAGAAAAATTATCCAACGACGCTGTCTGTATAGCGTCGAATGTAGGATGTTATTGAATAATGAATTAGAAAAGATGTGGAAGGAAGCGGTCGTTACCTAATTCAAGGTAATATTACGGCTTTTGTCTGGGAGAACTGAAGAAATAAAGAAAACCTTCAGTCAGGTGAGTCGGTGCCGCCGCCGAGTTTGGAACCAGCCACCACCCGAACAGAAGTCACGAACGTTACCGGTTGAGACTCTTTGTACGGGCAGAAAATTTGTGAAGTTTATGTCAAACGTAGTGTAAAGAAACGACTATAGTGGGCTGATGCGGATCAAAAAGAAATTCACGGAACACACAATCCTTCGAGCCGCACTATGGCCCTGGGATCGATTCATCCTCGTACAGAATTAAGTACCAGGAATATTCCTTGGGGGTAAAGGGCGTCCGGCACGTGAGGCTGATAACCTCACCTCCATCTGTGAGCCGATTGTCTGAAAAATGCGGGATCCTCGACGTCTCACAACCCTATGGGCCTCCACAATCTGTTACAGGGGTATATTTACCTTTTTTACGTTTATTATTTTTCGGAAGAGCCAGAATAGCGCAGTCAGTATAGCGACTGGCTACTGGCTGGACGACCAAAGGTTCGGCGTTCGGGTCTTGGTGGAGGCAAGAATTTATATTTCTTCATGTCGTAGAGACCGGCTGTAAGGTCCACTCAACCTCGTATCCAATGTGTACCGGGAGCTTTCTCCCCGGGGATAGAGCTGCCGGGGCGCGAAGCTGACCACTCACCTCCAACTAGTGCCGAGGTGAAGAAAACTTGGGTCTATAATCCACTCCTCCATGCACCGTCATGGCGTAGTGCTTAATTAGTTAAGCGTAAGGACAACGTTACCTTTTATTGTATTTCGGAATAACCGAATTATATCGAAATCCGATGTTTGGGAAATGAAACGCGCGGACAGACGAGGGGCATCGAGAGGACAGTAGGCATACCGACAGGTGCAGTTCGCGGGCCACAGTTTGCGCACACATTTACTAGGGCACGAATCGGAAAGTAAGCGTACGAGTATGCTAGCGATCGGTTTGCCACTATCGAACCTTCACTCCAGCACTCATGCAATGTTGCATAACGCGCGCGGAAAGTCAGCTGTTTTTGCAGTGTCCGTTGGTACGGATGATGGCCAGAATTTATGAGGCTATCATTGGGCAGGACACTTTCACCTTGCGCCAATAGCTTCATTATGAGACACGCCCACACAAAGGTGAACAGGGCCCATGCGAACAAATGTCAAATAAAATATGTAAATAACAAGACATAAAATTGTGACGAAGAGTTGCGATAGCAAAGCAAAGGGACCTGTGTAGAGACGGCATGTAGGGGAACACGGGGAAATACGAGTACTCTGTCTGTCTGTCATATAGCGGAACTGCAGGGAATAGTACTTATTATGTTGGCGGCCCTGGTGGAATTTCATTGTTGCAGTGGAATTACAGCTGTTATTTTTACTGTATAATTTTCTCTGAAATGTAAGTATTTGTTGAATACGATTTCCCTCCTGCTGCACCCGTGTGTTTAACTCATAAAGAGGAATATGTTTTAATACGTAAAATTAATACTGGAGGCGAAGCTTAGCATCATTCATTCAACTTTTTACTAATGCGTAATTGATTGCAATTAATACGAATACCATATGTATCCTAAACGTTTGTAAATTTTTACATAATAAGTATTGATAATTATTCATGAATTTATATCAAAGACCAATACTCAGCAAAGGACAGACCCGTCCTCTCGTCAGAGGAACGCCCCAAGGTGACGAGGACCATAACTCTGACACTAAAATATTGCCGTGATCCCCAGGAGGAACTCAGCATCAGAACAGACAGACTAACCATCAGTCGTAACGTAACTTTGACTTTCATTTCGGTGTGCTGTTACCACAGAAATGAATATCAGCGTCTCGGGTAATAGTACCAAGTGCTAGTGTGATACGAGATTATAATGATAATTTGATTCGAGTATCTATTATTAGTTATATTTGGTAGTTTATATTGTCAAGTTTTATGAATGTGTGACTTATATTGGGGGTTTGGATTGGATGATTTTGATTTATTTACACCTTATACACCCATTTCGTAAGTACAATTAATTATAGCGCTATCGCTATTTCCACACTTTGCAGTTCACTGTTACACTAGTGTCCTCAGTCTTCACTAGTCGTATCCTGGCAATGGATTCATAACAGTCTCACTGTAACTGCAGCCCACTAAGAAGTCTTCTTTGCACAGTCTAATTCGTTTCTTGCCATTTCTTTTCAGTTATTTTGCCAATTGCCAATTCCGGAGTCTAAATTCTAATTCTAGTCAGGGTCGGATTTACTTTAGGACTGGAAGTTTACCATCAAACCCCTTGAGATTGACGACCGGTATCTTTTTCAACTGAACACTTTAGGTTATAGTCCTTATATAACATCCTCTCTGACAAGAGGATTGGTCTGCCATTTACAGTTACTGCTGGTCCTCGCCAGCGCAGTCATTCTCGGGTCCGAGTTCCGCCGATCTTCCGACCATATTTTACTGTCTGAGATTTGAGACTCCCCCAGCCTGTGGCCAGGTTTTGGTATTTATACCCATCAGGAAGAGGTTGGTCCAGCTATACCCCTAGGCACTGGGTTCCTTTTTCATGGCCTGCTACGTCTTTCAGGGCTACGGTTATATAGCCTCGGGGCGACCCCCGCAGAAAATACCACTTACTCTGTTGCTGCATGTTGATTCACTGCTGCAGAGATGTGTTTACCGCACCTNATTCCTTTTTCATGGCCTCCTACGTCTTTCAGGGCTACGGTTATATAGCCTCGGGGGGCCCCCACAGAAAATACCGCTTACTCTATTGCTGCATGTTGATTCACTGCTGCAGAGATGTGTTTACCGCACCTTTGCGCAGCAGCGAGCGCGGCGCTGACCAAAGAAAACGCCTCTCTTTCTATTATTGCGCGCGTTCGCTTCCGCGGGAATGTTTTTAACGAGCCGTTGCCTGTCAATGAACTATTCCGGCGTTCAGGCATCATGTCACGATATTTTAAACGGGATGAATAACCTTTAGAGTGGGGAAATGATGCAGAACATCAAAAAGGAAAGTGAAATCGCAAAATATATTTGACCGTCACGTTTTGATGCTGAGATAGCAACTTCCTTTGTACGTGCTTGGAATCACATCTTCCATATTAGTAACCCGTATTGCTTGAATAAAGATGATAGGCTATTTATAATTACGTTGTAAACGAAACTCATGAATATCAAGAGGGGGATACTGTGCATCATGGAAAGTTAGTTTATTTGTTATTGTTGGCCATGTAATTTTCTGTCCGTGTATCTCACATTGCAAGCGTTAATAACCAAACGATTAATATAAGTGATATTATCTGCATCTTATCTGAATTAAAAGTCTGTTTTCTAGACGTGTGCTCTTTAACTGTGCTCATATTTACTCAAGTTCCCCTGTATAGGGATATTCCTCTTGTCGTAAGACGTAATTTAGTTGAGAAACTTGTTGCCAGAAGTGTTTCGAACCTGGAATTCCCAGGCTTTGAAAAAATGCAAGAAATATCACTGACAACAGTCATTTCAGATAATAACTGTATATTCGTAATATTATACAAATGACATTCACGAATGCTTTTACAGCCACTGAGAACTTTTATTTCATAAATATATATGTTTTCATTACAGCGCAACACGAGATTGTTACAGTCACTTTACTCTTTATTCACAACATGTTTCGGCCATGTACGGCCATCATCAGGTGCCCTCACTGCACTGCTTGTCTCAATTTTAAAATTAAAATTAAAATTGCGATTAATATTCAAATGAAAATAAGTCGCCGCATTAAATTTATCGATCTCCTTGTGGGTTCTATTAACACAATCTTTTGCGGCGTGGGTGTGTTTCATGCAGTTCATTGACGGTGTGTACGTTGACTTCTTTTATCTGCAATATGTTAATCTGTTTTTCTGTATTAATTCTCTTTTTGATACATATGAAATACAATACTGATAACTTTATTTTTCTATAATTCTACCTTTATTTTGTATAAAAATTGGTATCTTACAATTAGGAGAGACTAAAGGTATGGAAGTGTTCGGAAACAAATGCGGAAGAGCATATTTCCGTATGACCTCAGGGGAAGCTGAGATGCGTAACGAGGAGATTACACACATTTCAGTGTTACGATAGTAGAGTCATGGAGGTTAAGACGAGAGAGAAACAAAAATTAAGGAGAAAGATAATGAAATATTAAATATATCTTAGGGAATACATTATGTGGACATTAACTTCACCGAACTGTGATGCTCAGAAAGTTTATGGCAGCGGTTGGTTCCTTGCATCACACTAGTCTGTGCGTTTTTATTCATTGCTTGAGGCATAGGGCCTGTATCTGTTTACTCTATAGATCTGCAGGACCTTATGGTTCTGATGGTGTTCTCTGGCTCTTGATCTTCATTGAAGTTACTTTTTTTTATGTTCTTTTTGTGATTAGTGTCGAGGGTCGGGTCCGAACTCAGAACCATTCCAGTGCTATATCCCTGTGGTCTGGTTGTGTCCCAAAGGGCTTGTCGCCAAGACGAATTGATGGGCGCTAAACCGCCAGTCGTAAAGTGACTCTGACTCTGCCAGGGATTGTCCAATGATTGAGGTTAGCTCTTTCTAAGGGACCTGATAGACTAGGTGTCTCTCTCCTCACCTGAGGACGGAAACAGATCCGGTTTCCGAAACCCTGTGTTCTCTAGTTTCCAGAATAGCGGACGATGAACTAAGTCCGAAAACGCAGTAATTCTGAGGAAATAATTCGTATTTGTTTTGTTACTTTCTGGAAGAGGAAAGTTTCATGTTGATATGTATATTTATCTCGATTTATTTAGTATCCATAGTCTCGAAAACAAAAACAGTAAGTCACCTGAAGGGTAGGATTCAGTCTTCTGGGATATGACGCCATGTATCTAATAGAAATTTGTCGACTTTGAGAGGAGCTTAAGCCGGGGAAGCCAGCAGCAAACATGCTTGTTTGTTTGCTAGCTCAGTTTAGTGTCTGATCATGAAGATGAAGCCAATATGCTTCTATCAAACGTCTTGAAATTTCCACTAGATACGTTGGTATCACACGCTAGAATATAATGTTCTTCTTAGTAACCGTCATGGAAACCTCTGGTCTTGCATGTCGACTGAAGACAGGTACCCCGAAGCACTGATTAAAGCAGGCATGTCCAACTTCAAACAGGTTGTGATCGACTTTTTAGTGTCAAAACTGCCAGTGATCTACCACCCCCTCCTATCGTCGTACCTCGCTTTAAGCAAAAATATTGGTAAAAATAACACGACACATGATGTTTGCTGTAAAAGCAACATACATTGAAAGTACAGACTACTTTAATACGCATTTTCCCTTCAAAATCTGAATATAATCATATTATATTACAAGTGAATTTACATGCTTTTCACGTATAATTTCCTTATGGGCTTATGAGATCGACCAAAAATCGTTCCGCGATCGACGCGTTGGACATGCCTGGTTTAAAGCATGTAACTTACAGGCATGCTCGTATAATGATCAATGTCAGATATAATTGAGGTGTAGTGAATTGAAGTGACTTAGAGTGAGAGGCTATAGAGGACTTTTGTTGTCACAGTTATGAGCAATCGGACTTCGTAGCAGTGGGACATTCCTTGAACTGTATCGGAAAATGTTGTGCATCGCCGAGTATCGAAATATTTAATGCACTTACTGATAACCCTTCGAAACATACGATTATTCTAAATAACGTTTTAAAATTCAGTTTCCACCCCAGAGAAAGTACACTACATCCCCATTACGAAGACGAGTCGGTGAATGCTGTTTAGGGAGATAGTCGCTGCTTATATTGTGAATCGCACAAAAGAAATAAATACAATCTGTGAGCAAAATGCAGAGCTTGTCAACCTTAAAGAAGGTGCTTATGGACTTGACACTAGCAACTGAGTTTTAAAGGTTTAATGTTCTTCTGATTAGGTTACCATATTTATGTCTGATTTGGGGGCACGCGGTACTATGCTAGAGGCAGGAAGGTCGCGTGTTCAAGTCCCGATGAGGTCATTAGATTTTTTTCATTCACCTAATCCTTCCAGCCGCACTATGGCCCTGGGGTCCACTCAGCCTCTATCAGAAATGAGTACCAGTAATTACATAATTTTCCTGAGGAGTAAAGCTCGGCCGGCGCGTAAGGCTGACAATCTTACCGCCATCTTTGAGCCGATTGTATAGAAAATGTGGGAGCCTCGACGTTTCACAAACCTATGGGCCTTCACGGCTTGTTATAGGGGTAGCTTTACTTTTTTTTATGTATGTCGGATTTAAGGATCTCACCGTAGTGACTATGTAGGTAGTACTTCTCAGACGTCTGTTTGCGAGACGTAAAAAACAACCGTTCCTCAATAACGTTCTTGACTTTCCTTCAGGAAGTTCATGGTTTGAATTGCGCCTTGGGTACTGGTTATCCGCATTGAAGGTTGTCGTAGTTTTGTGTGTCGATACCTGGCAGTAAGTTTAAATAAGCGATGTCGTCATCTTCACACGTATTTTTGCAATTTCCCATTCTTATGCCTCCGTATATCAGTTTCATTGCTGCTTAACAATTACATCTGACGCCTTGTCTTTAAAAAACTTGGATTCCCGTCTTCCGTTGCCTCTCAGGACAAGATTTCATGTATATGGATCACGGAGATGAACGCTGTGGGTGCTTTCTTTGAAGTATTGGGACCATTTATGACGTATTACCAAAAATTGCGAATTCTATGCATAACTTGCTGGCGAAAATAATAGATTAGGAACCAAAATATTGTCACGTTTTAGGGGTGTTTGACTTACAGGCGGGTTTTTGATTGGATGATTTGGATTTATTGACACCCTATACACTCAACTCATTCATTCATTCATTCATTCATCAGTAATCTGTCAGATGACAGGTCCACAGCCTCTTCCAAAACAGTTTCTCCACTTAATGCGATCTTCTGTTTTTGGAAAGAGACTATCCAGGAAAAGTGATAATGTGGTAGTTTTTCCATTTGCTTTCCACATCGCAGTACAACAGCCGTTCAAACCACTCTGGTCACGCCTGTTGCTATACGAACTTGAACCATCTCGAGCATCATTTTCTCTGTGCTTCCAGTCGCCGCTGATGACGCTGCTTCCGGCATCAGTTTTCGGTGTCTCTCTTCGTCTGATGCCTACCCTTTGACCTGTCCAGCAAGGGAGGCCCTGCCAGTAGCTACGCTACCGCTGGTATAGCTCTCAGGGTCCTTGGCATACTCAAACCCCCTCACCACGATAAGGTGGAGACACCAACGAGGGGACTGAACTCATAACTACATTTAATTGTAGCACTATCGCTAGTTCCACACTTTACAGTTCACTGTTACACACACTGTTGTGTCCTCAGTCTTCACTAGTCGTATCCTGGAAAGGGATTCATGACAGTCTCACTGTAACTGTAGCACACTGTAAAGTCTTCTCTGCACAGCCTAATTCATTTCTTTTGATTTTTCCTCAATCATTCGGCCCACTTGCCAAATACGGAGACAGGAAACACAACTTCCTCTATTGTTGCATGTTGCTACAGAGGTGTAGTTACAGCACCGTTGCGTAGGAACTAGCGCGGCGCTGACCAAAGAAAACACCGCTCTTCTATTGTTGCAGGTATTCGCTTCCGCGAGAAAGTGTTTACCTAACCGTTGCCTAGGAATGAACTATTCAGGCTTTCAGGTCTCATATCACAATATTACTTTATATCTGAATCCCACTTTTGGCCCCTTTCCTGAGCCAAATTAACGAAATTCACCTAACACACATCTGTTTCCTTAACAGCAGCACTAGCATTATCTTATTGCGACGGTCTCAGTATTGTGCGTAGTCTCCATTAAGAGAATTCCTTGCCAGAATTGGAGTCATGTTTTGATTTCCTTATCCATGCTACACGTCCAGTCCATCATGACCTCCTTGATGCCACTGTTTGTACAGTTCCAGGAATGGAGTGCAAATCACCGGTTTCCTCGTTATGTGATCTCTTCGTCCCCAGTTTGATTTATTTCTTAGTTTTGAACTGTTTTCTGCAGTTAGACTTGCTAATATTTCTTGGGGTCGGAAGTGGTTCCCCTGAGATGAGTGCAGGTGGAGCGTTCCTGTTTAAACATTTCCTGTTAATAAGACACGTGACCAACGAAGAGTAATGTAATACACGTGTGGGCTCAATGAATAATACAACGTCGGATCTGTGTGCTTATAGACAGCTCACAAACACACGATCAGGTTGCTTTATTTGAAATGACAACTGTTTTTTGTACACGTCATGCTGACGGTCTGTTTACAGTTTTGAGACCCCATTAAAATTAGTACCTACGCAGTCACGACAAGTATAAATTATACTTAGATGTACCTTCGTGTTATGGTGAAGCGTTTAAGAGTTCCGGCTGCAGAAGAATTGTAATTGAAGGGTTTGCTATAAAGAGGGCTAACTTAAGTTGCATGTTTTGCAAACTGGTGGGAAAGAAGTAGAAAGTAAAATAATTTTTACGAAATTGTATTTAAATTAGGAGTGCATTGATGCCGAAGGACGGAATTCACGCGGTTCTTGAACCATGGTGCGGCAGCGATCGTTAAGGCAGATGCTAAAAAGAAACACGTTCTCATTACTTCTTCAGGCTACTCCCCCTGTGCACGAAGCTTGCCGTTTGTTTCAAGTGTCTCTCTTAGTTTCTCTCTCACGTACATTTGTACACGAATCTGCTTTAGGAGCCGGGAGATGCATGCACAGTGGCAGTGTTAGGAAGTGATATCTCACTCACCCGGAGCCAGTTGAGTTTGTCAACCGAATTCTTGAGACACGGTTATTATTAGCCTATTTTCCAAACTTTTAAAAAATAATAGGAGGCTAATGAAATCACCTGCTGTCTGTGTGTGTATCCCTCCTAATTTTTGAGAAAATAAAAGGATTATGAGATCATTTTGCTGTATATACGTGCGTATCCCCCTGATTTAAAAAGAATAAAAAGAGGCTTATGGGAAAACCTTGCTGTGTGTCTATATGCCTATCCAATTTTTTTAGTTTTCTATACGGTCCGTGTTGTAACAAACGAAAGTAGGCAATTAGTTCTTCCCAAAACTTGCTTCTTTGTATAGCAGGCCTATGATTTATTAAATCTGT
>NW_019721526.1:1744314-1771863 GCF_002891405.2 Cryptotermes secundus
TAGTCTCGGCCGATTCGCTCAAAATAGAGACAATTTATGCTCCGACATAAGTAAAGCAGATAGCATGATTTGCATTTATTTGTTGCAGAGATGGGCGTGGCAAGTATATTTCTTCATTGGTGAATGTGCCCCAGAAACCTTAGTTATTATTTATGCAGATGCATAGAATATAAGTAACGTTTTTCGGGGCACGCTGTGCGTTCATTTGTATTGAGTCAGGTAGTGTGACACTTAGGCCACTCGGTACGGCGGCGATTGGTGCCATCCAGAGCGTGTAGCAGTCGGTGGAATAAGAAGAATTGATATGAGAATTTGAAGTAGTCACACACCACATTGCTAATACTGTGTGTTTTCTTCACGTTTGCAGTTGCTTAAATACTTTCCAGACTTCTGCGAAACATGATGCAGGAGATAATTATACGTGGCGGATTGCGATAGAATAACAGGAACTATGATTCAAATTACCATCGTTGATTTTTACGCCGAACCGTGGACAGGTTGGACAGAGAAATTTTAAAATTAAACGAGGCAGAGTTTTATGTATGGCGAATTATATTCACATAAAAAAATTGCCAATAACTGTATTTCTTGTTTGGAATGTTAAAATAGGTTATCATCGTTTCAATCTGTAATTCTAACGACTGACATTCATTCATGAGCATTGCATTTTAGAATTTTACAGCATTGACCGTTGTATTTTCTTAGCAGTTATCCTCTCGCTATATAATATACAAAACAGACTCCGTGGCCTGTAGTTCGTATGTGAACTATACCGACCGAGCGACCACCGCTTGTTAGTGTTAATTTTTGCGGATAGAGGGTGTCACGTGGTCAGCGCAACGGATCCTCGCGGCCGTTAATCTCAGTTTTCTAGACCGGATCCGCTATTTCCTTGAAATAGCTCCTCAATTACCCTCTCGAGGCTAAGTGGACCCCGTTCCAGACCCGCCACTTTTCAGAAAATCTGGTAGCTCCGGAAATCGAACCCGGACCTCTGGATCTCTAGCCAGGAACGCTGACCACTAGACCACAGAGGCGGTTCTAAATAATATACCGTTTTGACATAAGAGTTAGATAACATCACGATGAAATTCAATATTGACTATGAATTTGGCAAGAAGCTGTGATAGCTCAGCGGGTGTAGCGAGGGGCTGGGTGGCCGGGGCAAGAAAACGTTCTGTACTCCATAGCGTCCACTGTCGTCTGTGAGCCGATTGTATGGAATATGTGGGGACCTAGACGTCCTGTTACAGGTATAGCTTTTACCCCAAAGCTTCTCGACCGACTGTAAGGTCCAACCAGCCTCCTGTCCAATGAGTAATGTGGGTTCCTCCCCTCGGAGGTAAAGTTACCGGGGCGTGAAGCTGACCGCTCACCACCATATAATGCAGAGGTCAAGAATGATGGAGCTGTACCTCTACTTCCCTCTACATTTTCATGGCGTAGTGCCTAATGAAGCACAGGGACAGCTTTACCTTTACCGACTGTCTTTATCAATTCAGCGAGAGTCATAAGAAAGCGTTCATGATATGCCAGAAATTACACGGAGGAATTGAATCTTTCCATGTGGTAGTCAGGGCATTACGGCCATGTTATTATGCTCGGTATGTGTTCTTATAGCAACCTTGCTAATTTTATCACCATATAATTTCCTTCTGTTCCTTTTTTCTGTCAATGCAGATGAAGTGGCCTAGTCCGGTTTCCATCGTCCCTCTGATGTTCATGTTCTTCTGTGGTCAGTTATTTTGTACCAGTAAAGCATATGGGGCAAACAGGGCCAAATTAGATTCTACAAACCATTTTATGGTTTCCATAAACTGGATGGGGTATTTTGTGTGTGGAATAGCTTTTGGAGGGTCGTTAAGTAATTGCAGTGTCACATATCTCCAATGCTTATTATTTTTACGCTCTTTAATAACACCGGTTTTGTCAGGGTAGCACCCCGATTGAGCCATGAAATCCTTTCCAGTTCATTACTCAGCAGCCACGGGATCATTTGATCATTTGACACTTTATAATATGAGATTCTGACAGCATCGTAAAATGAGCCACAATAACAACAACAAAGGCAACAAAAGAACACTGGTTTAGGAGCTGTATTAGTGTGACTTTACAAATATATACTGAATAACTTATACAAAAATAAATCATATACTATGTAAATGGAAGCAAATAAGCAATCAGAAGACAACCCTTATAGCTTTGGTTAGTTTGTTTGTAGTTATAATACTATCTAGCCGTTTGAAAATACACAAAATGATTGCTCACGCTTGCTGAACGCCATATTTGCTAGTACTGTCTTCTAGCGGCAAACCACGGCAACTATAAGCGCGGGCTTTTAAAAATAAACTTGCAGAGATTCATTCTCTATCGGCTCAAGAATTACCGTGATCTGATGCATAATTTATTTGTTGTGAATTTTTCAAATGTTTCACGTACTTATGAATAACTCTGTATAGACGGTGCTGCTGATCTGTACGTGACAGAAGGGGTAAAGTTGTCCCTGCGCCGATCACAATGGCTGCGCTGTCCCAAGGAGTCCTACCGATTGTATAAAAATATCAAGAAACTAAAAAAGCGGCCAAGGCTCAACAAAGGGCTCTAGAGCCATAGATAGATAAAACTGGCCCTCCGCTTAATTAATTAAGCACTCAGCTATCGTAACATGTTAGGTGAGTGGAGGTATAGCTCCACCATTCTTGACCAGGCCATTAGATGGAGGTGAGTGGTCAGATTCTCTACTCCTTGAGGAAAGAGACCCCGGTACCTATTGCGTAGGAGGCTGAGGGTGCCCCAGAGCCGATTCGGACGGTGTGGAGAAGAGGAAAATCTTCCACTGCCCAGAATGGAACCCGGACCGTCCAGCGTATAGCCCGTCGCTATACCGACTGAGCTATCCCGACTCCGTGACAGAAGTTATAAGTAGGGCTGTGTGATTAACGGATTATCAGGTTTTATTCATCCACCGCTTATTTTATAATCTGTGTTCCTGATTCCTTAGAGGTGCGAGAACTGGTTGAACGTTTTGTCCACCTTTAGCAGGAGGAATTGCCCGTGGTTAAAGTTAGTTAATTGAAATGAACAGAACTTTTACTTTCTAATGTTTCAGCATTTCGCTTCATAATTTACCGGGCGAATTAGATCTAGGTACAGAAGTATGTTAGTTGGGTCTTGGTTGTCCTGACAACGAGGAATGTTATTTCCTAGTACGATTAGGTCTCTTTTTTTTTTTTTTTCTTGTTGCTGACGCTGTCTCTTGCAAAAGAGCTGGGTGCTCCTGCCGTTATGTCCGTCCAACCCACAACCCGCAAGTTCACTCTACATACATACAGAGTGGTGGAACGAATGGAGAGGAAGAATTTTTTATTATTTGTTTGTTTAATCAGCAACCAGAATGTACATTCTATAAGCTAATGTTATGGCTGTTTAGATGACTTGATGAGGAGGCGTCCAGCGGCGAATCCTCAGTAATTCAAATCAGGTCAATTGGCCAGTTTCGTTTGAGTCTTCTGTTGTCTTCTCTTGTCGATAGCGTCTTTAGGAGTGGGTGTTTGTGAGTTGTGATTTTGTTGTGATGTCGTTGCTTTTATTGTTGGATGACGTCTTGTACGGGAGATATACCGAGATCGGTGTGGAGAGTTGCGTTGGAGACATACCGTGGTGCGTCGACTGTCATTCGTAGGATCTTAGATTGGCTTCTTTGGATTATTGCTGTGTTGGATTTGCTGGCGCAGCCCCATAATTCCAGGACGTACGTCCAAATAGGAATGATTGTAGTCTTATAGATCAGAATTTTATTTTCGACTGTTAGCTTTGATTTTTTGCCTATTAGCCAGTTTAACTGTTTAATGGTTAAGTCTACTTGCTTTCGTTTCTTGACTACATGCTGCTTCCATGTTAATTTGCTGTCTATAGTCATTTTTCCCTTGGCACTACAGCACCAGTGGGCCTAGGCGTACCTCCATGAAACTCTCCGTTTCACTTCGGTTTTTCTAGATTTTACACATATCGTAGAACCCCTTGGGCGGGTGATCAGCTCCTCGCAAGGCCTCTACCTGTACACAAACACAGAAAAACGCACACAAACATCCATGCCCTGAGTGGGATTCGAACCCACGATCCCGGCTTCCGAGCAAGCGAAGACAGTGCATGCCTTAGACCGCTCGGCTACCGTGACCGGCACGTCTATAGTCATACCTAGGTATTTTATTTCTGCTTTGCATGGTATTTGGCTGTCATTGATGTATATGTCAGGTGTCGGCTTGCTGCTCTTTCTGGGTCTTTGTTGACTGACAGTGTAGCTACATCATCGGCAAATGTTCCAAGAGTTATGTTTGAGGAAGTGGGTAGGTCAGATGTAAATAAGTGTATAAAGTTGGACCAAGGACACTGCCCTGTGGCACGCCTGCTTTTATTGGTTGTGGTTCAGATTTTTCGTTTCCCACTCTAATTTGAAACTGTCGGTCACTTAGGTAGGATTTAAGAAGGTTAAAATATGGTGGTGGAAGGATTTGTTTGATCTTGTATAGCAGACCACTATGCCACACCCTATCGAAGGCCTGGCTAACGTCTAAGAACACAGCTGTACAGTAGCTTCTGTCGTCAAAGGCTTTGTTGATGATATTTGTTATTCGTTGGATCTGCTGTATGGTAGAGTGGCCTTGACGAAATCCAAATTGGTGTTGTGGAATCCACTCTTCTGGCCTCAAGTCTTTGTTTATTCTTCTAAGTAAAAATTTTTCAAAAACTTTGGACAACACTGATATGATGCTGATTGGGCGGTATGAAGTGATTTCTGTTGGATCCTTTCCTGGTTTAGCTATCGTGATTATTTGCGAGATATTAAACTGTTTAGGCTTGTAGGACATTCTTATTATTCCATTAAAGATGTAGGTTAATAGTACTATTCCTTTTTGGGGGAGTTCCTTTAGCATTTTTGGTGTTACTTAATTTAGTCCGGGTGTTTTTTTAACCCAAAGATTTGATCACTTCTTTGATTTCCTTCGGGGTGGTAATCGCTAGAGTCTGTTGTAATTCTATGGGAGCTGCTAAGTTTTTTTTTCTGTTTCTTGGTCTCTTGCCTCATTATGCGGAGTAAATATATTGGCAAAATGTTTTGCAAAGAGGGAGAGGAAGAATTGTGCGGTTGTACAGAAGAGCTGAACAAGTTGAATCCTGTGTACATTTGTTGTGAATCCACTCGTGAGCCTTGACATTCTCACGGCGGTGACACCGTGTAGTCCGGTAGAAAGTCTCCCAAGTTTCGCGAGAACGTGCTGCTTCCACCTTCATGATCTTCTGCACTGAAGATGGAGAGAACATGTGCGTAATGTTATTCCAGACTATATGGCGTCAGGTATCACAGGATAGTAATGTTAGTTCCAGTGGTTACTCGGTTTCGTTTTAGGATGAATTGCTCACATTGATCATGAAATATTGTGACTCTCGAAGTTGTATCTTATAAACAAAGCTCTTTGACACTCTACGTTCTTGATATAGGTTCTTTGCCACGTTACAACTGGAGGCTGCCATGCCCTGCATTTATGATAGATGCAACTCTGTTATTACAGATACAAATCTTCTTTTGTTTCCCTAATCACTGGAGATGTACGCTTTAGTCAGAGATTATGTTGTTGGTGTTTCACTATGTGACAGGCGCTTCAAGCAAAATATGTTTATGTTAATGATGAGTTTATGTAGTAGCGTTCTGTTTTCTGTAAGACTGAGCAAAGCTACAGTGTTCTCCGTTTGGGAACCGATTAAATAAAAGAAAAAATAATTTTCTGTTTCTAATGAAGACTAACGATAACATCACTCACTCTCAACCTCGGCACAAGATGCAGGAAGTGAGTGGTTTACTTCACGCCCCAGCCACTTTGTTTCCTAGGAAAGAGCCACAGATACCATTTGGGTATGAGGCTGAGTGGACCTCAGAGCCTTTCTGGACGTTGTGATGAAGAGAAAAATAATTTGCCCCTGGGGGGAATGTAACCCCGTTTTCCTTATCGTCCTGCCCGTAAGTAGCCATTGCACTCAGCTATCGCGGCTCCTTACTTATAGTCGATATATAATCAAATTAAATTCGCCTGACGATTTTCATTGTAAACCTCTCGATACCAAAGTTTATTCACATCCATAGAATTAAATTGTATCTTGTTACGGGTGAATAGGGAATGTAAGTAGATACTATGCCGGTCACGGTAGCCGAGCGGTCTAAGGCATGTACTGTATTCGCTCGCTTGGAATCAGAGATCGTGGGTTCGAATCCCACTCAGGCCATGGGTGTTTAGTTTGTGTTTGTGTACAGGTAGAGGCCTTGCGACGAGCTGATCACCCGCCCGAGGAGTCCTAACGAATGTGTAAGATCTAGAAAAACCGAAGTGAACGGAGAAGTTCATGGAGGTAGGCCTAGGCCCACTGGGGCTGTAGTGCCAAGGAAAAAAAGAAAGTTGCTACTATAGGGTTCTGACGATGGTGTATAACACACAGAGATATTGGGATTTCGGACTTTGTCCATCGTCCGGATTCTAATTAACTAAGAAAAACACAACGTTTCGGAAACTAGATCTGTTTCCGTCCTCAGGTGAGGGAAGAGACCTAGTCTGTTGGGTCGCTTAGAAAGAGCTAGACCCAATCACTGGATCCAAATACAATTTGGATTTAGCTTAATTTCTTTTGGAACTAAACACTAGTTGTACCTTACCCCAATCATGTTTCCTTCACCTTTAATACGACAAACATGGACGTTTTCCGAAACTTCTAAGAGTCGACTTAGAGCCAGGCGAGCCGTCTCCTGCTTAGTCGAGTCTGAAACACCGATGCAATGATGACATTGAAAAATATGAAGATACTGGGGCAAGAAATTTTTTTTCCCAATGGCTTCATTGTTCACCACAAATCCCTGCTGGTTTAACATTGGCTACAGCGCAGGTGCTCGCCCCGAGCCGTAAGATACTGCACTCCTATATTAAGCAGAATAAAGAGTCGGAAACAAAGAAGCTGGTTGGCTCGGTACGTTATGCTAGTAAGTAACTGGTTCGGAACCATGTTACAAATTACTTCTAGCACAATGTCTGCACCAATAACTTGGTATTTGAGCTCTCGTTTTCACACATCCCCACAACGCTATAAAGTACGAGGGTTATTTCTTTAGGAGTGATTTTTTTTCGTGCGGTAATCGCTGCGTTATTTATTGACAGGTAAACTAGTTAAGCTAGTTTCTAGGGCAATCCATGTGAGGCCCGAAAGTCGTGAGTAATCAATTGTCTGCTTGGTTCGGCTGCGGGCTGTACAGGCTAAGACAAGGAAACATGCACATTGCCGCGTTTTTCCCACGCAGAGAGTGCAGGTTCGATTCTATGTATCTTTAATTTGTATGCTATCCACTGCAAGAAAATTTTTGTTGATTTGTAATGTATTTGAGCATGTCTGTAGCTGAGACTACATATTGTCGAATAGTGGAGGGAAGCTTCCGGGACCTAATTAAAGACACATGCTCTCGGCGGAGTGATGAAAACCACGAAATTCCTCAGTATAGTCGATATCTCGGTCGAGATTCGAACCAGATACTTCGAAAATACAGACCTGAAACATTATTCGAGCCAGGAGCAGTGTTTCAGTAACACACAGCGGCTAATTACGTTGGTCCCACTGACAAACTAAATGATTGACTAAGCAACTGTCATACTGAGTGACTAAGTAATTATCCTACTAAGTGACTGTCTAATTTACCGACTGATTGATAGACTAATTGGACAGTTAGACACAACTGTCCAGCTCACTGTCTAAATAGGTAACCATCTCTGGAGCAGTTTGCATTTCCCCTGCCGTTGTTATAACCACTGGCTCTTATTCTGTGGATACTGACTCGAGTGTAGCCAAGGAACAGGATATCCTGTGAGGTTTCCGCGTTTGTCACCATCCTCTGTACCCGAATTCCGGGACATTGAGTTGAAATAGGAACCAGCTACCTCATAATTCTTCATGGTCATAAAGTCTCGTCGCTAAATAAGCGAAGAAGCAACGCAGCAACCGTGACTCTGTAGGTATCGAAGCTGGCTCAGAAACTGAAAGTAGAAACGTAAGTACATAATTTTCTGTTACTAGAACAGTGACGTAATCATTGGTTAATTTGTTGTACAGACATACAAAAGTAAAATGAAATCAAATAGTAGAGCTGTGGAAGTTAACTTGAATGACATGTAATAAGTAAAACAAGCTTAATAAACGCGATCCGATAGTTGTTTCTGTCTACCCTCGAGGGGCCTTTTCAGTCTAATTAAAAGCCCAGGCTGGTTCCAGAATTATTTGAGAATATTGATATCAGAATGTCAAGTAATTAAATAGGGTACCACACTCTCTGGCAGTATAACTGTAAGGTTCAGCGCCGCCGTTTCCAAAGCCTCTCACTATCGGGGGTCATTGGTATGTACCTCTTACTGTCACATCTGTCTATCTATCTACCTACCTACCTACATATTCTTTTTTATTGCTAGTGGGGTGGGACTAAGTCCCTTGTACTGCGGTCACTTCTGGCCTATTGTACCAGCCCCAGATGATAGGTAAGGGTATTGTGGAGCAATTGGTGAAATGAAGATTGGCAAGGGAAACCGAAATACTCGGAGAAAACCTGCCCCACGGCCACTTTGTCCAGCACAAATCCAACTTGACCAGACCCGGGATCGAACCCGGGCCGCCGCCGTGGGAAGCCAGCGACTAACCGTTTGAGCTATGGCGCGGCCTATAATAGTACTAAGAGGTCGCCGGTATATCATTGTTCTGAGTATTCCCCCCCCCCCCCAACAGAAGATACACGTAGAATCATATGAAGGACAGCTTCTGTGAGGAACTACAACGTATGTTCGATAAAATCTCTAATACCAAAAGAAAATTTTGTTAGGAGATTTCACTTCCGAAGTAGAAGTAATGATAATAGTCAGAGTAGTATTGTTCACCACATCCAAAAAGCTGCCCGTGGGAAGTACAATGTCCCCACTTCGTAACATTCATAAATTTACTTGGACATCTCCTGATGGAAAGACGCACAACCAAATTGATCATATTTTGATAGATAGGAGACGGCATTCGATATACTTTTTCTCCGATCGCTCGACAGCTGATTGTGATACTGACCACTATTTAGTGGCCGAAAAGTTATGAAAAGACTGGAAGCAGGTAAACAGATAACGCACGGATTTCGTATGGAGAGGTTCAATCTCAAGAAAATAAACGAGGTAGAGGGTAAAGAACAGTATCGTGTTCTGATCTCAAAAAAGTTTGTAGCTCTGGAAAACTTAGGCAATGAGGATCATATTTATAGAGCTTGGGGAACATCACCATTTCAGCCAAAGAGAGTCTGGGTTATTGTGAAGTGAAGAAGCATAAGTCATAGGTCGACGAAGGATGCCCAGAATTATTAGATCAAATGAAACAAGCCAAATTACAGTGGTTACAGGATCCCAGTGAAATAAATGGGGATAATCTGAACAATATAACACGTGAAACCAGCAGGCATTTCGGGAGGAAAAAGCGGGAATGTCCGAGAAACAAAATTAATGAGCTGGCAACAAGTAGTGAGAACAAGAACATAGATACCTATATAGAGAAATAAATGAGTTTAAGAGGGGTTTATGACCTTGACGTAACTTAGTGAAGGATGAGAACGCCTTTGTGCTTGCAGATTCTCACGTTTTGAATAGGTGGAAGAACTGCTCTCAGTTATTGAATGTACATAGGGTCAGTGATGTTAGGCACATAGAAATCCATACAGTTGAGCCGTTAGTACCTGATCCCACCTGCTATTGCAAATATGGAAAGGTATAAAACTTCAGGCAATGAAAAACTTCCGGCAAAACTGATTCAAGCAGGAGGTGAAATGTTACGTTCTAAAATCCATAAGCTAATTAACTCTGTTTGGAATAAGGAAAAATTGCCTGATCAGTGGAAGGAGTTTAATAGTGTACCAGTTCACAAGAAGGGCGATAAAACTGTCTGTAGTAATTATCGTGGGATATTATTAGTATCAACTTCAAACAAACTTTTATCCAATATTCTCTCAAGGTTAAGTCCATATATTGACGAAATTATTGGAGATCATTAGTATGAGTTTCGACGTAATAGATCAACTACGGATCAGATTTTCTTTTTCTGCATTCATCAGATATTTGAGAATAAGTGGGAATACAATGAGACAGTACATCAGCTATTCATAGACTTCAAGAAAGCCTGTAATTCAGTTAGGAGGTAATTGTTGTACAGTATTCTTATAGAGTTTGGGGTACCCATGAAACTAGTTAGGCCGTTTAAAATATATTTAAGTATAGGTAAACATACGAGATTCCATAAAGAAAAACGCAGAATCTTCAATTCATATTAGTAAGGAGGTTGGTCTGGAAGTAAAGAAAGAGAATATATATATATCCCAAAATATATGTAGGCAGTATGTTTTATTTTTTTGTGTATACAATTGCACGCTCTGTACTTCCGACCAAATTTACATTGGGTTTATAAGTTTTAAAAAAGGGCCTGCAATGCGATATAAAGGGACGTATCGAGATGATGGTTTCGGACTCCCGCAGCGGTGATGTGATGTCTTGTAGTCCGGTAGGAGTTCACGGAAGTTTCGGAGGAACATCTTCAGGGTAGATGAATAGTCCTGTAACTATCAAACGGAAGCAAATAGCCTGCCTTATGCTCTGTTGGCTTACTCTTCCATTATGAAAATGGAGGCAGGATATTTCTCCAGAACGTCGGTGGGCTGCTACCTAACTACACTACATCCGAGAAGACAGAGCTCTTCGCAGCCTAGCTGAAGCCCAACATCTAGTATGTTCTTTGAGAGCGTACAGTACGTGTTACCAACATGCACGACGAAGCCAGCATGCGATCAATTGTTAAGAAACTCGCCAGATATGTTCGCAGACATTTGATGCACACTTTGATTATTCCACTGTTCACAATTGCAGATTCCTAATTCATAATATTCAATTTTTTTCATTATTTCTTGCAAATGATAAGTTTTAAAATGAAACAAGTATCCTCCCTGGAAAATGGATAGAACAGACACACCGAAGAATCATATTTATCCTTTATTACGAAGCTCCCGTGCAAAAGAGTTTACCACCAACCGAGCTAAACAAGAATTGTTTCTTGTTTTGCTGCTAAGCAATGTGGAACTCAACTACTTTATGACGTACATGCAAAATAAGAACACAAAGCACTTAGACGAAACCGTAGTGTAACGATAATAGCGTCCTGAGTGCGTCCCGCGCTGCAGTAACAGTAAATGTGTGTTCTCGAACAAGAGAGTAATATACAGGATGTTTCACAACCAGTATACTCATCTCCAAGAAGTGATTTTAGAGCTAATGTTAAATTAATAACTTTAATACAACTTTGGTCCTAATTCCAGCCGTATAGGAGCTACGAATACGTTTGATGCTCGTAGTCGTAAATAAACGAGTATATTAATTAGATAAATGTATTGGTACATTTTATGGGATACGCTCTAAGATAGCTACATTGTTTTAAGCGCACAGGTTTGCTCAGGTCAAACAGGTGTGTACTGCGCGTTGCGTAGTTTCGGAATGTTTACCTTTATATTCAGTATAATTCGACGCACCGCCGGTCACGGTAGCCGAGCACTGTCTTCGCTCGCTCGGAAGCCGGGATCGTGGGTTCGAATCCCACTTAGGGCATGGATGTTTGTGTGCGTATTTCTGTGTTTGAGTACAGGTAGATGACTTGCGACGAGCTGATCACTCGCCCAAGGAGTCCTACCGTATGTGTAAGATCTAGTAAACCGAAGTGAAACGGAGAGTTTCATGGAGGTAGGCCTAGGTCCAAATTGGGGCTGTAGCGCCACAGAAAAAAAAATAATTCAACGCACCAGTTCCACTCGCATCTGTAATTGGCCTTGTCATCTCTTTTGTAAAACTGCATACAAGGAAATCGACCGAGGTGAGGTCCGGAGAACTTGACGGCCGAGGTATTACACCAGAACAACCCATCCACCTACTTACGTAACGCGGATTCACGTAAACCCTATATTGACCAGAATGCGAAAGCACCCCATCGTACAGAAAAAATAGCACGCTCAGACTTTTTTTCCAGAGGCTCACCCTCCATTAATAGCTGCTTCTTGTGTTTCAGGAAGTTGAGATAGGCGAATTAACAGCATTTAAACCTTAATCCATAACAAGTGGTCCCATAACAGATGTACGTACACTGAGACCACACGAAACAATCACTTAGAATCCACGTGTTTAATAAATACTACGTTCTATTTCGTCTTGCACATACTTAAAACATGCTTTGATTCTCAGCATTCGGATACAGGATCACTGATGTATTGATGTATTTTACTCTCATTAGTTAGTTCTTTTTTCTTCAGTTTCTTGGGGTGGAGTGAGATTGAGTGTACTTGTTACGTCGGCCACTAATTGTCCTATTGTTACCGGCCCCAGATGGTATATGCTGAGCATGGAGCAGTAGGTTCAATGAGAATTGGCAAGGGAAACCGAAGTACTCGGAGAAAACCTGCTTAAAAATCTGACAAGAATCAGAAAATGGGGAGATTTGTCAGATTTTTAAACAGGTTTCCTCCGAGTACTTCGGTTTCCCCTGCCAATTCTCTCTGAACAACCACTAATACACTGACACGAGCAATGCAGTGTAAACAAACGAACGAAGAAAATTCAGTGTTTCCAACTGAAATTCTGTCAGTGTAGCCAACACAAATTTTGTTCCTCAGTTTCTTAGTGTTTCTATTTTGACTTGTGATAACAAAATTTATATAGAGAGCATTAATCATATCTTAAGTGCATGTTGTTAAAATATCCTATGTGACAGTGTTTCCTTATCTTAATGGTGCGCCTCTGAGGATGACTCTTTTGAATCGAAACATGTAAGGTGAATGAGGACTGAAGTGTTGTAAACTCGTATGTCACACGGACTGAACTTTTCATAAAGTACAAACGACACAGCACGCACGTGAACTGCACTACTAATAATAAGAACATAAAATCAAGAGAAATACACGACATCTCCCACCATCATGAGGAAAACAACATGACCCAATGTCGGCTCAAGATATTTTAATATAACAACTAATTTTTTACATGGAAATTTTAATACAACTTTAAATACATTGGGAGGCTAGTGTATGGAAAAGTGAACACCATATTGCGTGCAGTGGAAAACCCCAGTCAGAATAACCAGTAAATCTACACTTCAAGAAGCGCCATTGTGAGTGCCTAAGATAAACATCAAAACCAACTGTGATAACAAAATTTATATAGAGAGCATTAGTCATATCTAAAGTGCATATTGTTAAAATATCTTATGTGACAGTGTTTCCTGATCGTAGTGGTGCGCCTCTGAGGATGATTCTTTTGAATCGAAACATGTAAGGTGAATGAGGACTGAAGTGTTGTAAACTCGTATGTCACACTGGACTGAACTTTTCATTATCTACTCTGTTTCTATTTCTTTGTCCAGCCTTCTAATATAAACGGGTCAGATAAGAGAAACCAAATGCCATTACAGATGCGTGAGGTCTTGTATGTGCAACATTTTGAGCAATTGAATATTTTAATATCCAATTTCTGACTGTCGCAGTTCGCATGTGGTCAGCGGGTCATTGTTTGTGTACTCCTATACAGCACTTTCTTCAGGAAACTGTTTCTTTCAGCGGAATTTGCTGTTGTGAATTTCAACTCGGTGAACAAACCAGAATGAAAAATTCAAGTTGAGACACGAAGTTTCCAGATTCGTACTACCTGAGTCTGTATCGTTCCTCCTTGGTCTTCTCGCTCGTCTGTTGCAGGCAAGTTGCTCCTCCAGATCGATCTGGACTGCAGGCTGAGGAACATTTCTCACACGTAACGTCTCTAGGTCGCTGGGCACACATGTAGGCCTGTGTGGCTTTTGTGGCCATCAGAATGCAATTGTTTTGCTACATATCATATTTAAACGGCTAGAGCAGTTGTTGCCAGCAAAGCTGTTTGGGTTCGCTCCCCTGCGGTGCATGTGTGATTCGTGATGGACGAAGCGGTTCCGGGTCAGGTTTTTCTCCGAGTACCTCTGCTTTCCCATTGAGACAGAGGGTGTATGAGCACGATGCACTCGCTGTTATACAACACTGCACCGTAATTACACTTACACGGTGAGTCCAGGATCCGTTAGGACTCATTTTTTCCCTGCAATGCCATCTGTTGGCGAGTTGTGGCGTTAAGATTCTTGAAGTTTCAGCTGTGGCTGTCTAGAATTTCAAAGCGCAAGCATCGCTGCATCATGTGTTCTGATGATAGGTGAGGGTGATTGTGGAGCAGTTGGTGGATTGAAGATTGGCAGGGGAACTGAAGTACTCGGAGAAAACCTACCCCAGCGCCACTTTGTCCACCACAAATCCCACTTGACTAGACCCGAGTTCGAACCTGGGCCGTCGCGGTGGGAAGCCAGCGACTAACCGTTTGAGCTATGGCGCGGCCAACTGATTAGGATATCTTTCCCCCTTAAACCTGAAGACGGAAATAGACGCAATATTCGAAGCGTCGTATGTGCTAAATTTATTCCACAAGATGGGCAGCGTCCAGTATTGTACTCATATAACAAACAGATGAGTGTCACACAGTCAGCAGGTTCGTGTATCTGTAATGGAAGAAAATGACATAGGCGGTGAAAAGTCGTAAGTAACGTGTTTGAAAAGAATGTTCATTGAATTTCGGAGTGCTCCCTTCCACTCTTGCAGTAATGAGCGTCTTTGCTACGGTTTCACTTGATTTGAAAGTGACGAAAGCATTCCACAATGGCGGTGAAGTTGGCGGGCGTGGTGGCAGAATACAGACGACAAACTTCCCACGAGAAGCGGGACGGTGCTTCGTGTGGAAATCATGACGATTGCCAGCTGCTTCGTGGAGAAAGTGGGTAGATATTCTGCTACTTCGAACTGTCACTTTGAAGAATTATCCAAGGACACAGACAAAGGTTATAAAATAAGAGATTTCTTTTATTGCTAGTGGAGTGGGACTAAGTCCCTTGTACTGCGGCCACTTCTGGCCTATTGTACCAGCCCCAGAAGATAGGTGAGGGTGATTGTGGAGCAGTTGGTGGAATGAAGATTGGCAGGCGAAACCGAAGTACTCGGAGAAAACCTGCCCCAGCGCCACTTTGTCCACCACAAATCCCACTTGACCAGACCTGGGATCGAACCCGGGCCGCCGCGGTGGGAAGCCAGCGACTAACCGCTTGAGCTATGGCGCGGTCTAAAATGAGGGATACTCAAAGGTTGTGATGCCGTAACCCTCTGAAACAGTACATACATTTGCGCGACCCCTCCATGGTGTCCGGTTTCGGCAGGGATACATGTTTATTCGCAATCTCTCTGCGCCTGCGGCAAGTCGGTGTCCCTGTGCAGCCACGCGCACACAAGAATCGCGAAATGTTTCGCTAGCTGCAGCTGCTTGTTCCGAAACGCATGTATTAAATCTTCCTGAAAAACTGGCTTGTCAGAACTCTGCGTGGATGCAGCTGTAAACTTTTAATATAATTCTTGGGAACTCGGCGGCTCCCCCGTGGAGTGTGACCCACAGTTTCATCGATGAGGTACACGTAGAACAGGATGATACAACAAAAAGATTCGACTTCTGGAGCACAACATTGACTACTTGAAAGAGAATTGAAGATGCTACACTGCTTTCAGAGCTGTACGAGGTCTGTGAAAGCATGACATGTAGAAAAGTTGTGGTGAGGTGATTTCATATCATCACGACTGTGAATATTGTCATTGCAACCTTCTAGAACGCGACGTTGTGAAGTTTGGTACTAAACTGGACTGTGTCACATCCCATAATACTTTAATATTAAGGTGAGATATTTCAATATTTACATACCATATGGTAACACACATACATACGTACGAAGGAGTCAATAAATAGGTCGCAAATTGATATAAAACGCAAATCATGTGATATTCTAACCTGGAAGAAACATTTGTTTCTCGACATATCCTCCACAAGCACTGATACAATTGACCCATCGCTTTACCAATGCGTCGAAATGCTCAGTATATAAGTCTTTTGATTGTTGTCTCAGTTACTTATGCAACGGGTCGGGCATAATCTGTGACTTTAGATCGTCCTTGAGAGAATTTTTCGACCCAGTTGTGAATCGCTTTACACGACAAGCACTTCCCACCGTAAACAGGAAACATTTATTTATGAGTATGCTTTACATTGAGTCTTTTTGCTGACAGCAAACGCATAACAGAATGCTGCTCTTCGATAGTACACTCCTCAAGCACGGTCGCCATTTTAACTACAAAAACCAGCCTCTGAACTTGCGCATGCGCATCTACATGAAGCTGGACTGTGCTACCACCTGATGATAAAACTATTACATCCATTGCAGTTATTTTACTTCCATTTTGACCTATTTATTGACTCTTCCTCGTACTGTCCTTGGATTTAGGCCTTTCCGTTCTCAACAAAATGCCTCAGTTGTTTTGGTCGAGTCTCACTAAGTGAGATAAGGTTGTACGGTCCGTATGGGACATAGCAGCGCCCCAATTACAGTACGGCTCCCTCCCACCCTTCTGCGTTACAGCTGGAACCATTCGCGTGCAATCCGGAAGACAGGTCTAAGAACACGGCTTGTACTACACAACACATGTCCTAGTATTCGGGAGGTTGCCGTTTCGAATTTCGGTTGAGACTGAATTTCTTCATGGTTTTCCTCAGTTCTTCGTGACATTCCGCGCTAATACCTCGATTATAGCACAACCACTTCCTTCCGAATCCTTTCCAGCTTCTTGTTTTTCAGTATCCCTACCGTTCGACGTCATATTGTGCGGCTACTGACGGCTTCGTGGATAGTCCTCAAAGAATGGGGGGGGTGGGGTGAAATCGCATGTAGACCTCATTCCGTATGCTGCATTAACACGCACAGACGTTACCCCAGAAACTCTCAGATGCAGCTACGAGATACTTTTGTGACTAATAACTAAATTCTGTTGCTAAAAAATCGCTTTCAATTCTTGAGACAAATTTTCCTTTGTATATTCTGTAAATTTGTTTCTTTAGTTCTTTCTTTGTGAGTGCTGAGGGTCTCTGCCGCGCGGCTTGCAGCGTGTCTCCTTCATTTACTGAAAAGAAATCGTACCGCAACAAATTACCGGGCGGGAAGTCTTCTTCCGTTTGCTGTAGAAGAACGTCCCATTTAGCAAGCTGCTGTAATTTAAGGTAATTACATTTTCCTCACGCTTTGCTTAAATTGTAAATTGATAACAATCTACGTTAGGGGATTTGTTTTTCACGTAGAATGATATACTCATACAAAAAGGTTAGGTAGAGCTATCCCTGTAACAGGCCATGGAAACCTCTAGGGATGTGAGACGTTTCGGCTCCTACATGATCTAGACAATCGACTCACAGATGGCGGTAAGGTTGTCAGCCTAACTGATTTCTGTTAGAGCGGTTGGAAGGATTAGGTAAATTGTAAATAATCCACCTCATCGGGACTCAAACCCGCGACCTTCCAGCTTGTAGCGTAGTGCCTCAACCAACTCCCTACCGTGAAACTCTGTGGCCACAGACCATGTTCCTAAGATTCAAATAGGACCACGGCAAATTTTTTCTTGAGAACCGCTTTGCTACCCTATGCATTTGCCTTTCTTTGGTATAAATTTTTGATATGGATCCTTGCATTTGTGTATGTGTCTGAGAGAGAGGGAGAAAGATATATCAAGAGCAGGAAGGAAGAAGAGAGAACGGCTGTACAGTTATGTTAATTCGACCTCAAAGTCTCTAAATTTTCAGGGTCGTTTCTTATGAAGAGGAACTCTATAGACACTGCGTTTGTTTATGTTGTTAAGACCAGCTAAACCGTTCTTTGGCCTCGCAGTTGACCTTGGAGCTAACACACAATCCTTCCATGTGAAGACCAGGGTTCGAGAACTGGCCACTGTAGTAAAGTTACCAATTCTCGAATCCTGGTTTTCGGATTAAAATGGCATGCATGGGCTTTGTCAGATATTCTCTAAGCTTTTACGTGTTCCTGAGGCTTTCCGCGTTTTTTTTACCGCAACGAAATGCATGGAAGCTGCACGACTGTGGATAATATGTCACTAATGTGTGTAATTTTGTAACATGCCGTTCTCAAGAAATGTGTAGGTGCGATTATCTCGTAATAGAACACGCTCATTGTGCACTCCTTAGTGAATGAAACTGTTTTAGTTGGATTTAGACCGTTTGTTCGTCTCTAACTTCTTCTTATTCAATCCTATTTGCTCCTTTTCTCTCTTTTTTATTTCCCCTTTCTTGCTTGTATTCTCATTTCCATTCCTTTTTAATTCCTGTATTTCTTCATTTTATTCTAGTTTTCTGTTTTAATTTTAATTTTTTATTTCTCGCTTTAATAGTTCTCCTTTTAATTCGATTTCACTTGTTTTTTCGCCCGCTATATTATTTACTTTTTTATTTAAAACTGATTTCCTTGTTCTCTTTCTTAGCACTTATCTTTCTTCTTTCTTTCCTGTTCTTACATATTTCTTTTTTTCGCACTGACTGCGCACTGCGCCTCGGGTGTTTGATTCCCGTCAGTGGTCGTGTCCAGGCCACCTGTGAATTCCACCCACTCTTCTATTCGACAGGTACCTGGATCTCTTTCCCGCGAGGGTAAAGCCACCAAGGCTTTACATTCATCTCCAACTAATGTCCATGCCCTGAATGTCCACAGTGCCTGAATTATCTGTACCCACCCCCTATACATTTTTTCCCCTGTTGCTTTCTCACAGAGACAACTTTCTGTTTTATATGTTTTCCCTTTCATCCCTTCTTAATTTCCACGTCATGGAAATGGTGGCTCTGATTCTGGATGTGATGCTTAGTGATTTATTCTGCTGCTCCTAGAACTCGCCCGAATGCAAAGCTAACAGATCTCGTCTTAGTGTGAACGGGACTCGCGAGAATCGAAGTTGAACAATGTCTGGTTACATGTGTTCGATATGAATCGATTATGGTACAGCAGGCACGCTTGTTATATGGATTCGTAATTGTGGTGCAATAAGGAATCGAGGGCCGGTCACGGTAGCCGAGCGGTCTAAGGCATTCACTGTCTTCGCTCGCTTTGAAACCGTGATCGTGGGTTCGAATCCCACTCAGGGCATGGATGTTTAGTTTGTGTGTGTGCGTTTTTCTGTGTTTGTGTACAGGTAGAGGCCTTGCGACGAGCTGATCACCCGCCCAAGGAGTCCTATCGAATATGTAAGATACAGAAAAACCGAAGTGAACGGAGAAGTTCATGGAGGTAGGCCTAGGCCCACTGGGGCTGTAGAGCCAAGGAAAAAGAAAAGAAAAGGAATTGAGGCCTGCCCATATCCGGTCCGGTTTTATAGTAATTAGTGTTCATGCTTGTGCAACAGCCACTCATGTCACTTCAGATTGCTACAAGAAAACAGGTATGGAACCAGTAAGCGATGTGTACTCATAACATTCACTTCATAGAGGCACGTCTGTACTGTGTTCCTGCATTTGTGTTTGCCGATTTGATGGCTAGCAGCTACGAATAGGGAAGATATTGTCACGTATGTGGAGTGACTATAGACGGAGTTTGGAATGGTAATTGGATTTACTGAGCAGTTACAATCGTAACTCTGATTAACCGTAGCTCTGTTGTTAATTCACACACTAAACTCTACTGCAGGACATACTAAGTCTTCTCAGTCTGTTGTACCTTCACCAATCGTTGTCTGGTAACGGCTTCAACGCCCTAGACCCCTCAACTTCCATGTTCATGTCCTTATTGGCCGGCGACTGTCTCACAACTAACTCCGAGGCTGGCGACCATCTCGCACCAATCTGCTACTCTTTTGATGGACTCCAACTAAGCTGAGTCTGAGCCTGAGCCTGAGCCTGAGCATGAGCATGAGTTTCAGTCTGAGTCTGGGTCATATGTTACGACTGACGATCAGTCGGCCAGTCTGTCTTAGAATAAAGCACCCATCTGGGACTTACGACCAGATTTTTATAAATGTCAGACAGTTGCGGATTTGCTGATGTTTGGCGCTCTCTCTGACGAGAGGACGGATCTGTCATTTACAATTGCTGCTGGTCCTCGTCAGCGCAGTAATCTTCCGCCCCAAGTCCCGTGGGACTCGCGACCATATTTTACTGTCTTAGACTCAAGACTTCCATTTTCTTTGCCTCCTACGACTCGCAGGGCTACGGTGTAGGTATTCGACAACACTTCCACACTAAATTCCAACTAAGCTCTAGACTTGTCCTACTTATAACACACCGGCACGGACTGCATAGAAAAAATCTCTTCCAACAGTTCTAATGTTGTGTCACGCGGCTGTCGCACGGACCACGTAGAGAACATAGCTTCCAAGTTAGTCCGTTTGTGTATGTTTGGAATCTGTTGCCTAGCAACGAGCGTTGTTTACAGAATCATTACTCAGCAACTGGTCTATCTGCTACACTATTAATGAGTGTTTCCACCTCACATTCTTAATGTACCATGTTCGAATCCTGGAGCCGGCTATCCATATTCTTGTTATTTTTGTCGCTTTCATCTATTACAATTTTCTACTAACTTCTCTCAGACATCGACCTCATCCTACTCAGCCCTGAGGTAGTGGTTTGAAATGGCGCCGGCTTTTACTTCTACTGTGTGGTACTTAAGTGTACGAAAATCCGCTGGGTCATAGACAAGTGAAGGATGCATTCCATTAGAATTGCAAAACATAACTTCAGAATATCGCCATGGCGGTACAAGTGTACAAGAAAAGAAAACACGTTGGTAGTCTTTTCACCTCATTAATTTCAACTATGATTTATCTGAGTTTGTTATTAAATCCATCGTAGGCCTGTTTCATGCGTCTGATATGAGTATATTCCTTCGGAAAATTCTAAGACAAATTATTGGCCCATTTAAAGGAAATGATAGCTGGCGAATGAAAACAAATCAAGAATTAAATCAGTTAATCGACTCTAAAAATATAATCAATTTTATACGTTCACACAGACTCTCATGGATGGGCCACGTAGAGCGAATGCCAACCAATATATCAGTTAAAAGCCTGTTCCCATGGAAACCATTAAGTACAAGGCCTAGTGGGCAGACCGAAAATACGATGGGAGGAAGATGTTAAAGCTGACACGAAGAAGATGAAGATACCAAATAGAGTCCAGGACAGGTACAAGTGGAAAGGTGTGGTTGAGAAGACCAAAACTCTACGTCAGTTGTAGCGTCAAAATAGGAGGAGGAGAAGAAGAAGATAATACCTTATTTCCGTTTTAAATAGAAAGTACTTTGATAGATTTACCTTCACCAAGTTACCTTATCTGTTAATAAATCATAAAATAAATTTTAGAACCCTACATTGCGTTCCTCTTTGTGTCCACGTTAAAGTATCGACCCTCTTCGTCGCTCCATGGGATTACTTACTCATGGAGCTGAGCCCTGCTTGAAGAGCCGCCAATTCTGCAGCTACTCAAGAGTTTCCCAGCATTTTATGGAACCCGAAGGTTCATTACCGTGTTCATAAGTGCTCTCCACTGGTCCCTATCCTGAGCCAGATCAATCGAATCCATACCATATTTTATCTCTTTAAGACCCATTTTAATATTATCCACCTACCTACTCCTTGGTCTTCCCAGTGGTCTCTTTCTTTCTTGGTTTCCCACCAATATCTTGTATGCATTTCTCTTCTCCACCATTCGTGCTACACTCCCCATGGTATAGGATATCAAACTTTGATTTCACACAGCCATTCCTTCTTTAAAAGATCTTCAGCGATGTCGACGTCCGTATGATTTATATTCTGTTTTACATTGCATTGTTGACGATTGTGGTGTAAAGATTTGACGTGGTGATGAGAAAAACTTGTATGTCTGTCCTTCAAAGCGCAATGAAAATTGGCAAGTTGTTCTGAGTGCTGTTAGGAGGATGCATGACCTATACAATACAGGCTACATGCACCGTGCGGCAAGGCTTTCCAGCTTCGGAAACCAGTCTGAAAGAGCACATTGCCATTGTATGTCCAGTGAGGTTTGTGAGCCGACAATTTACGTATCCTATCTTATTGCTCTTACATTCGCTCAGTTGAAATGAAACTACAGTGGTAGCAATCCAGTACCATAAGTCATGACACTTTTAATACTGGTTCGTTAAGGACCTTATACAGCATGGCCACCAGAGACTAGGCCATGCCCAGTGAACGGTCGGTAGTGTTTGAAATCCTGATAAAAGCCATTTGATGACGCCTGTTTCTGTTTAGCAGTTAGCCAAATACAGTCACTCACTCATGGAGCTGAGCCATTCTTGAGAAGCTGCCAATTGTGCACCTGTTCAAGAACTTCCCAGCATTTTGTGGAACCCGAAAGTTCATTGCCGTGTTCACAACAGCCCTCCTCCACTGGTCCCAATCCTAGCCAGACCAGTCCAATCCATACCATCCCATCCTACCTCTCTAACATCCATTCTAATATTGTCCACCCACCTACGTCTTGGTCTTAACAGTTGTCCCTTTCCTTCTGGCTTTCCCACTAATATCCTATATGCATTACTCCTCTCCCCCATTCTTGCTACATGCCCTGCCCATCTTATCCTTCACTTGATCATTCTAGTTATACTTGGAGAAGAGTACAAGTTATGAAGCTCCTCATTGTGCAGTTTTCTCCAACCTCCTGTCACTTCATCTCTCTTCGGTCCTAATGATCTCAACACCCTGTTCTCAAACACTAGTATTACATCGAGTTGAATTGGAAAATGATTATGAGTGGTGATTAGGTTAGGAATTTGAAGGAGGCGGTCGTACATTGGTTCAAGGTCAGTTTCTTTTCAGTATTCACCTCGAGAAACTGCATAAAACACTTCATCTTTGGTTAAGATAACCCATGACTGGGGCGAAGTTTCAATCGAGTACCTCCTCAAATATTACCGTGACACCAACCTGTTCTCTTTGCCTGAAGATTTAATTCGAATACATGCGTTTCAGTGTTTGCAACATTCTTTTATGTCTTGACATCAAAGTACTTTTAAAAGTATATTTATCAGAAATGGAATTTACATAGTAAACTTAAAGGGAACTGAAATTACTGTTTGGAATACATGGTACAGTCGTTAAGTTCGAGGTCTGTGGTTTCATCGCATCATATTACGAGGTATTCACATACATTTACACAGATCCACATCGACCCTCAAAATAGTCGCTGTTGGCCGCTATGCAAGTCTGCCAACATTGATATAGCTACCGAAAACATTGCTGAAACAAATTGTCAGGAAATTCCCGTGCGTCGTCTCTTGTGGCATTGACGACCTCCTCGGGCGACTGACATCTACGACAACGTAGCTTTGCTTTCAAGAGGTAAAGGAGAAATAAATCGCATGATGCGAGATCAGGTGAGTACGGAGGATATGGCGAAACTCTGACCTGTTGCCTTGTCAGTTCCTCTTGGACAAGAACAGAGCGATGTGCAGGGGCGTTGTCATGTGGCAACAGCCAATTCGTCATGTTAAACGTTTCGCTAGGGGATCTACCTACTTTTTGGCAGAACTTGATGTTTGACCGTTGTTCAAACTGCCACATTTTCGATTTCCGCCACTCGCAGTTAACTGCAGTTCACAATAGAGGCCTTAGTTCTGCTTACACTGTTTGCACACAACTGTCTCTTGCTGAGACGAGAGATGAACTGACAGAGCATCATATCGAGCCTCAACCTATCCACTGTAATGCACTGCAACGGCGCTTTGCGGCCACTCCACGAACCTATTGACTATGGTAGTATGTTCTCATCACGGTGATTTTGAAGATTGCTGTCTTCTACCCTGAAGTTGGAGGCAGTAGGTAGTCCAGTATGTTGATTGCTACCCTTCTACCATGCTACATGGCTTCACATCTCAGAGGGCGGTAATCTTCAGAATTGCTGTCGAAGTGGTGTTGACGGAAATGACACAAGAACATGTCTCTGGATTCGACACCACGTGTTCCTGTGACTACTGGTGATACAGGCTAAACTTTACAGTTCGTATGATCATCATAGTGATATCCTGCGAGAGACCAAAGCACTCGAAACGACGACTCTTAGATCAGTCCTCCGTTATGTCTTTACTACCTGAGACAAACACAAGATAAAACCATGGGCAAACGGGTGTCCAACGGGCGAGATTCGAGCCCGTCAACTTGGCATGCGCACCGACTAAAACCATATTTCGTCGTGGCAGCGATTTATATACTCGTATGCCACTTTTGCGCTAAGACCCGTCTAATGCGGCAGCCATGGAACATATCATTAAGTGGCTACAATATTTCAAAACTGCCACGTTCGAGAACACGACGTATTGCAGTGTCTGGAAGGGGAAGTGCTGTACAGGATACTGAGTGAAGGCTAAACACTCTGATCAGTATCGCATGAGACTGTGCGCATTAGTAAAGTTGGTCCTGTGTGTTTTCGTTTGTCCTTGTCTCAATCCTGTGGTCATTACATATTAGGTTTACATCTTGTTTACGTAATGTGAGGCGGTAACCGAACTATGAGTCTTGAGTGGGCACATTTTGAACGGGCGTGAGATTTTGTCCAGTATCGAAATATTGGTGTTGGAGCCAGTGTTTCGGTCTTGAAACTGACACATAAATGGAGGCCACTCACCGGATTTCAATTCTGGAAACTGTACTAACAGCGAAGGTGATTTCTTTGGTTTTCTGAGACTGGTAAAAGAGAACCTTAATTCCACAACACGTCACAATTGCCTGTCACAAACCTCATATGCGTGTATGGCTGGTGTCAAATGAAGTCTTGGTATGAAAACAGCTGTTATTCTAACGTTCAAATTCCAGAACTAATATCAGGTTTCGAAAGACTGTGTATAAAATTCACCAAATGTAATTAGAATGACCAAGTCAAGGGACTATAGATCCAGAGATCCGGGTTCGATTCCCGGCGCTACCAGATTTTTTCTGAGAAGTAGTGGGTCTGGAACGGGGTTCACTCAGCCTCGCGATGATAACTGAGGAGCTATTTCAAGGAAATAAGCGGCTCCGGTCTAGAAAATAGAGATTAACGGCCGTGGGGATTCGTTGCCCTGATCACGCGACACCCTCTATCCGCCAAAGTTGGCACTAACTTCGTCGACAAGTGGCGGTCGATCGGTCAGTATACTTCGCTTGCGGACTAAAACCATGGAGTTTTTTAATCAAGTCAAGGAGGATGAGATGGACAGGACATATAGCACGAATTGGGGAGAAGAGGAATGCATATAGGATATTAATGGTTAGACAAGAAGTAAAGAGACCACTGAGAAGACCAAGGTATAGGTGGGTGGACAATATTAAAATGGATCTCCGAGAGATGGGATATGGTGGTAAGGACTTGATAGATCTGGCTTGGGATAGGGACCTGTGGAGGGCTCTTGTGAACACGGTAATGAACCTTTGCGTTCCATAAAGTGCTGGGAAGGTCTTGAGTAGCTGCACAAGGCTGCTCAAAAAGGGCTCAGTTCCATGAAGCTAGTTATATATGTGTATAAAAACCTACTGATAGCCTGAATGCCTAAACGATATCTTTTGCATTTTTTAAATAATCAGTAAGTTGAAGGTAAAGTGGAAATGCCCAGACTGAGAGGCTGAAGGATGCGGAGAATGATTGACGGGCGCTGAAAGCAAAGCGAAGGAGAGTGGACTTCTGTCGTGAAGGAGGCCGAGGCGAGTGAGATTTGAGGATGTCACGCAGTGACTGTTACAGTTACTGTTTTCTGAGATTTGATGCTGTGCAGTCTAATATAAGTTCACGGACGTTTCGGGGGAACGTAGTGGCCCCATCTCCCTGTTCGAAGAGTAAACCTGAGAAGCAGCAAGCAGAGCCTGATATTTCCGCCGTGTAACACAAAGTGCAGTGGGAAGTGAAGCAGGACGTTCCGATGAGAGCCACAGTATAATTGATCTCTCCCTTTCCGAAAAACATAATTAGGAAAAGGCAGCAAAAGAAGCACCAGAAGAAAGGAAACAACATATTGTAAGATGTAGATCCATTGCTAAGCAACGCCCATAATACATGCATCGAACAATACAACAGGTGTTGCAAGAGGTGTTTTCTGTGTGGGTTCGCATATACCCATTGCTAAGCAACGACTCCATAAACACGTTCCAACAAATACGCAACAATAAGGGACATATTGCTAGGCAACGGATGTGGTTTGTGTGCTGTGGTCCTACCCGAGGCTATAAACGAGAAGCCAGCAAAAATTGACAGTTCAGTTGGAAGTCAGAATAGTTTATTAGAGTGTCCAGTCGGAAGAATATGACAGAGGGTCACATAGTGATTTGTGAACAGTTGTAACCGGTTGTATAAAGGTCCAGTAAATTCGATTATCGAATCCAAAGCCCCGTGTTATTAGTCACGCAAACATGACAATGCTTTCAATATAGAAGCGTATTTGGCATGATGAAACTTTCATATTTGAGTTCCCATAATCAGCACATTAGTGATGAATTAGTTAATGGCAATAATATTCATATACAGCGCATTCAGAGGACTGTGTGTGTTGACAGCAAAGTACGAACTGAAATGAAATGAAATGAATTGTTAAAACCTCTCTGATATCAAGGCGCGCCACTGCAGACTCATGCCTCAAGGAGAATCAACTGGTAAACTGTATTACACTTAACGTTCACTCTTCTAGGAGAGCAATACGTAATTCCCAAACAGTGTCAGACGGAACCCTGGGGTTCCGTAAGGGATTTCGTAAATTTCATCACTGCCGTCAACCTAAAAGTAATTTATTACTAAAATTATAAACCCATTTCTGTTTCTGTTGCAAGTAATAATTTATTATCCATGTCAGGAACTGCATTAAACGCTGAAACCACGTGCCGCTGCTGCGAAAAGCAGGCAGCCCGAGTTAGAGAACGGATTTACCAGCCAAGTGCAGAATCACCTCATGCAGTGAACAGTGCCCAGCACAACTGCCTTGCAATGAATTGGCAGCTGCCAGAAACTTCTGGAGAGTCAACTACGAACTAAAACCACATAGAAGAGGGGGAATTATATAATTACATTGCATAAGGCACAATGCTACAGTCAAGGCGTTGCCAGTTGCTCTGCTTATGACGTGATATTTTTCTTAGTCGTATATCTAAGAACACCTGAAGATGGCCCCCTAAGGCTCCAAAAATGTATATACAATAAAACTTGGTTATAGCAACATCGGTTTCTGCGACACCTTGTCTATTGCATCAAATATTCAATGGTACGAACTAATTCCTCATAAAGCAATGTGTTTATACCTTGCTTAGTACGACATGCACAAATGCATCAACCTCGTATGTAACGTCATTTTCATTCCTGAATTTCTCTGATATGGACATTGAACGTAATTTAGAAAGTGTGTATTGGGCAAGTAACAGGAAACAGATGAAGATAACTGATTACTGTACTCGTATCTAGGTACAGTAAGGCACAACAATTGATGTAATCTACTGTAATTTGGTGAGTAGGCCTACCTTTAATATACAGTATTAGTGCGGTGTGTATTGTCAGTGAAAAGCGCTGTAAT
>NW_019721526.1:1773121-1775297 GCF_002891405.2 Cryptotermes secundus
ACTACCCTTGAGTCCACTCCTGAGGCCGCAATTTTCGTAAGCAGACGATCATGACAAACTAAATCGAAAGCCTTCGAAAAATCTATTACAATTGTGTCTATCCTACTTCCGTTATCCAGTGAGTCTGCAATGTCTTGGTAGGCCGTGATTGCTTGACTTTCACATGAATATCCCGGCCTGAAGCCATGCTGACCCTCAAATAACCAATCTTTTTATCCCATATTTTCCTCAGGTACAATGCTATAACGTGTTCCATTTGCTTGCATACTACTGAGGTTAAACTGACGGGTCTATAATTGGAGACCAGCGATCGATCACCTCCCTTGTAAACAGGAACCACTATGGCCTGTTTCCAATCACCTGGAATAGCGGCATAAAAAAGTACCTCCCATTTATTGGCCCTAACCTAACAAACTGATATACGAACAAATGAAAAATAAATTAACATTAATTAAATTAATTAACATTTGTTGCGTTGACGGCTCTGCTTGAATAATATTATTATGTTTTCTTCTACAGTGTTCCTGTATTTTAAAATTCTTTTCGGATGACCATCTTTTTTTTTAGAGTTACCTCAACAATTAAGGCTTTAACCCCCTGTGATTTAAAGAAAAGGTGTGCGTTCATTTTCGCCCTCTTATAACGTAAGAATATTTGTTGTTCAATATTTTAAACATTATTAAGCGTGCTGTGTCGAGATTTTCCCTCTGAATACCCACAGAGATAAATAATTTTATGTTTACAGTGTTTTAGTTATGTTTGCGTGTACCAAGCATGATAGACGTGCAGATTTACTCACAGTAATTTCTGAGTACCCTGCAGCAGACTTTTACTAACAGATTTCCTCTTCTAACATGCCTATAAAAAATATAAGCATATTTATTATTCCGGCTTTGTACATCTCTTACGACTTACACCAATTGTTTTTTTTTTCTTATTTTTAAGCGTGTTGTAACAAATGTTAAAAGTTTACTATTTTCAATAGAATAAGCAGATGAAAACAGGAGTAAAATTTGTCATGCTTTATTCTCTCCAATTGCCGATCACAGTGACCGCGCGGTCTGAGGCATGAAGTGTCTTCGCCCGCTCGAACACCGAGATCGTGGGTTCGAATCTATTGATGTGCTGCGTTTATTCTGTGTTTGTGTTGCCCTGTGTAAGTAGCGGCCTTGCGACGGGCTCTTCCTCCGTTCTACTGACTGTGTGTGGATTAAGAATCTGAAATGAAGGAGAGTGTTTCACGGACGCACTATGCTCCAAAGTGGGAGCAACAGGAGAGAGAGAGAGATTCTCTCTGCAATCGGCACATTGGGAGTTTTTTATTTGCATATTTTTGAGGCACCTTGCTACTATCGTCACATATTAAAGGAAAGTCTCAGGTTTTCTGACACTACCAAGAGAAAAGTGCATACTTTGTTTCCTTACACGTTTATGTAAGGCTTACAATTCATGAAATACGGCATAATTATGTGCTGTAAAATTTTAAGAATTCTGTAAAAGTTCGACAGTTTAAGAATCCCCCCCCCCCCCTNATTCGAGATAATTTACCTATGCAAATATTCAACGATGATTTCTTGATAATATTAATTCTCAAATCCTAGAATTCATCTTATATGCTGTTACTGCCTCGTATCTTTAGCCGCGGTAGAAGGGTCATACCATCTCTCACGGAGCGAGGGGGAGCAGTCTTGTCAGCCTACGTCAGCGTGAGTACTACCAGTTTGGAATGTAGCGTCTTGGAGTGTGGTCAGGTGTATAGTACTACTCCTGGTCTCCGTAGGCAATGTTTTCCGCTCAGGGAGTAACTCTGAACGGCCCCACAGCAAGGGTATAGCTTCGCGTGCCCCACAACAGCGTTTGCCTTTCCGGGCGGCTAAAGTTAGCAGGCAGTAACAGTAGCTAAAACATTTTTTTTTTTTCCCCCAGTTTTTCTGTGATTATCGTTTATGAGGCACGAAACGAAACTGCTACCTTTGATTCCAGTACATACAACAGCATTTCCAGTAATGTACATTTTTCTGTTTACCACGTTACGCCCCTTTATGTGTACGCCTTTTCCCACTGTAATTCCTATTTGAAGGGCCGTATAGAAGGGAGACAGGCCAGTGGACACTTGCGAATTGTTGTATGATAAAGGCGCCTTTTGCATCGTACACACGACTATATTTAAAAACAA
>NW_019721526.1:1775352-2036431 GCF_002891405.2 Cryptotermes secundus
GAAGAAAGCAGTCTTCTGGGATTTGGCACCGTGTATATGTGGTGTTAACCGACGTTTCGGAGGAACGTATCGCCTCCATCTTCAGGGTAGAAGGAAAAATATAAGAAATCTGCAAGCGAAGAGGCCGTGAGAACCGGTGAGAGCAGACACCCCAGAAGACTGCTTTCTTCTCGGTGATTTTAGTTCGAAAGCGAACTATACCGACCGAGCGACCGCCGCTTGTCGGAGAAGTTAGTGCCAACTATATATACAGTCATATATATTTAAATTGGATAAATAAATGTTGTGTCCGTATCGTGTGTCTTATTTTCCCTCTTTATCGATACTATAAATCTCACGTGGGCTGCTTATAGTCTTTGACTCTCTCACTGCCAACCGTACGTTGTACTGTTTATTGCCAGTGTTCTGTGAAGCGTTTAATTTAGTGAGCATGCCCGTTTAATTTCTTGTGATACGTTATATTCGTTCGCATATGTAATTTGAAGACGCCATTTCGCTGAGTATAGATGCGCCATAAAACATACGCGCAACGTGTTGAACTTAACCTGTCCTTTCGCGTGACAAGGAACTCAGCGGGTCTGGCTACCGTCAGGGAACACTTTAATGTTCCCTTCACCGCACTTAAGCACCTTAATGTTCCCTTCACCGCACTTAAGCCAATCACTGAAGTAGTGTAGACCGTAAGGTGGCTTTATATAACTGAACTGTGTATCCCATTTAAGTCTGAGTTACTGTACAGATATGATTACTTCGAAAGTTGTTCCTCAGAATTTTTACAGAATGATAGAAAAATTAAAAGTGTTAAGTGCGTCTGGTTTACATAATGGTGGCATTCCTTTATGCTTGGCTGACTGAAGTTCAGTGGACTGATACGGCTTTGTCCGTTTAGGTTCTTCATAAAATTCCCTGTTTTTCTTCCAAATGATACCACTGCCTTTAGTTAATGGGTACTATCAGCTGCTGTGGGACCCAGTGTGAAGCGATTGCTTCCTGTCATTATCTGTCAATAACTACGAGATCATATCAAGTGATTTGACATTTTTCGCGTTTTCGTGTTTATAAAATATCCAACCAGAAGTGATTACCTTGAATCGGGCATTTCATGGTTACCTTATTCCAAATGAATTCCATCGAATCATTTGACTGTGATCATGAATCTTCAGAAAGTACTGGGTTCGAATTTCGGGTGCCCTCTGTCTAAGCGTGTCCTCCTGATTTTCATGAGTGGAATATTGCTTTAAAAGAGGTCAAGGTTACTCTCTCTCTCACTCACTCACAGAGCTGAGCCCATCTTGAGAAGCTGCTGATTGTGCAGCTACTCAAGTGTTTTGCAGCATTTTATGGAACCGGAAGGTTCATTACCGTGTTCACAAGAGCCCTACATTGGTCCCTATCCTGAGCCAGATCGATCCAGTCTACACCATCACATCCTGTCTCTCTGAGGTCTTGACTTTTTGAGGTTTTGGTCTTGATTGGACGGTACTGATAAATTAATTGAAAATGGCGTGGAAGGAATCAGTCGGCATATGTCTGGAGGAATTGAGGGAAATCACGGAAACCTCAGTGAGGATAGATTCGAATGTGGCACGTTCCGAAATAAAGCGCGAGAAGTCTTGCTTGGTTTCGACCTGTTTATTTGTTGCCGATCCACATGGATAAAGTTACCACCCGGCATGGCCGCGCCAAAGCTCTTCCCACCGCGGCGGCCCGGGTTCGATCCCGGATCTGGTCAAGTGGGGTCTGTGTTAGACAAAGTGGCACTGGGGCACGTTTTCTCCGAGTACTTAGGTTTCCCCTGCCAATCTTCATTCACAATCACCCTCACGTATCATCTGGGGCGGGTACAATAGGCCAGAAGTGGCCGCAATACAAGGGACTTAGTCCCACCCCGCTGGCAATAAAAAATTACCTTCCGCCATGAACAGCGTGCGAGCCATGAGAATGTGCCTACTAAGCACAAAATAAGTTGGTGCAGTGGAGTGACGAAATAAATAAATACAACTCCAATGTGTGCTCTTAAAGGCGCAGCACCTAGCGAAGTTAATCCGGCGTTAGTGCCATCACTACAGCGCTCAAGTTCCAGCAGGAATCGCATTTAGTGGACTTAAGTGTTCAGAATGCATGTCGAGTAGCCACTGTAGCCTATATTAATCCCAACCTTGGGCCCATATCTGTAAACAGCTGCTAAAGCTATCCCTGTAACAGGCCATGCAGGCCCATAAGGTTGTGAGAGGTCGAGGCTCCCACATTTCTATACAATCGGCTCACAGGTGGCGGTGAGGTTGTCAGCCTTACCCGACGGCCTCCTTTTACTTCCCAGGAAAATTCCTGGTATTCATTTATGTTAAAGGCTGAGTCGACCCCAGGACCACAGTACGGCTTAGAGGATTAGATCAACTGAAAACTCCAGTGGCCTCATCGGGAATCAAACCCGTGACCTTCCTGTTTGTAGCATAGTGCTTCAACCGACTACGCTACCGCGTGCCCCGCCCATATCTGTAACAACGAGAAATTCGACTTGAATTGTTGCTTTCGTTGATAAGGCCATCTACAGGATAGCATACCGCATGGACTCGGCGTCCACGACGTCGGTTACGACAGGAAGATGTCTCCTGGAACAGTGAGCGAATGCAAAGTTTTCCTGCGTCTTATTCCGGATTAGATTTTCGAAACAGAGACCGGCTACCGTGATTGAAGTTTGTATGCTTCTCAGTCTAGCCACGAAATTTTCGGAAGGGAATTATTGTGTGCACATTCTTCAAAATTCATAATTAACAATTACCTGCCAGTTCAACTGTGTTACATAAACTTAAAGTAAGAAAGTAACATAAGAGTGTGAATCCGCATGACGTCAGTTAGTAGGTATACTGCAAGATTGTACTTTGTCGGCGATCACTTGAATTTTCTGTGTGATTTCTGATGAGCTATTCAAGGGTATCCGTCAATTTTTTTTTCTGGCTCTACAACCCCCTTGGGCCCTGGCCTTAATTTTTCAGTTTCATGACCGTTTTACAGGCAGTAGGACTCCTTGGACGAGTGTTCAGCTCGTCGCAAGGCCGCTACCTAAACACAGGACAACACAAACACATAATAAAAGCATATCCATGCCTTGTGTGGGATTCGAAACGACGATCCCGGTTTCCTAGTTAGCGAAGACAATTCATGCCTTAGACCACTCAGCTACCGCGGCCGGCCAAGTTTATATTACTTTCCTTATTTTTAATGAACGCTAGACGTATAAGGGCACGCGGTATCGTAGTTAGTAGAGGCACTATGCTACAAGCCAGAAGGTCACGGGATCGAATCCCGATGAGATGGATTTTTTCAATTTACCTAATCCTTCCAGCCGCACATGGCCCTGGGTTCCTCTCAGCCTCTAACAGAAATGAGTACCAGGAATATTTTGGGGGGTAAAAGGCGGCCGGCGTGTAAGGCTGGCAACCTTGCCGCCAACTACGAGCCGATTGTCTACAAAATATGGGAGCCTCGACCTCTCACAACCTTATGGGCCTCCACGGCCTGTTACAGGGATAGCTTTACTTACTTTACTAGACGTATTATTATTAGCGTCGATGTTTCCATCCCTATATTATTCCGTCTAGTTATTTTGAACCAGTTAAAGGATTCTCGTCAAGACCGGCACGGATACCATGCCATAAACGTAGCCCCAACTGTGTTGCGTTCTAATTCCCTGCGATCAGCATGGCCGCTGTTCGAATTCTCGATGTCGGAGCGACGCTGTTGCTGCTTAATGCATGGTCCGGAAATGTTTTGTGGCAATCTTAACGGATCTTAGAAACCCGTTCAGCTTTTCTTAAGATTTGTGTGTGTGCGAAATGCAAAGCAGAAGTCAGATGCTGCGCTAGATCCTCATTTATCCTTTCGTTTTATTGCAGTGGATTCGAATCACCTGACTGAATAGAGTACAGATCATCTTGTTAAGCTGTTCGCCCCTCACCCTCTCAAATATTTCCCGTATTTTTATGAAACCGGAATTACAGTCTTCACAGCAACCTGACACTGGACTCTGTACTGAGTCAGTTCAATCGAGTCCACACCCTCACACCCCATTTCTTTAAGACTCGTGTTAATATGTCTTCCCTCTACGTCTAGGTCTCCCAAGTGGCAACTTCCCTTCAGGTGTTCCAGCTAAAATTGTTTATTTATGATCCTCCCTGTGCCGCTACATGCCATGTGTTCCTCACTTTATATGATTTTATTGGTCTAATATTTTGTGAACAGTTGTGAAACTCCTCATCATGTGATTGTCTCCCGTCTTCCTGTTACTTTATTTTACTGTTGAAGCTATGGCGTGAAATTATGATTGGTAACAGTGAAACACCACCAAATCTCTGATGAAACTTCTTTAATGTTAACGTGCATAAACTTGGATACTATGAAGTCGTGTTTGATAAATAGTGTGTAATATAAAGGGAATCGGTACTATTGGAAGTTATAAGTGGACCAGTATTGCTTGAAACATATGTTTGAAAGTACACGCCGTCTTGTTGCAGCTTAAACAATATTGCCTTGCTCTTGAGTTCAGGAACAAGATGAATGAGAGATGACTCTGTATTTTTTTTATTGCTAGTGGAGTGGGACTAAGTCCCTTGTACTGCGGCCTTGTGATGATCTGATCCCCAGTCCAGAGAGTCCTACCAACTGTGTATAGATTAAGAAACTGAAAAAGCGGCCAAGGCCCACCAGGGCTGTAGAGCCACAGATAGATAAATTGTTCAAATGAACTTATCTAATTACAGTCAGTCATAAATAGTGCATGTCGCTTTTATTTGTATTAAGAGATTCTCGCAGGTATAAATTAAAATGGAAAGTCGTGTCTCTGATCGGAACGTTTAGACTAATTAAGTAACTGAGGTCAATTGTGAACGTTTCATATTGCTTTTATTTGAATTACAGTGTGGTAGCGATAATTCAAGCTTTTCCTTTTGCCTGAGAACGAGATTAGCTTCCCCCCCCATTTTTACTCATAGTACTGGATGATATACCGGGTTTTCATTATTTTCTGACACGAGTAATTGTCATGTCGATATGTCGAATTCGTGTGGCTGTAGAGTATTTATTATATTGATATGAACTGATATCCATGCGCTAAATTTGTTACCTTTTGAATCAAGTGAGAATGAGTTGAAGTTGATGGGTGTGATCCTCAGAAAATATGCTGAAGAAAGAGTCGAAATTCCGGTCGAAATCCGACCCAGAGACCTACTTACTACGGAGGTCACACCCTCTAGAGGTACGTCTAATTGTCCTATGTTTTGACCATTTAAAACTGGAAACGGAAACAGCAAACACAGATCAAATACCGCTCTCCACTCATGAGAACATGTTTAAGAAGTATATCATTTGAATACATTAAATCCACGAATTACATGTTTCGCTCGCTGCAGAACGCTGAAGTTTATATTGGGTAAACATAACAGCCACTGAAAACCCACATCGTAACCATCCATTGAGATGCAAATCTGCAAGAGCCAACACTCATCTCTTTCCTTATGTTTTTTTTTTAATTATTTCCGTTTTTTGCCAGAATAATTCATGGATAAGTGCCATCTTACTGATCGGAATTCTTATTGGTTACATATAATGAGCAGGAACCGGAGTGGCGTAGTCGGTATAGCGACTCGGAGTTCGAGTCCCGATAGGGTCAAGAATTTTTATTTCTCCAAATTGTCCAGACCGGCTCTGGGGTCCACCCAACCTCCTATTCAATAGCTACCGGGGGTTCCTTCCCCTTGGGTAAAGCGTCAGGGGCGTGAAACTGTGCGGAGGTCAAAATGTGGATCTATACATCCACTCCCCCATACGCCTTCATGACGAAGTGCTTAATTAGTTGAGCACAGGGACAACTTTACCTTTTAGGTATAATGAGCAAGATTAATGCAGTGCTAACCTTATATATTGTGACGTGTATTAGTGATTATTGATGAATAGATTTAGAATGTGATGCAGGCGGTATCTGCATTAGAACACCAGGGCGTTTCCGATAGTACTGATAAATGGGAGTTACGGAAATAAATTCAATTTCGTAAGATTTGAGGCTTTCACGGCGGTGACTATGAAGAAAGCAGTGTTCTGGGATTTGGCACCGTGTATATATGGTGTTAACCGACGTTTAGGAGGAACGTGTCGCCTCCATCTTCAGGGTAGAAGGAAAAATATAAGAAATCCGCAAGCGAAGAGACCGCACGGTGCCAGATCCCAGAAGACTGCTTTCTTCAAATGCAATTTCATCTGCGTTGTAACCCGACCTGGACTACTGGTAATATCTCACAGCCCTTGTTTAGGTTTCTGGTGAGTGCCAGTGGGCTAGAGCCTCGAGCATGTACCAACTGGACTGCGTGTGAAGGGAACCAGGCTATCGAAATAGCTGCCTTTACAAGACAACATGCATCAGTATAGCGCAAACCTACCCAGTTCTGTGACTTACATAACCATTATGGGGACTTCTGTGGAGAAGTGTTAGAACTAACTGCGAATCAGATGCTAAATTTAGTGCCCAATTTAGTGTGCCTGTCGCGGAGTAAGGTGTGTCACGTTGCTTTACCCAATGCTTGTAAAATCTGATCGGAGTCTCGGTTGATTTAAAACAGTATGCATTAAAAAAAGGGGACGACCCATAAGTGGTTAGGATCGAATCCGAGCCTTCACATCGAGAAGCCGGCTTGTAACCACTTTCACTGTGGCACCTGACCTGACTTAGAGACAGGAGTTAAAATTCGTTTTATTGCTTATGATTGTTGTATGTTAGCGGTACTAGATAAACGGACAGTTGGTGCTAACGTATGTTGTTGTCTTCACTTGCTACTGATTCTTACGTAAAATACAGCGCAGTATATCCGAGAGATGAAGTGAGTTGTAAATTTCTGTATAATTACTGTTTCTTGCTTAATGTCTATTATTTCTTATATTAAAAGGATATTCTGCACAAATTGGCTGTTGGCCAATCATGTGAGCTTTACAAAAAAAGTTTGAATTACTGGTTATTCGTGAATTAAATGTATGGTCTTGTACTGGTTTCCAAAAGTGGACTAAAAGAAAGAGACATTAAATGTTGTAGCATAGTTTCTAAGCAGGAGAATCATGGGATATTCCAAATGCGCATGCTCAGAATCGGTTAGCAGTCAGCACACGTCAATAACTATGACTAAACGTTGTTACATAGAACGTTTCATATCTCATTCTGTCCGTAGAATTAGGTAACTTACAAACTGAATTTAAGTTATGGTATATTGTTACGTAACCGGGGTTTGCGTGATTAATAAGACGGATTTTCGATTTGATGATGGAATTTATTGGGCTCCTTGTGCAACTGGTTACAATCGCTATCTGGCACACTGTCATCTTCTTCCGACTGGATACTCCAAGGGAGCCATTCTGACTTCCAGCTGAAGTGACAAGTATTGTTGGCTTCTAGTTATATAACCTCGCGTACGACCACAACACAGAAAACATTCGTTGCGTAGCAATGAACATATGCGAACCCACATAGAAAACACCTTTTGCAGCACTGGTTGTGTTGTTGCGAGCGTATATTGTGGGTGTTGCCTGGAAACGGCTCTACTCTGTTGATAGTTGCATATTTGTTGCGTCCGCCTTTCTGGATTGCTGGTTGGATGTGCGGTGACAACAGGGCGAAACTGGAGCGTGATTAGTTCGTTTAATGGGGACGAAGACAAGAAGCATATCTTTCTTTCAACATTACTCGTCACTGTCGTACAAAATCTCTCTTTGGGAGGAGACACATAAGGGTAGACAAGAAGACGAGAATTTTAATGGCAATCTAAGAAGGAGGTTCCAGTTGTACGTATGAACTGCATTGGAACAGTTTGAAACACACGATTATTTTACTTGAGAATGCACTAAAATGAAACCGTTGAAGTAAAACAAGTATTACTTACTTACTCATGGAGCTGAGCCCTTCTGGAGGGGCTACCAATCCTGCAGCTACTCAAGAATTTCCCATCATTTTATGGAACCCGAAGGTTCATTACCGTGTTCACAATAGCCCTCCACTGGTCCCTATCCTGAGCCAAATAAATCCAATCCATACCATCCCATCCTATCTCTCTTAAGATCCATTTTAATATAGTCCACCCACCTACGCCTTGGTTCTCCCAGTGGTCTCTTGCCTTGTGACTTTCACACAAATATCCTATATGCATTCCTCTTCTCCACCATTCGTGCTATATGTCACGCCCACCTCATCTTCCTTGACTTGATCATTCTAATTATACTTGGAGAAGAGTACAAGTTATGAAGCTCCTCATTATGCAGTTTTCTCCATCCTCCTGTCACTTCTTGTCTCCTCGGTCCAAATATTCTCCTCAACACCGTGTTAGTTAACAGCTATGCTAATTTAAATTTCGCATGCACCAGTAAGGTAAAATGATAAGGTAAAGTTGTCCCTCTGCTTAACTAATTAAATATTACGCCATGAAGATCTATAGGGTAGTGGATGTATAGACCCATGTTTTCTTGACCTCGACACCAGTTGTAGGTGAGTGGTCAGCTTCACGCCCCGACCGCTTCACCCTCTGGGAAAGAGCCCCAGGTACACATTGGATTGGAGGCTGGGTGAACCCCAGAGCCAGTCTGGACGACATGGAGAGCAGAATATTCTGCCCCCAACGGGAGTTGAACTCCGACTGCTTGGTCGTGAATCCCTTAGCCACTTGCTATACCGACTGGGCTATCCTGGCCCAAATCTGAATGCGCATATAATTAGGCGTGCGGCTTACAGTTTTCGAGCACAAAGATGAAGGTTAGGGACCAAACAAAAGGAAACCTTTCAGGTTTTCAGTTTTTTGGCCACGCCTGGCACAATAGGCATGCAGCAAATTGTTGTTATGAAATCTGCTTTTTTTATCTCGTAGGATTTCGAATCGTGAAACTGCAGAATACGATGAAAGCGGTGTAAGCATTCAGCCGTCGCGTTTGGATTGATTTGTTAACCAAGAGACGACGGCCTTTTAAATATTCTACCCACGTGCATGCATGGAGGGTGTGTGCTACGGCGAAGCTATGTAAGAACTTTGCGCATTAAGAGCATGCTCTGCTAGACGTGTGTCTGTGTGAACCTGGGCAGTCTCACTTCATTGTGAAGCTTCAGTCCTCAGGGTACACGAATGGATGGCCATGTGAATTCACACACTGTCAGCTGTAAAATTGGTTCATGAAACATTCGTTTTCTAAATTCAGCTTCAATAAACCATATTCCAATTTGAAGAATGCCGTCTTTTTATGTGGCGCCGTGTAGATATTGTGTAAACCAACGTTTCGGATGAATGCATCGCCTGCGTCTTCAGGATATAAAAATCCGCGAGCGAGGAACCAGCGCGAGCAGGTTGGCTCGCGCGGTAACGTATTTGCTGAGTCGTTGCCTAGCAATGGGTATACGCGTCATAATACATATGTGTGTACACATGTATGTTGAAGGCCATATTTACATGGCGTTTACAGTTTTATTCAACAAATTGTATGGATTTCCAGATATAATTTTCATAAATCAAACATTAACTTCTGATGATAAAGCTGATGACTGCAGCTAGGAGGAAGGTACTTTTATTTATTGCTAGTGGAGTGGGACTAAGTCCCTTGTACTGCGGCCACTTCTGGCCTATTGTACCAGCCCCAGATGATAGGAGAGGGTGATTGTGGAGCAATTTGTGGAATGAAGATTGGCAGGGGAAACCGAAGTACTCGGAGAAAACCTACCCCAGTGTCACTTTGTCCACCACAAATCCCACTTGACCAGACCCGGGATCGAACCCGGGCCGCCGCGGTGGGAAGCCAGCGACTAACCGCTTGAGCTATGGCGCGGCCTTGGAAAGTACTTACTCATGACCATCCTCGTGTAGTGCCGTAACTTTTCCTATATCCCGTACACTTTCTTCCGCTATTCAAGTTACTAAAGAGCCGCCATAGCTCAGTCGGTAAAGAGACTAGGCTACTATTCGGACAACGTAGGAATCTCCTCTCCATAGCGTCCAGGCCGGTTCTGGGGTCCGCCCTGCCTCCTGTATAATGAATAGCGGGGGCTCTTCCAGGGGATAAAGCGTCAGGGGCCTGAGGATAACCACACACCTTTGTGCAATGCCGAGGCGAAGAATGGTTGTTCTATATCACCACACCCTCATGTATCTTCATGACATGGTGCTGAATTAATTAAGCACAGAGAGAGCTTTAGCTACAAGCTGGGGAGGGGCTGGATAGTTAAGCTGCAGTTGTGTGATACGGAACAAGGGAACTATACCTCTCACAGCGGAACATTTGTCGCATGTGGCCTGGGATAATGAATTAATCTTTTGTTTAGTTCAGTTCTCGAAAATTTATTCTTACAATTTAATTATTCAAACATATTGTGAATGGGGGAGAGATGTAGGATATTGGTGGGAAAGCCGGAAGGAAAGAGACTAGTTGGAAGACCAAAACGTAAGTGGGTGGACAATATTAAAATGGATCTTAGAGGGATAGAATGAGGTGGTATGGGTTGGATTGGTCTGGCTCAGGGTAGAGACCAGTGAAGGGCTCTTATGACCTCGGTAATGAACCTTCAGGTTCCATAAAATGCTGGGAAGTTCTTGAGTAGCTGCACAATTGGCGGTTTCTCAAGAAGGGCTCAGCTCCATGTGTGAGTGAAACGTATTGTATCGTCAAAATTCGCCCAACCGCTCTAAGAACCGAAAGTGCAATGAGGCAAATCATTTTTGCAGAATGGATATTATACGCATGTATATATGGATCTGTGAGACTTGAGTGACGCCATCACATACCTAGCATACCTGGCCAGTGCCGGAGACATGAGACCTGGACAACAGGCCTGGTCATGTAAGTTGAACGCCTGCCCCTTAATATTGTTGTCCTGTATATCTTAATATTTTCGTACTTGAACATCAAATTTCACTTATATAAACAATTATGTCCATGAAGAAGAGTTTTCCTTGAGAAGCTGATAGTCACTCAGGTAGTCAAGGAATTCCCTGTCCTTTGTGGAGACCGAAATTCATCATTGTGTTCACAAGAACCCACAAAGCTTAGTTAGTTTGAAAGAATCGAGTTCCGAGGCCATGTGTACCATTTCTTAACGTTTCTGTTAACGTTCAGGCCTCAGATTACAGGGCTATTCCTTGTCTGCTACCGCAGCTGCTTGTTTAACATGTTCCCAGCTGCCCTTCATATGTGGAAGCCGACTTGTTTAACCGCAGAACTGAAGATTTTGAGTAACCCACTTACCACAGCGTAGCTGGTCGAGGCACTATGCTACAAGCCGGAAGGTCGCGGGTTCGATTCCCGATGAGGTCATTGGATTATTTTTTTTTCCTTCAGTTTACCTAATCCTTTCAGCCGCACTGTGGTCCTGGGGTCAATTCAGCCTGCGCGTAAGACCGACAAACTCACCGCCATTTGTGAGCCGATTGTCTAGAAAATGTGGGAGCCTCGGCGTCTCACAACTCTGTGGGCCTTCACAGCCTGTTATAAGGATAGCTTTACCTTTTTACTTCCCACTGAACCAAATTTACTGCTGTGTTCTCATTCTGCATCTGCAATCAGGTGTTTTCTGTGTGGTCCTCGTCATGCGCAGCGCAAGGTAACTGGCCAATAAACACTCATTCTCGACACGTGACACGTGTTTTCCGTGAGGTCTGACACGAGAGGCGAACCACTGTTTGGAGTTCAGTACATTCAGACCGGCCCACTTCACCAGATGGGCTCCCTATTGCGCCTCCCGAAGGCCGCGCCTTCTGGGGGTTGCAGAACCCCCCTTAACCCGTGTGGAGGCGGGGTCGAATACCTCCACCGTGACCTTGCGAGTTGTAGAAGGCGACGAAAAGGGAAGTTTCAAATCTGAGACAGTAAAATATTGTCGCGAGTCCCAAGGACTCGGAGCCGAGAAAGACTGCGCTGGTCATGAGCTCCAGATGGTGCTCGACTCCAAGACTTACTGACTGACCAACCGTCAGTTGGGAGTTCAGTAGTTGAGTTGAGTGTTCAGCTGTGGAGTGTTAACCAGCAGGCAACGGAAGCTGAAGAATCTCCATTGCTAAGATTCGTTACCAGGAAACGTCTAATGAAAACACTGTAGAGGAATAGCCATTGTTGAAAGCTCTTAACACTTAAAGGCTAGTGAAAATAGATTGAGTAGACTTAGTGTGGAGTGATTTGTAGTGTGTAAATCACCAGTAATGTAATAGTTTTGTGTGGTTACGACCTGTAAGTGGTCAATAAATCTATTCACCAATCCAAACCCCGTCTGTAATCACTAAAACACGTGATGGTATTGGCCCATGGAAGGGGCGATGTAGAATAAAAATGAAAGCATGAAAGTAATGTTTTTCGAAGCTCTGTTATCAGAAAACGTCTCAGAACTACATTCAGTGGTGCTGTTGTTGTTCCTACATCACAGGTTAATTATATCATGTTGGAATTGTTAAGGGCGGTTGATTTGATGTGCCTCAGTGTACAGTTCATACATAGATTCTCATGAAATGTTTGTTAGCTTTTATAAAGTGTATTTATATTCTTTTTTTTTAAATTAGGAATGTTAGAGAACGCAGTTCCTTCTTCAGAAGCAAAATAGTAGTGGAATTAATTGCACATTCGCGTCCACTACGAAATAAACAGCAGTAGTTGTAGCCTCTAACATTGTGCTATAGGTCGCACTAAATTACATATACTTGATGCGTGGTCACACAGCAGACTGCACGGATATCAGGGTAGAACACCCATCTTGGTAACTCCAGCTTCACATAATGCTGCATGAACCTAATTTAAATGCGATGGAATATTTTAGTTTTATGAGCATTCCTACGAGTTCAGCATATTTTGCATCTAGGTTTTATTTGTCAGTTTTATGTTCCTTCGTATCTTTGCAGTGTCGCACCAGCTTGGTAAATTATGGAGTTTCTGGATTTAACTTGTTGCTTGGGTTCTCGGAAAACATGCAGAAAGCTTAACCTTATAAGGAATGTACATTAATTAAAATGTGAATGTGGCCAGGAAGATTTTCCAATAACCTTTGGTTGTTGTTATTGACGTGTCACAGAATGGGAACTTAGCCTGTTCCAGTGTTGGAAAATCATTTTTTTTCATAGGGATTTGGAAAATGACTTGGGCGGCAGTTCGTCCGTTCGTCCGCAGGACCTTCATACGTAAGTTTTTGCATTCATATGCACTATATTCTTAGGGATTGGGGATTTGCATGGCTAATAATAACGGATTATATATTGGTTGATTGCATCTATTGGCACTTCCTTTACAATTACAGCCAATTATTACAGCTCACAATCAGTGACTAAAACTCGCTCCATTCCTTAGTGGACTACGAGTGTCTTCTTTCCTACTGTGACTGACTTGGTTCTGATTTACGAATAAGCTCAACTGAACTCGGGGCGAACAGAAGAGAGACCATCTCAAGTCAAAGTCAGAGTCGAAGTTACATTACGACCGACTGTTAGTTGGTCAGTCTGTCTTGGAACAGAGCACCCGTCTGGGGCTTACGACCAGATTTTTTATTACTGTCACACAGTTGCGGGTTTCTTGATGTGGGGCGCTCTCTCTGACGAGGGGACGGATCTGTCGTTTACAGTGGCTACTGGTTCTCGCCAGCGCATTCATTCTCGGGTTCAAGTTCCTTGGGAATCGCGACCATATTTTACTATCTCAGATTCGAGACTCGCAGGGCTACGGTGGAGGGATTCGACCCCGCTTTCACGCTGAATTAGACCATCTCGAACAGTTCTTACTTTATTATTTGTTTCATCCATTGTTACGAAGCGTATGTCAAGCTCGGAGCAACGCTTTGATTTCTACAGACGTTTTCGTTGTTACGAAACGCGCTTGTAGCGATCCGTTGCCTAGCAATGAACTATTCTGTCACAATATATACGAGTATATCAGTTGTTTCGGTCGTCAATGGCTGTCAGTGTTTCCTGTGATGAGTAATGACTTGGTGAACCAAATGTATGCGCAGTTTCTATCACTGAAACCTCCCGCTTGTTATCGTTCTACAGTGAGAATGGTCTGTATGTGTTTCAGGATGAGAGCGAGTCCCAGTCCAAGAGGTGGCCTGCGAGTGCGCCTCGTCCGGCCTCCAGCCCCATGCATCCCACCTCCAGAGAGGTAAGTAGCAAGACATTCAGGGAAAAACGTTTCTTTGAATGCTCCCATTTCCACAGATGTATTTATGAACTGTTAACCCTTTGAAGCATGAAGTTCATTCAACTTAAAAATTAATTTCATACATAAAAGAAAACAAGAAGCGACACCATTTCAAAGAGTAATCGGTTAATGTTGTTTGGGTTAATATCGCTTCTTATTCTGAGAATCGTCCTAACAAAACGTTAAAGCAGGTCGTGCCTACAGTTACCGCCGTGCGTTGGGGGGTTAATTATGTAACAAATTACCTGGGTGTGTTAACATTTGACCGGTAAGTGAAATGCAGAGCGCTTCTGGTGCTACGGCATGGCTATAAGGAAGAGACGGGCGCCCATCGGCGGCGGTATAGTCAGTGACAAAGTGTTATTGCATCGCACTGTAACTGAAGTCCCTACGCCGCATTTTTCATTCCATAATGGGAAACTATAAACGAACATTTCTCTGTAAGAACAATAATTTCATTCGTTCGTACATGAAATATCAGCTTCTATGCAGTCATCTACTTCGTAGCTGGAAATAGTAAAGGTAAAAAGTTAGTTATGTTGAAATGGTCCTCCGAATACGGCATGGTTCTTAAACTGCGGGTCGCAAAACTCCAGGGTCTCGCCTACTCTAAATGGGATTTACAGGTCCGTAATAATTGTATAAAATGTATTCACGGCCGCGCCATAGCTCAGGCGGTTAATCGCCGGCTTCCTACCGCGGCGGCCAAGGTTCGAGCCCAGGTGAGATTATGTGGGATTTGTGGTGGATTGAGTGACACTGGTTCAGGTTTTCTCCGAGTACTTTGGTTTCCTCTGCCAATTCTTATTCCATCGACTCGTCCATATTCATCGTCATCTATCATCCGGGGCTGGTGCAATAGGCCAATTAGTGTCCGACGTACCGAATTGACTCAGTAGCGCCCCACCTCAAGAAACATAAAAAAAACTACTTGTATCCACACACAGTTTCAGAAAATCAGTAAGTCAAGAAGTCTTAATGTGGGAGATTTTTGAAAATATATCTGCAGCCGGAGAACACATTTCGCGTATTCTGTAGTGACTGTACAGGAACACTTTATAGCGTGCTGTAGGTGTAGTGAGATTGAAAAGCTCTTTAGAATACTGCTGCAGAGCCATGCAGCTTGACAGGGGCGTGCAAGCATGCATATAACTGCTGCTTTCCCTGACCCGAAGAGATAAAGATTCCCGTAAATGTGTGTAGGGGGGGGGGGTTGTGGTGTCAGTCTCTGAAAGTCTGTAATAACGGTCCGTTATTGATTATAAATGTATTTTGGAGATTGGCCATTGTCTCGGTTATATCTAAAATAATACGACGTGTCGAAAGCTGGATTTGCTTCCGTCATCAGGAGCAAGAGAGGGATAGGATCGTACTCACTTGGACCCGTTAGACAAAGTTTCGCTTGAACAAAGACCGGTGGCTCGACAGTACGACTACTTCCTGGAAGTTTCAAAGTATGATAACCTCACCTCCATATAGTGCTGAGGTCATTGTCGGTGGAGCTATACCTCTACTCCCCACACGTCTTCACGGCGATTTGCGCAGGTATGACTTTACGCCCACTATCATGGGATCATAAGTGAGGAGGGAGATTTGTCCAAAATCTTAAAATGGTCGTTCCTCCGTCAGGAAACGGAAGTCACGCCTGCAACCCACCGAAGTGAAAGCTGTTGCTCACAGTCCCAGAGTCAGTTGTACGAGTATCTCGTAAACAGCACTTTCAGTATGGCGTCACGTGTCCGGGGTTCCATACTAATAACAATGGGTTCTGGATTGGATGATTGGATTTATTGACACTTATATTACAGTCTGTCTTATTCATAGTCAGTTTATAGCGCTACCGCTGATCTACCCACTTCACAGATACCTAGGACACGCTGTTCGTTTACTGGCAACGGCTGTATCACAGGAACTATCACTTTAAATCACTGTGACGTCTTCTTGCCATTTTTTGTTCGATCACCTTCAACTGCCGACCCTCTAGAACTCGATCCAATTCTCCAATTGTATCTAACCTGTCGTAGCAACAGAATCTAGTTATATAGACTGCACGAACCACGCAGAAAACACGTGTCAAGTATCAGACTGCATGTTCATTGGCCCGTTACCATCACTGGGCATTGCGCGGACCACATAGAAAACATCTCTTGTCCTTTATAAACACTCGGCACGGACCACAGCAGAAAACAGTCTCTCTATTGTGTGACGTCGCGGCGTACACGAGAATGTGTTTAGCATGCGTTGCATAGCAACGATTCGTGCTCGCACCACAGAAAACACTGTTCTTGTATTGTTGACCGCGTGTGTGTTGCGGTCGTTGCCTAGCAGTTGGTCGATACGTCACAATAGCTTATTATTTGAATACGTCGTGCGGTTTGGTAGAGGCCTGATATACCTACCTACCGGGCATCCGGTTTAGTCTTCCTCGTTTCTGGGGATCCGCGTTTTAACCATCTGCATATGTACAGAATACGCCGGCTCCGTGTACTTTGCGTTAAAGCTGCCACAGCCGTAGGGATCGGCTCATTGTTAGTCAGTTACTACAGCATTTCTGCCAATAAAGGGCGCCAAGTGTGACGTACCGTTGTTCAGAAGAAAGGACAGACTTTCAAATGACGTGCACATGCAAATCGTTTGGTGCCCATTTCAGGAAGTATTGTGGGTTCTACGCACAACTGCATTTGCACCAAAGTAGTTCTGTTATGTTCAGGGGGTAGTTTATGGCGGAGCATGGCAGTTTACGCAGACGCTAGGGACTTTACCGACATTTAGAAGCAGAACTGCAAGTGGAAGCTACTGTACATTTGCTGTGCAGCCGGTCTGTCTGTAAGGAGCTTTACTGTGGCGCCATTGAGACACATGAAGAGAAACAAACTGCAAACTGAAGAACTGTAAGAGTATATAGTGCTGAGTACGTGCTGCATGCTTTACTTACCCTTCGACAATGAAGATTGAAGCAGTACATTCCATCGAAACATCTGTAAGCTTCTACCAGCATATACGGCGTAATATCTCACAAGGTTCAACACGCTGTTATGTGTTTCAGATTAAACATGGAGATGTTAATGTGATATATATTTAATGTCATGCACCAACATTTGGGGGCACGCGGTAGCGTAGTTGGTTGAGGGGCTGTGCTATAAACCGGAAGGTCGCCGGTTCAAGAATTTTTTTCGGTTGACCTAATCCTTCCAGCCGCACTAGACCCTGGGGTTTACCCAACCTCTAACAGAAATGAGTACCAGGAATTAATTAAATAATTTTCCTGGGGAGTAAAGCGCGGCCGGCGCGTAAGGCTGACAACCTGACTGCCTTCTTTGAGCCGATTGTCTAGAAAATGTGGGACTTTTAACGTTTCACAACCCTATGGGCCTTCACGGCCTGGTACAGATATAGCTTTACTTTTTTTTTTTACATGCACCAACATTTGTGCTGTAGGGTCCTTTTTGTCAATTTTAATAAAATTCGAGATGATCTTCATGTAATATCAGGATTAGGTATAATGAACAGACGCAAATCAAAATAAATCCCAGCGGACAACTTTCATCGTAAATTATCGGTGTTAGCTTTTGTAGACTGCCGCTGGTTGGCTCTGCGGTGATGTTTGAGGATGGACGTTGAGGTAGGCTGTACCGCATTACGCATTAACTTCATGCAAAGATCGAACACACGCCCGAGATATGACTTCGTGCATGGGTCAGGTATGTGCTGGGAAGGGCCCACGGAGCCTAGGTGGGAGGGGTGCTCCGCCGTGTCCGTTGTCGGTCTAATAATTGTGGGACACTTGCTCCTTGTGAGGTCTTCTCCACACACTGAATATCGCTGTCCATTTATCTACTGGGCATGCGCGCGACAGGGCATCACGTAGATCTATAGACTAACATTAGAAGAAAATACCACCGCTGCTAAAACAGCTTTCTTGTTTTTCTGTATGAACAACGGCTGCCTACAATAAAAGGCTTCTATTTGATTACAGTTTATTTTAAGTTATATGGAGAACAAATTGCGCCTATTGCTTTAGAGGGAAGGAGAAAACATGTCTGTACAGGACGTCACATTTTTTGTGTTTTGTTTATTATAGCTTTTAAGCGTTCTTTACAGAGTAAAAGGGAAGTTATTACGTGAAGGTCATGTTGGGCCGTCTTTCTGTATCCCAGTATCAGCACCTACACCGTAACATGGACTTTCTGTATGAGCGGCGACTTTCACTGAGATTTTTCGGGAATTTTCGATTTTATGCTGTTATAGAACCTACTTTATATATGGCTATAAATGGATCTGTATGTATGTGGCATAAACAGTTTCGTAGATTTTGTTGAAATGCGATAAGGAAGACTTTCACAGGAAGTTCTTGAGGAATTGTGTTCTTAATCTGACTGATTCATAAAAAGTCTAATATTCAGAGGACCGTAAATGGAAATTTCCAATTATCACATAAATCCTCTGCAGATTTTGTCGAAATTTTATATTGCAGACTTTTAATGGTTTGGTTTTTATCATTTACATTTCATAGTAATCATAATGAGCTTCATGGAATGTTGCAGTTTTATGCTTTAACTTATGGAGTACATTTTTTTAAATGTTTTTTTAAATATTGGACAGATGTCGTTTACTATTTATACGTTGTAATTTGCGTAAATATTGGAAACGTTATAATCTGTACTCGCCTGCATTTCTTTTCGTGCAATATATGCGCCATGAAAGAATAAAGTGGTGTGTATGATAGTGTGTGTGTGTGTGAGGGAGGGAGAGAGAGAGAGGCCTTATATTACAGTATACATGCAAGATAACATGTGCACGAATTGCGAACAGGAGCATGTGTACGCAAGGTTCCGCAAAGGGTTACGACAGGGGTACGGTTCATTACATAAATAGGCACATTATGGTGGACATTTTTCATTGCCTTGAGGTGTATCTGATACACGGCTGCCCGACGTTTTGAGTGTTGGCTCTGCTCGCGTCTCTCGGTACTTGAGTGTCAGTATACTGAAAGATTCCTTATTATTACTAATTTTAGCATTACTTGCTTTACTGCCAGATTGGTGCCATTTGTTATGTGGCTAATTATATGTTCCGATACAAACAAATTAAGAAATGTGCGCATACATGTAATGTTAACAGTTGTGGCAGATTCGCTCTGCTGTCGCCATTAAACAGCATGTGAATCCATTTTGTCTGTTTGGAAAATCGTTAGACTTAATGCGAAAAGTGTGTTGAGCATATAGTATGTGTTTAACGTTTCTGTACAACTTTCAATCGAAATATTTCGTTTGTTCCTATAAATATTTAGCGAGTTATTCTATAAGTAAGCGCAGACATTCATGCAGCCCTTCGGACAAATTGTCCGCCACTGTTACCCAGTCGCGCCTGTTGTTATTCAGAATTGCAACAAATGTTATTAATTTTCTTTTCTGGTGTCAAGCCTCATAATGTACTCTTCGCCAGATGGAACGATCAAGTCAAGAAGGATGAGATGGACAGCCATGTAGCACGAATGGGGAGAAGAGGAATGCACGTAGGAAAATGGTGGGAAAGCCAGAGAGAAAGAGATCACTAGGAAAACCAAGACGTAGATGGGTGGACAATATTGAAATGGATCTTAGATAGGATGGTGGTAGTATGGACTGGATCTACCTGGCTCAGGATAGGGACCAGCGGAGGGCTCTTGTGAACACGATAATGAACCTTCGGATTCCATAAACTGCTGGGAAGTTCTTGAGTAGCTGCAGAATTGGCGGCTTCTCAAGAAGGGCCCAGCTCCAGTAAATTAGTTAGCCAGCTCTCATAAGATCCGTTCCGTTCTCGTGTTATTACTTGCCGAGAGATGGACACAGAGGTCAGAAAAACGTGTCTAATCCAACGGTAAAATTTTTTGAACTTTTCCTTGCGAATTCACCGAAAAGTATCGAGTGTGTCTCAGTATGATTGACATTCATCTGAAGACGGGAACAGACCCAACCCTCGAAGTTAGGCGAGTGGGTCTTGTATCAGAATTACCTTATGAAACCGGCAGTGTCCAATATAACAAGGTAGTCAGTCACTTTGTCACCTTTTACCGAATGGTTTGGCTTGTGGTAACGCTCTTCACTTGTATTCCGAAGGTGGTCCTTTCGAATCTCTGCCGTACACCGGCTGTCACGGCTCAGGTTTTTCGTGTATTTCCTCAGTGCCTTCAAGGAAATTTTAGGGTAGTGCCACTATTGGAGCACGACCGCTTTTTCCCAAATCCTATCGAGTTAATTCCTCATTTATCATCGTACCATTCGACTCTGTGTAGTCTAGCTACTGACAACCTCGTTAAATCCCCCCTTCCCCACCAATATCATCCATGTTGGTGTGTTTGTACATAATTTGTTAACGCGTGTGTGTGTATTAGTACTAACTTTGAACTCTGTATCATGTCAGTCTCTGTGAGTTGGTGTCGATTAGTTTTTCCATTCACGTGTAACAATGTGCTTTATAAGAGGACAAGACGCGCAGCACAACACACAACAGGAGAGAACACAACCGACCACACTTGCGCATCGAGGGGACTTACATATGAACAACATAAACAACAAAACCTTATACAGCAGTTTCCTCGTCCAGTAATTTCAACACCCAGTAATGACCACACTGGGGAGACCAAGGCGTAGGTGAGTGGACAGTATTAAAATGGATCTTAGAGACATAAGGTGGGATGCTAAGGATTGGATTGTTCTGGCTCAGGATAGGGCCCATTGGAGGGCTTTTGAGAACACAGTAATATACCTTCGGGTTCCATAAAATGCTGGGAAGCTCTTGAGTAGCTGCACAATTGGCGTTTTCTCAAGAAGGGCTCAGCTTCGTGACTGAGTGATAATGACCACGTTGAACGAAACATGTAGTGATCTACCCTTAAACTTTTAAAGCGAATAACTTAAGTAATCTTATAGAACATAGTGCTGCAAGTGAAACTTCAAAAAAACTAATCGACACTAAGTAAAAAGAGCAACAGGATGCTACAGTATAATAGTTGAGTGTTAGAAGATACTTAAAGTGTTCGGAAGGAGAATATTAGCGAATAGTGCTTGTGTATGTGTATCCCTTTATCTTGAGGCCGCGCCATAACTCAAGCGGTTAGTCGCTGGCTTCCTACCGCCGGGGCCCGAGTTCGATCAAGTCTGGTCAAGCGGGATTTGTGGTGGACAAAGTGGCGCTGGGGCAGGTTTTCTCCGAGTACTTCGGTTTCCCCTGCCAATCGTCATTCCACCAATTGCTCCACAATCACCCTCACCTATCACCTTGGGCTGGTACAATAGGCCAGAAGTGGCCGCAGTACAAGGGACTTAGTCCCACCCCACTAGCAATAAAAAAAAAGCAAATCCCTTTATTTGTCCGTCCTTATGCATTTCTTGTATCCCCATCCAGCAGCACCGCCTGGCCTGTATACTGGCCTGTCAGAACGAAAGGCATTAAGAAGCACGAGAGATGGAAGTAATTACATGAGAATTTCTAATATTTTATACATTTTTGTTCCGTAATTTTTAACAAAGCCCAAAACCAGAATTGTAGTTAAGTGCAACCTTTCGTAGAATTAAATTCGGTGTAAACGGATTCCGTTTTGTATGGGTGTGAAACTTGGTCTCTGACATTAAGGGAGGAACATAGACTGAGGGTGTTTGAGAACAGGGTGTTGAGGAGAATACTTGGACCTAAGAGAGATGAAGTGACAGGAGGTTGGAGAAAACTGCATAATGAGGAGCTTCATAACTTGTACTCTGTCCATGATTTATTCCAACCGTCTTACAGTGCATACATTTATTCACATTACTCTTCTCTCTTGTACTGTTTCAGCACTAAAGTGCCATCTTCAGGTGCTTTTCGATGTACGTCAAACTACTTCATTGTATGACCTGTTGTCTTTATACTAAAATATATATTTGTCATATATATTGATAAATTTAAAATATTAAAAATATTAAAACTGTTGTACTCTTCTCTCAGTATAATTAGAATGATCAAGTCAGGGCATGTATCACGAATGGGGGAGAAAAGGAATGCATATAGGATATTGATGGGAAAACCAGAAGGAAAGAGACCACTGGAAAGTCCAAGACATAGATGGGTAGACAATTTTAAAATGGATCTTAGAGAGATATGATGCGGTGGTATGGATTGGATTGATGTGGCTCAGGATAGGGACCAGTGGAGTGCTCTTGTGAACACGATAATGAACCTTCTGGTTCCATAAAATGCTGGGAAATTCTTGAGTAGTTGCAGATTTGGTGGCTCCTCAAGAAGGGTTCAGCACCATAAGTAAGTGAGTAATCGGATTTCACCTTGAGCGCCTCTGTTCTACTTACGTCGAAGGCCTAGGCTTGTGTGCAAATTCTATGGATCTCTTTAACATAGGACTCCATAGCCAGCTCCTTCTGTGGATTTTATTGTGTTGTAAATTATTGAGGAGGCAGATCAGAGCCCTCTGCTGGTTTTGGCTCGTCGGACGTTTCCTTGTTTTCATACTATAGAGTCAGCTGCAGAACCGCTCTAAGTAAATAGCAAGAAGAAGACTCCTTCATTGTTCGGACCACTTCATAAAATACTGAGCCTTGTGGCCATCTAAGTCGCTTTTAATTACGTACTTCTATGACTCTCTCTCCCTGCTTTACTTTCCTGTCTTGCATATAAGTAAATATGCTTCAGAATTTAATAGTTTTCGGCTTCAGTTGAAAGACCTGACCCAACAGTCTTGCTTGTGTGTTTTTATGTCCCACTTACCTTTTGTTGAAGGAATTGTGGCCGTTAATAATCAGTGTTGCTGTGAGGTTAATTGCCACTTTATTGGCGACTGAAGAAAAGGTTGACCCGTTTGTTTTTAAGGGATTATTTAAAACGGGGCACTTAAAGTCGGAAAGACACATGTATACAGGTAACCTAGTCCAACGTATGGTAGCGATGTTAAAGTCGCTTATTATTTCTCCTAGTTCGTAAATATTTTGAAAGTGTGGCACAATTCAGATATGTGGGAAAGACTGATCCAGGAGGAAACTGAGAGATTGAACTCAGGTAATGCTTGCTACCACTCAGTCCTAAAACATTTGTCTCCTCGCCTGCTGTCTAAAAACATAAAAATTAGAATATACAGAACTGTAATTCTCCCCGTGGTTCTGTATGGGTGTGAAACTTGGTCTCTGACTTTAAGGGAGGAATATAGACTGAAGGTGTTTGAGAACAGGGTGTTGAGGAGAATATTTTGACCAAAAAGAAGCAAAGTGACAGGAGGTTGGAGAAAACTGCATAATGAGGAGCTTCATAACTTGTACTCTTCTCCAAGTATAATTAGAATAATCAAGTCAAGGAGGATGAGATGGGCAGGACATGTGGCGCGAATGGGGGAGAAGAGCATTGCACATAGGATATTGGGTAAACCAGAAGGAAATAGATCACTGAGAACACTAAGACATAGGTGGGTGTACATTAATAAAATGGATCTTCAAGAGACAGGATGGAATGGATATGTCTGGCTCAGGATAGGGATCAGTGGAGGGCTCTTGTGAACGCTGCAACGAACCTTCGTGTTCCATAAAATATGTGGAAGTTCAAGAGTAGCTTCACAGTTGGCGGTTTCTCAAGAACGGCTCAGCTCCATGAGTGAGTGAGGGAAATAGATACTACAATAATTATATTGTAACGCATTTGATCAGCCCGTTGCCAGGCAACAGCTTTGTAAACACGGTCCAACACGCAACAGTAGAGGAGTATCTGTTTTCTATAGATCCGACCGACGCGCCATTAGACTGGTTGGATAGCGAGCACGTGTTATGTGTTTACTGTAGGTCCATGTGCGTTCCACGGCTATATAAGTAAGAGTGACAGAATTCGTTCAGGACAGTTACGTGTAGTAGCAGCGGCAGAAGCACGAGAACGAGCAAGCAAGCAATACGGTCGAGGGGTACGGAGGAGTACAAGAAGTCAGCCTGTATAGACTTAACGTGTGATTTGAAGACTTATGTGTGCTATACTTCACTGGTATTGGTAGTGTGTAATTTAGAGAGACTTTTATAGTTCCTGTGTTATAAATCCTTAAAAGTTAGTGGAGGTGGTCTGGAGAGAGTAGCGTGTAGTTCTTAGTAGTGTGAGAATCTGTAACAATGTAATAATTATTTGTAGTTACGACCTGTAGACGGTTAATAAATCCAATTACCAATCCGAACCCCGTGTTTAGTCACCTATACACGTGACAATATGAAATAACATAATTTATTTTCAGGCAGTTAATTTGATTAAATGTAACATGGCGACTTTCTCGTAACATTCTTTTCAAGAATGTTAAGCCGTTGAATTTACGTAACGTAAAGTGATAACAAGATTTCGCTTCCGTGCCTTTTAGGCTTGGTCACTGTAACAAGGGATGGACGGTCTGTGCGTCGTGGTTCAGTAACACAGACTATTGAATTGGTAAGATCACCCGTCCAAGGCGTCCTACAGCTGTCTAAGAGCCGAGGTTACAGTTTAATTCTGGTGGGAAAAGGCCAAAGGGCCTAATAAGGAAGGTGGAATAAAAAGTACTGGTAATAAAGCGGTGAAGATCCATTTCAGTGTATTCAGGAAAACGTAACCATGTCCGCTCACGGTTTCAAACTTGGACCTACATGCAAAACGCGTTACTGTTATGTAAGGCTTGAGGTTCTCAGGGCGGCAACCATGAACGTACAGTCTTTTGGTATGTGACGCCGTGCAGTCTGATAGAAACTTACTGATGTTTCGAAGGATCGTACCGCCTCCATCTTCAGATTCATAGAGTAAGGAAAGGAAGTAGTAAGTTGCCTTTACTCTTATGTTACTCTTTACGTTAGTCATCGTTGGTGTTCTTGATGACTTTACGAATTTGTATGAAAGTTTGTGAGACCGAACTCACAAACTTCTAAATACTGCCTACTAAGCTATACTCTTTACGAAGTGCCTGAGTAGCACAGGTAGAAAGAGACATCGACGGCAGACGACAGCGCGCTCTGTTTTTGCTTTCTTACTGGCTGGGTACACAGAGTGCAACAGCAGTGCATGAAACCACAGGACAGTACACGTTGGTCTAAAGGTTAGAGGCAACGCTCTGAACTCGTATATGGGACTCGTTCGAGTCTCGGCCCGGACATCGGCTATCTTGACTGAGGTTTTTTCTCAGTTTTCCTCAGTCCCTTCAGGTAAATACCGGGATAGTACCTCGATTAGGCCATTTGTTTCAAATCCTCTCAGACTCCTCAGTCATGTCATACCGTCTGTCGCTCTACACTCTCCGTACTGAAAGCATCATTAAACATACCGTGGGGAGAAAAATACGTTAAAGACACAGTGAACATTGCGGCATAGTTCATCTCTGTGACCTTGGCCACACGAGCGCACAAAATGCGTCCATTGTAACGAACGTACGTTATGACGGACGTTGCTGACGACACCACACAGTTTTTTTTTTATTTATTGCAAATTTACAATCTACTCCGCAGTAGCAGCATGAGTAATTAGTAAATGGTTTAAAATTCAGAGGCTTGTGACGGGTACCATTCAGTAATGGTTCTCCGTATGGTCACACTTCATCGAGAAGGTCTTCTGGCCAGATTTTTTTCAGTCTTCTGTTTTCTAAGGGATGAGTGAATAGGTCACTTATGAGCTGGTTTACATGCTCTGTTGTTCGGTCTTTGTATCTGTTTATGTTTGACTTGATTTCATCTTGTATTGATGGTATTTTGAAGTCTTCTTGTAGAGTTTGATTAGAGACGTACCATGGTGCTCCAGATATCATACGGAGTGTTTTGGATTGGAATGACTGAAGGATTTTGGTATTTGATGGTTTACTACAGCCCCATAGTTCTATACCATATGTCCAAATTGGTTTGATTATGCATTTGTAAATGATCAGTTTATTTTCCAGAGATAGTTTGGACTTGCGGTTGAGTAGCCAGTACATATTTTTGATCTTTAGATCAAGTTGGCGTCTCTTCGCTTTTATGTGCGTTTTCCAGGTCAGCTTCTCATCTAGGTGGAGTCCGAGGTATTTGACCTCTGTTTTTACTGGTATAGGGTTGTTGTTTATGTTAACCTCAGGGCATCAATTTTTTTTTGTAGTGAATGTTACTTGGACTGATTTGTTGGTATTGACGCTGATCTTCCATCGTTGTAACCATATGTGAAGGGTGTCGAGATGGTACTGCAACTTTTCAGATGCTCTTCTTGGATCTAGATCTGACGTTAGTATAGCAGTATCATCCGCGAATGTGGCAATTAAGGTGTCGTTAGTTTGCGGGAGATCAGCAGTAAATATTAAGTAGAGGAACGGCCCAAGCACGCTACCTTGGGGAACTCCTGTTTTTATGGGTTTATAATCGGAAAGGTCATCGTCTAGTTTTATTTGAAAGTATCGATCATGTAAATACGACTTCAAAATAATATAGAATCGTTCAGGTAAGTATGTTTTTAATTTATATAGGAGTCCCGCATGCCAGACCTTATCAAAGGCTTGCTGTACGTCTAGAAATACTGAAGTACAGTACTCTCTTCCTTCAAGACTGGTTTTAATTTTATTGATAATTCGATGGCATTGCTGGATTGTTGAGTGTTTTCTTCGGAACCCAAATTGATGGTCAGGTATTAGTTCATTTAGTGGCGCTGCTTCTTCAATTCTCTTAAGAAGGAGCCTTTCGAAGAGTTTGGACATTATTGGTAGTAAACTTATCGGTCTATAAGAGTTCGTTTCAGTTGGAGGCTTTCCAGGTTTGGCTACCATTATGACTTGTGCTAGTTTCCACTGAATGGGATAATGTCCAAGTCTCAGTATACTATTGTATATAGTGGTCAATAGGACTACTGCTTTTCGTGGTAGATTCTTGAGCATGTCTCCGACTATCAAATCATGTCCAGGAGCTTTGCGGGGATTTAAGAGTTTTATTTCTTGAAATACTTCTGTCGGTGAGATGGCTTTTATTGGAAGTGACAACTGATGGGGAGCATTTAGGAAGTCTTCAATGCCAGAGTCGTTATTGCTTTGCTCTTGAGGGGAACTGAAAACATTTACTAGGTGTTCTGCGAAGGCTGCTAATTTTTCAGTGTTAGAACGTGCCCATGTCCTATCAGTGTTTCTTATAGGTGGAATGCTTACGACTGGTCGATGAAATTTCTTTGTTGCTTTCCATAAAGAGTAATCATCGGAGGAAAGTTGCGTAATATACGTGTAAAAGTTCTCGTTTTTTGCCTCTTGTAGAGCTTTCGTTAGGTTATGGGTTACTCTATTTAAGTTTGTCTTGTCTAACGGATTTCTGGTTCTTTGCCAGATACGTCTAGCTCTTCTTTTCTCTGAAATCAGTTGTCTGATGTGGAGTGGTTTGTTTTGTCTTCTGTGGTTCATTCTGTGTACTGGGGGAGTAGCTTTCCACGAGGCATCTTGGATATTCCGCGTTAGGTATTGTATAGCTTCTTCAATTTCGCCGTTCTCTTTCATCCGATGATCCAGCCTGATGTTTTTATTTAGTATATCTCGGAATAACTCCCAGTTAGTATCTCTAGTGCAGAACTTGGGTATTTCCTTTTTCCATATTATATGTGTGCTAATGGTTATGATTATGGAGCTGTGGTCAGATGATAAGTCGAGGTTAGATTCAATGGTGTAATGAACGTCAGTTATTCCTTTTGTTACAGCAAAGTCCAGCAGATCCGGGATTTTGTTTAGGTCCGTCGGCCAGTAAGTCGGCTCTCCGGTTGATATGGTATTCAGATTATTTTCTTGAATGACTTTGTGTAGAGCTCGGCCTTTAGGTGTGGTTATTCTCGATCCCCATGCTGTATGTTTAGCATTCCAGTCACCTGCCGCTAGAAATCGCGAGCCAAGCGGTAGGAGGAGATCTTTGTATTCATCCGATGATATGGCGTGGCGCGGTGGGCTGTATACTGCGGCGATAATCAGGGGCCAGTCAAACGTTTCTAGTTTTAAGATAGTTGCTTGAATTTTATTAGTGATATGGGGCTGTAGAATATAGTGCTTAATGGATGACTTGATAATAATCGCCGAGCCTGCGTGTGCTGTCCCGTCTGGATGGTTTGCATAATAGATTTTGTAGTAAGGTATTTTTATTACAGTTTGTTGGGTTGCATGGCTCTCTGAGATTAGTAGGAGATCGATTTTGTTGGCGTTTAAGAAATACTCTATTTCCAGCAAATGGTTTTTTAATCCGTTGGAATTCCATGCTGCCACTCTCAGTGAGGAGGCCGTTACTTTGTTATTTTATTTATTACAGTTGTTAACATGGTAAGAATCATACTGTTTTGGTTTAAAAGTTGAGTAAACATGTTCTTGAATTCGCCAAGGAAGTCGGTCAGTTTTTCAGATAACTCTTCAACACCATTTGTAATTGGTTTGTTATTTGGTATTCCTGCTAGAACTTGTGCATATGTGGCAGCATTTTGATGAGTATTTTGCCGTTGGTCTAGTACTTGTGATGGGTTTACGGTGGTTGGGTTTTGTCTGATTGTTGGATGTCCATTATTTTTGCTCCTTATATTTACCAAATCGCGATATACAGTACATCCCTTGTAGTTTGCTGGGTGTTCACCTTTGCAGAGGACACATTTCGCTGGAGTGTTGTTGGGTTTTCTGCAAGTTTTTGTGTCATGGGGTCCTCCGCATTTTACGCAGTTGTAGGGTTTTCTGCAGTATGTTTTACTGTGGCCATAGTCCTGGCAACGTGTGCACTGTATAATGTTTCTCTTAGTTTTCGGTGGTTCGACTTTGATTCTGATATGCTGTAGGAATTCTATATTGAATATTTCTTTGTTATTTCTTTGGGGTTCTAAATCAACGAAGTGTAGTGGGAGTGGTTCTTTACTCACTCTATGCTTGACGTTAATGATGTTCCGTACTTTATGGCCTTGTTTTTCAAGTTCATCTGTTATCTCAGAGGTTGGTATTGTGTGATGCAATCCCCGTATAACTGCCCTGAAGGCTCTTTCTTCCTTCAATTGATATGTATGATGAATGATTTGTTGCTCTCTTAGATGGTGGACTAGTTTTCTGTAGGTATCAGGAGTTTTCGGATTAATTTTTATTATGTTATTAGCCATTGCTTTAGTAATATAGGTTCCCTTTTCGGTGGCTAGTGACAAGTTTTGAACCATTTCTTTGTAGTTAGTGACACCATAGATGTATATAGGTGGCGGTTTATGGCTGACATCTTGGTCATTATTTTGATTTGTCTGGTTATTTTCAGAATAATTTTTGTCGCTGTCTGCAGTAGGGAGAGGTTGGAATCTGTTTGTTATTTTGATTTGGTCTGTGATTTCCATAGGAGTTTGGCGTCGTAGTCTTTTACGTTTATTATTTACAGTTTGCCAAGAGTGCGTTATATTAATCTGGTCATCAGTTTGTTCATCACTGTTCCATTCTTCATATTCATTTATATCACTGTATTGCATGGTTGAGCTTGTGCTAGGATTTGTGTTTGCATACAGTGACGGCACCTGTGTCTGGTTTTGTGGTTGATAGAATCCAACTAATTGGTTTTGTTGCATTGGTGGCAAATGCATATTTGAAGTTAGTTGACTTGTTTGGTTGTGATATATTTGCGAAGTCTGCATAGGAACTTGATTTTGTATTAAGTTTGGTGGATGTACTATGGGAAAATATTGTACATTGGTGTTTGTTCCGGGCCCATTTCCGGCTTGGAACATTTTTTTTTTTTTGCAATATCAAACTATTTGACTGTTTGACTGGACTATCAGTAGTTTACTCACTGCGTTTTTCGTACGAACGAAGATGAGAGAGCAGCGATCAACACAACTTTACTAACTCTGAACACTGCACTACCCCAGTTAAACAGGGGGCCTTGCTGCACTACGTCTCCACGTCCTCACTGCGTGGCAGCTGGCAACGTACTACCACACAGTTGCAGAATGCGGTGCGTAATTTTTGTCTGCACTGGAGCCAGAAGAAAGCGTAACATTCGCCTCTCTTGTTTATTTCTACAACGGACGTCACGACGTTCGTAACAACGGACGCATTTTGTGTGCTTGTGTGGCCCCAGTCAAAGTCAAGGCTACTTTACGACTGGTGGTTTACCGCCAATTAGTTCATCTTGGAGACAAGCCCCTTGAGTTTCACGACCACAGATTTCTTTTTTCAGCTTAATCCTTGTGGTCATAGTCCTTATGTGACATGCTCTCCGAGGAGGGGATGGGTTTGATTTCTTCTAAGTAATATACACAAATTTGGTTCCTACCTCACAGGAACACATTACGTCTCCGCTACAAAGCCCAACCGTTTAATGTTTTGGGGGAACAGTCGTTTGTTGTGAGCGCTATACGAAATTCACAGACACACTGACACACTGTATGGACAGAATGCAGAATGTTTATACGTTAAAGAGGTGGTACATATAAAAACCATTGGTGTCTAAAGGATTAAGCTAGTCTTACTATATGCCTCTCAGTTATGTACGTTCTCTCCGTAGACATTGCGAATGAAGTTAACCCATTGCCCAAGAAAACCAGTCATATCACATAACAGGATTGCTGTCTTGTATGATGTAACGCCGTGTTGTTTGGTAAATGGGTACCAACATGTCGGAAGAACCTACTGTGTACATTTTCAGGGTCCCTGTGTTCTGGAGATGGAAGCAACATGTTTCTCCAAATTGTTGATAACATCTACCAAACTACGTACACAGCGGCACATCCCAGGAGACCATGTTGTTGGTTCACACATCCGTGGGAACCTCGGAGCGGTATATCTCGCACCGTGCAGATGAGAGCCTCACGTTAGCTTACCGTCTGTTATCTGGCGGTATGAACGCCACTGCTTAGTTTAACTGCAGCGTCACACTTAGTACAGAGATTTCTGCTGTTTCTTTTTACCAGAATAAATTATACACTTTTTAAAAATATTTTATGTCACGGTTGAGTTGTCTACGTTGACGCCTTATCCAGCAAACAGATTCGTTAGGGTTGTTACTTTTTTGCGACCCAGAAATCTCCTCAGGGGCCCCATAATCCTTGCAGATTGATGTGCCCTCTTTTTAGTTTGCATAATTTATTTTAAACAGCTTTATCGTAACTGTTTTATTCTATCATAGATGTCTTCATCTGTTATATTCTTATTCGTGGCTACTAATTTTACAGTTTCAGGACTTGCACGGGTAAAGCTTTTTTTTTTTTTCATATGCCCTACATTCCCTGCACTAAGGACATAAGATGAACCCGCAGGTTTTCATCACCTCCTCCGAACGGAACTTCTCGTTGGGATTTGTGCAGGAGGCTGTATGCTACAAGATACCCTTGTATTTATGTTCATGTTTCTGCCTAACATTCAGGTGTAACGGTGAGTACTGCTGCTTTGTATTTGAGAGATCTGCGTTTCGAATCTCGGCCGTGAGATGGCCAGTCCTGAGTTCCTTTGTTGGGTATGTTTCGACTTCTTTGCCATGATAAACTACCCCATTGCAGGTCATGACCGCTTCTGTTCACATGCCAGTCATTTAAGCACGGCAAGTTATCCCATCACTTGTCATTAGGCGCTACTGACCTATATCGTTCACAAGGAGTCAAGTGAGTGATTAAAGAGAAGTAGAAGAGATGTCCCTCTGGGAGTAGGTCCTTTGCATGATAATGCGCTACAGACACTCGTTGCCACATCATAACCATTAAACATTGCTGCATTTTGGGATGTGACGCCGTGTGTGTGAATAGAGGAACCTTCTATCCTCATCTTCAGTTCTCATTCAGCTGTATATAAAATATTGTCACGTGTCCAGGGTTCCGTGACAAAGAATTGTGGGGTTCTGGATTGGACGAAGCTGTTTATTGGATAACTCGTTTACAGTCACCCTGACATAATTTCTTCGTGACTAGTCCATCGCCTCTGATCTGATCTGCTCTCTGATATGCTCCCTGCTCCGGTTTTTCTGATCTCTTGTTCTCGCTATTCTCTCTGTACTGTTCACGATCGCACTCGGTTTCATAACTGCTTGTCGTACCGACTAGAGGACACCATCTCCAATGGCTCCTATTTCGCGTTTCCCAGTGCAACGGTCTCCAGCATGTTGCTTACCGCGAGAACTGAAGCGGTTCGGTGACCGTTACCTAGGGCCGCTCCATAGCTCAAGCGGTTAGTCGCTGGCTTCCTACCGCGGCGGCCCAGGTTCGATCCCCGGTCTGGTCAAGTGGGTTTTATGGTAGACAAAGTGGCGCTGGGGCAGGTTTTCTCCGAGTATTTCGGTTTCCCCTGCCAATCGTCATTCCACCAAATTCTCCATCATTATAATCACCCGAGGCAAGCTACAGTAGGCCAATCAGTGGCCGCTGTGCCGAGTGGACCCAGTTGGACTCCACCCCCCACTGAGCGAATTAAAAAAAAAAAACGTTACCTAGGAAAGTGCTACGTGAAATTCCGCTCAGTAGGTGGGGGATCAGGCTTTCAGGCGTTGCGTCACGTTATGTAGTTCATGCAGCATCTTGAAATGCATGTGTAGAATGATGCAGATTAATGTAATGAAGATGGGTTGAAGCAGTACTGGCTCTCAGCAGGAGCGTGCTAGCTCCTTTCCTTCCAGATGTGAGACGAGTTAAAACAGAAGCAGAGGTCCTTCCGTCGCACAAACAAAGTTCGACCCTATATAGGCCATCATCAGGTCATCTTGAGGAATACACACCTGGTGACGGATTACGTAACTGGAATTTGTTTGTTAACCTTGCGTGTGTCGGATCAGAATTAATTATATACATACATTGAACTTTAACTTAGAACTAAACATTCATATTACAAATAGATTCTAACGGGTTCTGACGATGGTATCCTTACTCAGTCATGGAGCTGAGCCCTTCTTGAGAAGCCGCCAATTGTGGAGCTACTCCAGAACTTCCCAGCATTTTATGGAACCCGCAGATTCATTGACGATGGTGTGTATTACTCAGAATTACTGGGTTTTTGGACTTTGTCCATCGTCAGGCGATTAAATAGCTGCAGTGAATCTGGCAGCGGTTGTCCAGTGATTGAGCCCTTTCAAATGGAGCCAAGAGTGTAGGTGTCTTACCCCCCTCACCTGAGGACGGAAACAGACCCAGTTCTCGAAACGTTGTGTTCTCTAGTTTCTAGATTACCGGACGATGGACAAAGTCCAAAAACCCAGTAATTCTGCATATTCGCATTGCAGATTTAACAATGTTGAAAATTGAAAAATTAAACCGGAACACTGCACGTATTCTTGGATGCTCTGCAGTGTGTCGGATGCTTGTCGACTGTTACTTTATTTTTATGTTGCTGCATCTTTATGCTTGTTTTTATGAGGAGGATTTAGTTCCGGTGGTCGCGCTAGTGATCTGCTATTGTTAGGGACTGGCCGGATTCTGTAACAACTGTTGCTTTTTAGTACGTTAATTATACATAGAGTTTCTGTGTGAAGAAACTGCAGTATAACTGTACATTGCTTACGAGGAAAGAAACGTTGGAGCGGTTTCTTGTAACGGTACGTCCTAATGTCAGTGTGGAACTGGTCTGGGGGTGCAGTGTGGCTGAAGAGCTTGCGTAGTTGTGGCTTGATGGGGTTGTTGTCGTCTAGTGTTGTGATGACGCCGTATATTGGATTCTTCCACTCTGCGTGTTTGTTTCTTTTTTTCATATGTTTTACAGACGTGGGTCCGCACCATCAAGGTGACGAAAGGATCATACTTGGTTGTGGCCGTCAGAAAGAACTAGTCTTGATCGTTGGACAACTAAAGACGTTTCTAGTAGTGCAGATGTCCTGATTTCACCGCCCCGCCCCCCTTACTACCACCGTGTTTGTCCCTTGATGTACACTTTTTCTTTATTTTTCTCATGGGTTGAGACTATTTTTATTGCTAGTGGGGTGGGACTAAGTCCCTTGTACTGCGGCCACTTCTGGCCTATTGTACCAGCCCCAGATGATGGGTGAGGGTGATTGCGGAGCGAACTCTGGCCGCCGCGGTGCGAAGCCAGCGACTAACCGCTTGAGCTATGGCTCGGCCTCTCTGGGTTGAGACTAAGTCCACATGGCACTGCGGCCACTGTTTGCCCTATTCTATCAGCCCCAGATGATAGATGACGATGATTGTAGAGCAATCGGTGGAATGCGAATTGGTAGGGGAAGCGTAGTACTCGGAGTGCCCCAGTGCCACTTTGTCCACCACAAATCTTGTATGAACGGACCTAGGATCGAACCCGGGCCGCCGCGTCAGGGAGCCGGCAACTAACTGCTTGATCTATGGTACTGTCCTTGCCTCTCCTTAAACGTGATGATGGAAATGCATTAAGCTTCCGAAACTTTGTGTAAATGGAATAAAACCCATGTCAATAAACAATGATCTCAGCTGTTGAGAATAAAAGTAGGCTCTAAGCCACTATTGCTCTGTCGGTATAGAGATCAGGCTACGGGCTGAACGACCGAGAAATCCGGGTTTGATTTACGGTACAAAGGATTCTTCTCTTCTCCATAACATCCAGACCGCGTCTGGGGTTCACTTAGCCTCCTCCCCAATGGGTCCTGGCTGTTGTCAGGGGTGTGAAGCTCACTCACGTCCATCTAGTGCCCAGGTTGAAAATAATGAGTTATACCTCCATTCCCCAACGCGTGATGCTTAATTGATTAAGCCCAGGGATAACTTTACCTTTACGCTATAAAACAAACTCCGTGGCTTATTCCGCAAGCGAACTATACCGACCAAGCGACCGCCGCTTGTCGGCGAAGTTAGTGCCAACTTCAGCGGATAGAAAGTGTCGCGTGGTCAGCGCAACGAATCCCCACTGCCGTTAATGTCGGTCTTTTAGACCGGAGCCGCTGTTTTTCCATTCAAGTAGCTCCTCAGTTTTCCTCACGAGGCTGAGTGGACCCCGTTCCAGACCCAGTACTTCTCAGAGCATCTGGTAGCGCCGGGAATTGAGCCATGAACCTCTGAATCTGTAGCCAGGAACTCTGACCACTAGACCACAGAGGGGGTCACCGTCACCCTATTTTTTTTAAGGCACCACAGCCCCAGTGGGCCTAGGCCTACCTCCATGAGCTCCGTTCACTTCGGTTTTTCTCGATCTTACACATACGGTAGGACTCCTTGGGCGGGTGATCAGCTCGTCTCAAGGCCTCTACCTGTAGACAAACACAGAAAAACGCAAACAAATATCCATGCCCTGAGTGGGATTCGAACCCACGATCCCGGCTTCCGAGCGAGCGAAGACAGTGCATGCCTTAGACCGCTCGGCTACCGTGACCGGCACCGTCACCCTATAACCTGTATTAATTACTGGCGCGTGGAGGTGACTCTTGTTAGACCTTTCGAAATTGTAATTGTTGTGTATGCTCTCGGTGATCGCGTGTGAACTGTAGGCCCTGTTGTAGTGTCTGGAATTTTAGCTTTAAGTCTCCTCTTTTTAAAAGGCTCGTTGTTCTGATGTCATACGTGTTACCGTTTATGTAATCTCTTATTAACTGAAACACATATAAAGAGGCTAATTTCCTCTGTGTATGAACAATGCAATGAGCGAATATAAAGCCACGGAGTTGCCAGCACCACTTGATTGTTTCACCTTCCGACCGCTTTTATTCTGGGTACGAGTTCTGTAGGTCTGTGAACTGTTACAAGAGCAGAACCTCGGTAGTCCAGTCGGACACTGGACCATTACGGTACCAATTGAAAATAATTAATTTTACACCTGTATCATGCAAAGAAGAGAAAGCGAAGCAATTACAAATGTTCTCACGCTAGTATTATGCAAGCTGAAAACATTGGAATAATTTTCGGACTAATCTTGTTGCAGTTGGTACAATGAAACTTGATGTGTCCCTAAATGAAGAAAAGTTAGCTTCGACCATTTCTGTCCACCTCTCTTCGTTGGAGGATTGGATTGACGTTCTCAAATGCGTAGGCCTAACATTTGCGACATTATTAGTTCTGAAACTACATAGTTTGTATAAAGTATGCATTATTGGTAATCTCCCAGTCTTGTGGCCTCTGCATGTTTAGCAAGAAATGCGTAAAATTAACGCGTAAGAGGGTAGGTCTTGTCCATCATTCCCCATGTTTCATCTCAGAAACTTACGAAAGGATTTAGATTAAATTTGTACAAGTATCCAAATTAAAGCCTGTTCGAATTTGACATCTGTTCTTGTAGTTTCGAATCAAATCGAATTTTATTAAAGTTGGGCCACTTATACAAAATATTAGTCGGCCTATACGTCATAAAGCTGGGAGTCGATCTCAGTAAATCTTGTAACATTTATTTGGAACGTACGAGCAATATAAAGTATATTTCAGTTTTTAGTTAGAAGTCACCATAGATTAGTATGGAACAAGCAGCTTGACCGAAGCGGTATGGCTTCTGACTTGTAGGCCAAGTCGAGACGTGCCGTGTTCGAATCTCGGTAGAGACACAGTCTGCTCTGACTGAGGCTTCGCGCAATTCACGTAGTCCCCATAGACAAATCCCTGGATAGTACATTGTAATAGGCTACGACTGTTTAGTTTTTTTCGGATTCACCAAACGTGATCCTCGCATGAAGATATAACTCCGTGTAGTCCGTCGAAAGTCAACCGACGTTTCGCAGGAACATGTCGCCTCCATCTTCAGGGTGTGCTTGCCACCTGCTTTAATGCTGGTTTCTTGCTTAGCTTATTCTGATGATATAGACGATATGTTCCTGCGAAACGTCGGTTGACTTTCAAAGGACTACATGGCGTTATATCCTGGAAGATAGTACTGTTCATCACCACCACTGAGAGAACCTCATTTCCTAGACGTGTTTCTCTTATCGTCGGACGCCAAATAAATGTTGCATTTGATATAGCGTTATTAAATAACGGTCCATCCATACATCCTAATTTGTGTGTTTTAAGCTACATAAAACGAGCGTAGTGCTACAGAATTTTTTTATTGCTAGTGGGATGGGACTAGGTCCCTTGTTCTGCAGCCACTTCTGGCCTATTGTACCAGCCCCAGATGAAATGTGAGGGTGGTTGTGGAGCAATTGATGGAATGGAGATTGGCAGGGGAAACCGAAGTACTCGGAGAAAACCTGCCCCAGCGCCACTTTGTCCACCACAAATCCCACTTGACCAGAACCCGGGCCGCCGCGGTGGGAAGCCAGCGACTAACCGCTTGAGCTATGGCGCGGCCCACATTAGTGTTACGGGCACGTTTCTGTGCTAGAGAGTATAGTCGCAGACGAAGTAGCAGCTGTACTGAGCGAAGTGTCAGTTCCTCTCATCGTTCTTGGTGAAAGCCGACGTGTAGGGAGACATCGTCTTCGATTTGCCTTCGCCTATATTAACTGTCGCTCAAAACGTAGGCATGCGAACCATCCTTCTTTCTAAGTTTCCATACAAATAAACCGAGTTATCATCTTGTGTACACTCTGTAATGGAGACAATAAACCCATTTGTCTCCTTATGTCAGTTTCGGATAGCAGAAATTGATTTTTATCCAACTATCAATCCTTGTAAGCAACTCATTAAGCTATCAGTCAAGCTCTTATCCTGTCCAGTGTCACATCGGTACTGATAACTTTAAGCGAACTCTTCCTCATTGAAGATATCCCTGTAAGAGGCCTTGGAGGCCCATGAGGTTGTGAGACGTCTAGGCTCTCACATATGGCGGTGAGGTCAGCCTTATGCGCCGGCCGCCGGGATAGTCGAGGAGTCAGGTCCGTATCCGAAGAGAGCGCTTCAGTATCTGTTGGCATTCATTTCGTTCACATGTCTTCTTCAGTTTTTCTTGCTAATATTTAATATAAACTGTCACAAGTTCAGTTTTGAGTTCATTTCTTTTATGTTCCTATTTCGTTTATCCTTCCGTCCTTCTCATAAAGTTCATTTCTCAGGCTGTAATTCTGTTCTCATTACCTTTCCTTGCAGACTGTGCTTAGCTTCCATACCAGGAAATTGGCCATGCCAAGGTCTTATACACCGGTCACGGTAGCCGAGCGGTCTAAGGCGTGCACTGTCTTCGCTCGCTCGGAAGCAGGGATCGTGTGTTCGAATCCCACTCAGGGCATGGATGTTTGTGTGCGTTTTTCTGTGTTTGTGTACAGGTAGAGGCCTTAAGACGAGCTGATCACCCGCCCAAGGAGTCCTACCGTATGTCTAAGATCTAGAAAAACCTAAGTGAACGGAGAAGTTCATGGAGGTAGGCCTAGGCCCACTGGGGCTGTAGTGCCAAGGGGGGGAAATCTTATACAGGTGTATCCGGTGTTTTCGGCCTTAAGCGTTTCACGTGATTTACTACCAAGCACTGTAATGTATTTGCTTTTGTTGGAAAATTTTGTTTTATATGTTCGGTTGTGATTATGTTTCTTATGGTTTTAATTTTATCTTTGCTTCTATAAAACAGAATCTCTTTGCTCAAGAGACGCTTATGATGTCTAAACTTAGCCGCTGAACACTTAAATTAAAAACAGATATAAAAATGTAGCACCGCTGAGCTTCAGAAGAGCGAGAGAAACAAGGATATTGAAGCATATAACGCAACGTGTTTGTACTTGATGTGGGATTTTTGGACATGTTTATGATTTTGTTACTTGGGATCAGTGTGTTGGATATGTAAATACAGTATGAGGTATCCTTTGAAATTGGAGCACGTAATAGAATCCAACAAAATGTATTTGGAGAACGTTGATAACGAAGGTTCTGAAATTTATTTCAGAACAATTAATGCTACTGCATAGAACATTACGTTCGAATATGCCTCTGTAGTTTGAGATGTGTTTGTTATATTGATTTATAGCGATATGGGACTTGGTCCTTCTTACATGTCCAGGTAAATAACTGATCTTTTGCTTTATATCTGGTAACAACTGGGATTGCATCAGGAACCCTATGAATATTGATCCCTAACCATCATTACGAGTACTGATCACCTGTCCCTACAGATGCAGTGTGAAACTGGTTACTACAGGGTGATTCAAAATTATTTACGACAGTAATTAGAATCAGCCTGTAGTTTATACTACCGATAATCTCGACAGTGAAGGGCATTTTAAGATATGCAGAATCGAGCATGACGTGCGTCCGGATTCGAAGCCTGCCCAATAACCGCCTACTGTGAATGATATTTTTGTACATGTTGTAATTTCACGGAAATGTCGGACTAGTTCCGAAAAATTCTGGTCGGTCACGATCGCGTCCTTCCTCACCCCTGCCGTTATTCATATACAGGTTTGTGTGGTTTGTTTGATGACGCTGTTAAGTATCCAGGGTATGTAGTGTTTCAATTGAAAGGGATTTTGAAGGAAGCAGCCGTGTTCTAATCCAGGCACTACCCTGAAGCTTGTCTGGAGAATCTCATGAAAGCCACGGTACACTGATTGCCTGGTCGAGATAAGCGTTACCGCTACGTCAGTGTGCCCGATTTCGCCAGTGTCCAGCCTTCCGTGACTCACAGCGGAAACTCAGAAGATGATAACAGCCGTAGAAGATTCCAGTAACACTAGTCAACGGTTCTGACGTACCAAGTCCAATTCGGACCACAAACATTTTCCATGACGTTGCAGTTTTGTGTAATGAATTTTGAGCCAAAACAATAACTTTTTTATATTTTTATTTTTCTTAGCGTTCATGTAATTTTTTTCAACCATAGTGTGAGAGAATTACGTATTACCATTGAATAAAAATGTATTCCTCGTTATTCGTAATTGTATAAAAAAGGTGTTTACGTTCATTTGTCGTGAAGATCTAGAAGTTTGTGACGATGGCAGATTAGTACAAATATTGTGTTTCGTGTGAGATCCGGAAGTAGGGACTATGTCTGTTGATCAGGCCCCGCTGAGTAGGTTCTACATGAAGACGGAGGCAGAATCCAATCTCCGATACGTTATGTCTTGAAATGCAAAGAGGACAGTGTTTTGGGTAAAAACAGGACGATGGGTACTGTCCAGAACCATAATATTTGTTCATTTGTCTTGCAAACAAAATAGAGTATGATGACAACTGTACGTGTTACCATTTGGCTATCATTTGTATGATCAGCATACCCGATTCAGTAAAAGGGATGCATGCATGATATCCAGAAGGGGTGAAAATTGTATGGACTGAGTCTCATAACGTAAATTCGGTAATTGACGCAGTACTGTGAAATAATCCAGGTCCAGCATTAAACAGACTCACATGTGCGAATAACGGTTATTAATTAATTTTAATTTTTAATTTTTTATTTGTTTATTTACTTATTTAATGGTGTAACTTGAACATTATTTAGGCCCATACCTACGTAACACCTGTCTGGGCTGGCCAGTAATGGTATAAATTTTATTTGTTTCATTCTGGTCCGTCACACTAACAATATTATAAAAAGATAAAACAGTACTAGTAATGGTATACTTTCAGCATATGCCTTTGTTTCACGTGACTGTAACTACCATGAGCTACTGAATAAAGCAATTACCATTCAAATCACTGGAATCTATGAATTAGCTGACGTATTTCGAAACAGTTCTAATCATGGCCTTCAATAACGTTGCTTTAATAATCAATTCGATAGTGTGCCTTTTTACAAATGAAGCCCGTATAGAATAAATTTTGTTCCATATTTGGTCATGAGGTGTGGTTGTAAATACAATGGTTGACTTGAGAAATGTAGTAGCCCATATTTCGTATTGCATCTTTTCACTTTCCATCAGACCGGTCTCGAACGCACTAATAATAATAAATAGCCGAGACATGAGGGCTAGCTATGTAATTGAGGATCATGCTTGCACGGAGAAACTGGATCACGTGTTATACTGGGGAAAGGATCGCTTTGGAGTGAAGTGGTAAATTGAATTAGAAGGTAAAATTGATAAAACTGGATTTAAATTATAAATCATCCAGTATCCGTTAAACAGAACTTGACAAATTTCGCTCTCGGTTAGAGACACCTCTAAACTTTTATGTCGTGAATGAAATGACGTCTATAGGTAGAAGCTTCATGGTATTAACACGCGAAAGTTCAGAGATGAAGGCGACGTCCCTTCCAGGGAAACACAACAGACTTGGGTGTCCTTGCATACACAGTTCTGAAACAAATGCATGGATCCAGTGAAGTTGAAGCAAACACCACAAGCAACCGTCGTTTTAATATTTTCTTCGTCCGATATATTTTGGTTTCAATTTTTGGTATTTTTAATATCTTTGTAGTTCTTCATCCTTTGACTTTTTCACACAATGCGGTATTAGTACGAGTATAATACGATGGCTGGGACGTGTAGCTTGTTCTATAATTGATACGAAATACTCGTTTGAATGCCAGTTTGGAGACTTAGGCGTAGATGGGAGGGTAACATCAATATTAACATCATCTACTGCGGAAGTATAACCTACCTTCAGGTCCCATACAGATCGACGGGATTGTCTCCATCAGCTGAACGGATATTCACCCAAGGAAGGGTCCACAGTTAGTTTGAGTTGGTTTCTTTGATGGTTACGTTTGCCTCGAAGTCTCTGTCCTGTCGTGTCTGCTTATCGAAGACCAATCATTGAAGAATTCCTCCCCTTCAGCCATCTTTGCTCAACACTGAGGTGTTTTTTCCCTGAGTATTGAACGCAAGTAGAATTCATGTCCTTCTCTTCCAGTTGTCTTCTGGGATTGTGACATCTTGAAGTCTTGTAGAAGGATGCTAACGTTTCGGAGGAATACACTGTCTCCATCTTCAGGGTTGACCCTGAAGATGTGGACAGGATGTTTCTCCGAAACAGCGCAAATCCTGCACGATGTACCATCCAGAAGACAACCTGAACGCTTACCTCCGTAAGAACCTCAGAACTTATGTTCTTTGCAGGTTAGAATTTTGAGCCTTCACAATGCACTGAGTTTCTCTTTCGGCTTAGGCTTTTTGCGCTGTAGGTGGAGCCCTTATTCCATATCAGACACACGAAATCCACAGCTCTTGGCATGTCCGTTGCACATGGATTGTATTGTCACGGGTATTAGTGACTATAGACGGGGTTTTGATTGGTGAATAGATTTATTAACCACTTACAGGGCGTAACTACAAATAATTCTTACACTATTGCTGATTTACACACTATAAATCGCTCCACACGAAGTCTTCTCACTCTGCTTTCACTAGACTTTACTTGGCAGCATCTCTCCACAATGGCTATTCCTGTGCAGTGTCATCAGTAGACGTTTCCTGGTAACGAATATTAGCTTCCGTTGTCTGCTGATTAACACATCACAGCTGAACCGTCAACTGACTGACTGTAGTCAGATTCAAAGTCAAAGTCACATTGCGACTGACGGTCAGTCAGTCAGTCAGTAAGTCTTGGTGTCGAGCCCTATCTCGGGCTCATGACCAGGTATTTATTACTGCTTGACCGTTACGGTCTTGTTTCTGTGGAGCGCCTTCTCTGACGAGAGGACGTGTCTGTCTTTTATATATGCTGCTGGCCCTTGCCAGCGCAGTCTTCCTCGGGTCTGAGTCCCTTGGGACTCTCGACCGTATTTTACTGTCTCAGTTTTGAGACTTCCCTTTTCGTCGCCTACGACTCACAGGGTCACGGTGGAGGTATTCGATCCCGCCTCCACACGGGTTACTAACTCTAGCGACGATTGTCTTCAAGATAACTCATTGGCACGGACCCAATGGAAAATACATGTGACGTGACAAGAATGCGTCTTTATTGGCCCATCAACTAGCAGTGGATAAATACGAACCACATAGAAAACACCTCTTTTCTTGTCAAGAATGCGTGTTTATTGACCCGTTACCTAGCAATGGATATATCCGAACCACATAGAAAACTCCTTTTCCGACACTGGTTATATTGTTGCGTGCGCGTATTTCGAGCGTTGCCTAGAAATGCGTCTAAATACCACATTTTCGACTTCTGAAACCCGTAACAGTGTTCTTCAAAGACATAAATTTCTTAATCTTTACACAATTGTTTTGCCCTTTTTTGTTTTTTTGTTCCGCTGCAGTCATCTCGGTGCTTTTGGGTTTACGTTGTCGCTTTGGGGAGTAGAGAGAACAAGACCAAATATTCCTGATGGATTGGCACGGCCAACCGCCAAGGAAGCAGGTGGTTGGTGGGGGCTGAGGAGGTTCAGGAGTGAGCCAGGAATTTACAGACTGACGTAACGTGAATTAAGTGTTGTCTTCTCTAACATCAACGTTGACTTCTAATGAAAGCAGACAGTGCCAGATATTGCATTAACGGTGAGGGCTTTGAAGCTGCCCCGCACGCTGAGTTGAATATAATCTTTATAAGTAATTAATATTGTCACGTGTATGAATGACTATAGACGGGGTTTGGATTGGTAATTGGATATACTGACATTTATACACATAACTTATAACTACCAGCAACTACAGTGCTGTTGCTAATTCACTGCAACAGTAACTTTAGTCTTCTCAGCCTGTTGTGCCTTCAGCAGTCATTGCCTGGTAACGGCTTCCAACGGCGGACGGTTTCCTTCCTCTGGGTTCCCGAACTGTCCCCGTGTCTCAGCTACCGGCTTCTAACAGCAACAGCCCATACCTACTGAACCACAGCAGTCCACTAACTCACTCACAAACCAAATCACTCCACTCCACCAACTAACTCTCACTATATATCTCGGCACGGGCCGCACAGAAGACACCTTTCTTCTGTTGCTGTTGTTGCTTAGCGGTCCGTACAGAAAAACTATGCTCTGTTGTTTGTCGGCCTCTGCCTAGCAACGGCCGCCGTACAGTCGCTTCTCTCGCGGTCGCCGCCTAGCAATGGGTCTACATGCCACAGTATCATGAAAGTTAATTGCAAATAATGCAAATAATGTTTTACCACTGGGCAATAGAACTTCCAATTGTCCTCGGTGGGTTTCACGTTTTCTAGCATGGCGCGCACTCGAAAACGTGTTGGTGCATATAGGACTTCACGCTTGTGGTAGGCTGGTGCGAGTAGCGTCTGATATATTCACTTGGCAGTATACAGATGATGTAACCAATTTCTTGAAGTCAGAAGAGTCATTTTTATGTACGTTCGCATCTTTGCCTAGCGCCTATTTAAATAGTTAGGTCTTCCGTCCTAGGAGCCGGGATAACGCAGTCGATGTAGCGAGTGGCTACGTGATGGACTACCGAGGAGTCGACTTTCGAGTCCCAGTAGTATTGTGACATGTTGACCCCTCCCACCCCTCAGCGGTAACGTAACGCTCGCGTAATAGGCGAGTAATCACCCCGCATCCTGGCAGCCATGCGCGGTGACGTCACGAGCGGAGCCGAAGAGAGCCGAGCGGAGCCGAAGATAGCCGAGCCCCGTAACCGGGTAACTGTGCAAGGCGAATCAACAGCGGTGACGTAACCGGACAGCGTGGCTAGCAAAAAGGGTGCCTATTACGTGGCCGTTTTCCCGTATTGTCCGATCGAGTTCTACCCAGTTCGAGTTCTGGTGTGGCTGCCGCGGGGTTGTGCTGGGACGGTCGGCGAGTCCTGGAGCTGCCGCCGAGTTGGCCAGCGGCTGGTCAGTTGTATTGTGGCATTTTTCGGTGTACTATTTGTGATACTGCGGATGGCAGTGGTCGTCGGAGTGATTTGGGTGATTGTGGGAGCGAGTGTGAGGTGGGGGTCGCTGCATCGAGTGTATCGAGAGGTTGTTTGTCGCGATATACGCCCGATACGCGACAGTATAAAGAATTTTCTGTTCTCCACGTCGTCCAGACCGGCTCTGGTGACCACCCAACCTCCTATCCAAGGGGTACCGGCGGTAAAGCGGCCAGCTAGTGCCGAGGTCAAGAAAATATAGGTTTATACACCCACACTTTTTTGACAGGACAGGTTTTTGGGCTTCATGTGTTCGTCAGTGTTGGCAGTTGACAAGCATGTGAGCACTCAGCTCTCCCATCACACACCTAGCTCCTAACTACGTGTCTGATTCATGTGAAATTCGGCCCAGTTGGCGCCTAACCTCTTCATCAGTAGTTACTATAGGATTCTGACGATGGTGTATAACACACTGATATATTGGGTTTCTGGACTTTATCCATCGTCCTGGTTTTTAAGATAACAAATAAAAACACGACGTTTCGGAAACTGGATCTGTTTCCGTCCTCAGGTGAAGGAAAAGGGAAACACCTATTCTGTTGGGTCCGTTAGAAAGAGCTAGCCTCAATCACTGGACAACCTCTTTCTAACGGACCCAACAGAATAGGTGTTTCCCTTTTCCTTCACCTGAGGACGGAAACAGATCCAGTTTCCGAAACGTCGTGTTTTTATTTGTTATCTTAAAAACCAGGAGATGGATAAACAGTAGAAACCCAATATATCAGTCTTTTCATCAGTGTTGCCAACAACAGGGGATTAGCCTCTTTCCATTTATAATTAATTTGTCTGTTAACAATGAAATCGCACTAAAATAATTTAGCAGAAGAGATCGTGATCCACGTGTCTTTCAGAGTTGCGAGCGCACCTGCCGCTTCCTCTGTCCTTGACGAGTAGCATACGTACTGCGGATTTGGTGGTTTCCAGCGCCTTGTATCCGAGACACATTAAATCCCTTGTATTATTATAACCCCTTGATGTCAGTGGAGTTAATGGGAATATGTCTCAATTGAAGTATATGAAGAACGATCTTTTATGCGTGTTCTGTTTCGAGATAATGTCGCACTCGTCGCCTGGAGGAGAAGGGGGAAGTCAGAATCGCTGGATCTGCGAATACCAGTCGCACGTGTTACCCCTACTACATATAATTTAGAAAGTTTTCAGTATCCAGACAACCAGCTTCAGGATAACAAGAATACTTCACACCTGAAGACAGTACCGTCTCAGCAACGACACTACGACACCGACCTTCCAACCGGTCACACGAGACACAACATGCTTATAAGCAGATACATAATTCCCTAAGAACTAAACTAGAACAACCTACGTACGTGACAACCAATATATACCTATATATAATATTTCAGTTTTAATAATTTATAATTTTAGCTTTAATTTGATATCTAATTCGCTTAGTGGGGGGTGTAGTCTAATTGGGTCCACTCGGCACGGCGACCACTGATTGGCCTATAGTAGCCTGCCCCGGGTGATTATGATGATGGAGAATTTGGTGGAATGAAGATTGGCAGGGGAAACCGAAGTACTCGGAGAAAACCCTCGCCAGCGCCACTTTATCCACCACAAATCCCACTTGACCAGACCCGGGATCGAACGGGGGCAGCCGCGGTGGGAAGCCAGCGACTAACTGCCTGAGCTATGGAGCGGCCTAATTTAATATCTAACTGGGTCTCAGCCCATTTGCTTTTCTAGTAGTGTATAAGACCGAATGCCTTGTTACAAGTGTTGTATAGTGTATTCCTTATTTCTCTTCGCTCCCACTTTGGAGCATGGCTGATTTCTCAGTTTCATGATCATTTTACAGACGGTAGGACTCCTTGGAGGGGTAATCAGCTCGTCGCAAGGCCTCTACCTAAACACGGGAGGACACAAACACAGAATAAATGCATACACACACCAAACATTCATGCCTTGTGTGGAATTCGAACCCTCGATCCCGGCTTCCGAGCGAGCGAAGACAGTGCATGCCCTGGATCGCTCGGCTACCGTGGCCGGTACTACAGTGTATAGACAACCCATAATATAGATCCATGTTAGGTAAATTTCAGCACCTTACTACTGACCGACACCTCATGATGACCAACTGACGGTCGAAACATGTCGTGCCTTTAGGATTTATGATTTTAATATGAGCATTCATTTGTATACCTCTTAAAGAATTGTTGTGTTGACGGAAACAGTATTTTATATACACAGCATAAGAGGATGCAACTCTTAAAGTTTAGAACGTTTTGATTTTTGCTGGTACGTCCTGTTCTAATAGTGGATTGTAGCTGATTCCGTGTAGAACTAAGAACGAGGTGCTTTTCGGAGCGGCAGTCTATGCTGAGTGCCATCTGGCGGAAGAAGAGGGTCACGCGAGGTTTTGATACATCAAAATCATCATTATTGCAGAAACGTGAGATGTCACTCCCAGAAATACTCGTATAGCGGACCTGGACACAACAATAGACGCGCACCTCCATCCTTATGTTCCGCAGACTTGCCCGCCCTCTACCAAGTTAGGAGATACTACCGGTATACTATGTCTCACCGTTACAAGCGTCATAAGTAGGGGATCGAGATTATCTTTGTATATTTCACCATTTTCTTCTGTAGTTATTAATCAGTATTAGGATTTACTGTGCTTGTGCGAAGAACAGAATGTAAAATTCAAGTGCGTGTTGGTGATTTGCGCCAATCTAGGGTATATATGTTTCTTTTGCTTTATTCCTTATGATTATAAATGTTTGAATCTCAAGACGTGGCCTTAAGAAATCCAGCCATCGGTCTTTTTCTGTGCTGTTTAAGTAGAAATAATCGTGACCAGTTTCTATCAACTTCACATTTAAAATTGTATGTTTATTGTAACTTGACCTAATCAGTTTATACAGCGCCGTAAATATAGCCGACATTTTTATTAACTAATTTCATGGTGGAGTATAGTATATCCTTTTATAGAAACCGAAGGTTCATTACCGTGTTCATAAGAACACACCAAATTAATCCTGCCCACATCTCCATGTTCTTTTAATATATTTTTTAATATTATATTGCCATCCACGATTAGGTGTTCCAAATTTGTTCTTCACTTCACGTTTTATGGCTAGCATTGTTCGTGCATGTCTCATTTCTGATACCTTCACGCACCAAAAACGACCTTGGCAGAAAGTTCCTTCTTCAAATTAATTTTTCCTTTTTTAGGTTAGAAAAGGATTTCTCTATACTACTATATATATTATTAAATGTGAGAAGAAAGCAATTCAATAGGACTGACATGACAGAATATGCGTATACTTAATCATATAAGCAGACAGCCGGTGAAAAAGCAAAACATAAATATTCGTAGAATTTTGACCTTATTTAATGTGCAGTTTGGGGGTCATATTTTGTTCTAGGAAGCATCACTATCAAGATCAGTGTTTCGCCACCCTTCATCTTATTATGGTATGCAGATATATTGCAGCAACTCGTAATGTACTCGTTTATTTTACCGTCCTCATCCATGGTGAAGGTTATATACATATATCTATCTGTGGCCCTACAGCCCATGTGGACCTTGGCCATTTTTTCAGTTTCTTAATCTATACGCAGTCGGTATGACTCCTTGGACGGGGGATCAGCCCGTCGCAAGGCGGCCTCTGCCTACAAACAGAACAACACAGACACAGAATAAACATATACACACGAAACATGCGGCTTCCGAGCGAACAAAGACAGTACATGCTTTTTTTTTATTGCTAGTGGGGTGGGACTAGGTCCCTTGTACTGCAGCCACTTCTGGCCTATTTTACCAGCCCCAGATGATAGGTGAGGGTGATTATGGAGCAATTGGTGGAATGAAGATTGGCAGGGGAAACCGAAGTACTCGGAGAAAACCTGCCCCAGCGCCACTTTGTCCACCACAAATCCCACTTGACCAGGCCCGGGATCGAACCCGGGCCGCCGCGGTGGGAAGCCAGCGACTAACCGCTTGAGCTATGGTGCGGCCCAATACATGCCTTAGACCGCTCGGCTACCGTGACCGGCTCTTGAATACACTTCCTAATTTCATTGAGAAGCTGTTTATATCCCGTGGTTCCTTATGCATGTTAATGCAGTTTTCGACAGCTGTTGGGATGGATGTTCATTTCTTCGTATATATTTCTGACTGGAATTTGGAGATACTCATCCAGTTTTATAACTGAGAAATCCGCGTATAAAATATAACGTTGTATGTTCTGGGATACTGTCCAATCACTCTTAAGGGTCTGTTTGGTATCATTTCAAGTTCCCGGAATTTCAGTTTGCGTGTGTATGGCTAGGCTTCGCAGCTGAGGTTTCTGTAATGACCGCGGACGGGGTGCCGTTCTGAAGGTCTGGCTAATATTTTGTTGGCTGTGTTACTTATTTGTTTGTTCCAGAAAAGTTTCAGATAAAAGTAATTCCTAAATACATAATTTATTTGCCCAAAGAACTAAATGATTGGATAATCGTAATTCGCCTATGTGGACGTCAGGTAAAGAATGTCTCTGTTGTCTTGTGTAAGTTAAAGGAGACCCTCCATTTTGCAAACCATTACTCCAGAAGTTATGTGTGTTTCCGAATTTTCTGCATGGTGAATGAAAGGCCAGCTGTGCTGTGTCATCGGCAAATAACGCTGAGCTTGGTTATCCGGCCTGTCTGGAATGTCACAAGTGTGTCAAGCGAAGTAGGGCAAGAACAGTTTCTTGATGGACGCCAAATAAGATATGTTTGTGTGTGGTGGAATATTTGGCAACAACAACAACAACAACAACAACAATTCAAAATTTGATTCACGAGGAGATTAAGAACAGATTAAACTATGGCAATGCTTACTACCATTCAGTCCAGTTCTCTTTGTCTGCTCTGTAAAAGGGTGAAAAGTAAAATATACAACATTATAACTTTACCTGTAATTTTGTATGGGTATGAAACTTGGTCTGTAACTTTAATGGAACAGCATAGACGTGAGAATATTTGAGAACGGTGCGGAGGAGAATATTTGGACCCAAGAGGAATGAAATAGCAGGAGACTGGAGAACACTGCGTAACGAGGATCTTCATAACTTTTTTTTCCTTGGCACTACAGCCCAAGTGGGCCTAGCCCTACCTCCATGAACTACTCCGTTCTCTTCGGTTTTTCTAGATCTTACACATTCGGTAGAACTTCTTGGGCAGGTGATCAGCTCGTCGCAAGGCCTCTACCTGTAGACAAACACAGAAAAACGCACACACACAAACTAAATATTCATTCCCTGAGTGGGATTCGAACCCAGGATCCAGGTTTCCAAGCGAGCGAAGACAGTTCATGCCTTAGACCGCTCGGCTACCGTGACCGGCCTTCATAACTTATACCCTTCGCCAAATCTAATTAGGACATCAAGTCGAGGAGGATGAGCTGGACAGAGCTTCTAGCACTCATGGCAGGAAAGAAGAGTTTATTCAGGAATTTGGTTGGGAAAGCCAGAAGAAAAGAGACTCTAGGAAGAACTATACGTGGGTGAGAAGATAATATTAAAATATATCTTAGAGATATATGATGGGATGGAATAGATTGGATTAATTTGGCTTAGGATAGGACGAGTGGCGGCCTCTTGCGAACACGATAATGAACCTTCGGGTTCCATAAAATGTTAAATTATTGAGCAGCTGAGCAACGTTTGGCTTCTCAAGAAGGACTCAGCTCCATTTAGTTAGTTAGTTGGCCTTCTTACATATACGAGTATCAAAATGTACGATTGTTTCGATAGGAAACTAGATACTGAGTTGTGTTGCCTGCAATGTAAAGGAGAAGCAATTGCTGTGTGAGACCTTCATGCTGTGCTGTATTGAAAGTCTTTGAAATGTGTGGAATGATTGGTATTTTTTTGCTGTCTCGTAAGTATCAGATCGTGTACATAAACATTGACAGTGTGAGTTTTTTTTTTTTAGTTTAATCAACAATCAGCAATCAGAATCTACATTCTATAGGCTAATATTATGAATGTTGAGATGACATGATGAGGAAGCGTCCAGCGGCGACTCCTCAGGAGTTCAAATCAGGTCAATTGGCCAGTTTCGTTTCAGTCGTCTGTTGTCTTCTCTTGTCGATAGCGTCTTTAGAAGTGGATTTTTGTGAGTTATGATTTTGTTGTGATGTCTGTTGCTTTTTTGTTGGATGACGTCTTGTACGGGAGATATACCGNTAATTTGCTGTCTATAGTCATACCTAGGTATTTTATTTCTGTTTTGCGTGGTATTTGGATGTTGTTGATATATATGTCAGGTGTCGGCTTTTTTCGTAGGGTGAAAGTTATGTAGCAAGTCTTGTTTTCATTTATGCAGTTAATGTGTACGAACCCTTCCCTTAGCTCATGCCGGCAGGCCCTGACGTCCTTACTGGCAAGCCTCGGACTGAGATTCATGGTGGATGGAGGTTCTTCACCGGATATATTCAGCTTTCCCTACTAATCATCACCTCCACCACTACTCCGTGTTTCATGGACGCTAGTCTCAGTATGGGCTGAGTTATCGGAGAGAGGTACTCAGAAGGGGCATATATTTTTGTCTTCACAGCCTCTACACCGGCTCTGGAGTTGTCCCACACTCCTAGCCAAGGGCGGTACGGACGTGAGGCTGGTCATGCACATTCATCTAGTATAAAGGTTAATTTTTCGTGGATCTATACCTCCATTTCTACGTACACCTTCATTGCGTTGTGCTTAATGAAGCCCACAGAGGCCTTTACTTGATGGTTTCAGAGTAAGGGGTTAAGTTCTCTTGTACGAGTATAATAGAATTTGACTGTACATGTGAAATGAGGTAAGAAACATTGTATCACACTTGGAACGAAACTGCAGGAGAACATAGCCCCACGTATTACGGATATTCTTGTATGCCTTATGGCATATAATTATCGTTATTGATTGGGATCCGTGCTTTTCGGTATAGTCTCTCAAGTGGAACGCAGTGTGGATACTAGGTTACAGACGGAAGGACACACAGAGGAAGAAACGCGGCTTCCGTGCGGGAATCTGCACATTATGATTCTCGGTTCGGTTGCGAACCTCAGCTGACGAATTGAGGCACGTGACAAGTCTGCAGCGGATTCCATTGGCCAGTAGCAGTAACACGTCTCATCTCGTTACGGAAGTGAACAGCGGATGAATGGGCTCAGGTCGCGGTCCAGGGACCACAGGCTGTGCTGATGAGTTACGTGTTCTGTCAGTAATGGGTGCTCATGACAGCTGTACGCATGTTGTATTTTAAATAAAAAGAACAAACGGAAATTGGACATAATATAGAACATGTCTGTATATATGAGAGCAAAGGGACAGATGCCAAAGATCGTTTGGAACGTGGTGTAACCTACTATAAAATTAAGATTGACCCTATCCCTAATTAAGTATCACCCCATGAAGATGTACAAGGGATTTGGAGGTATAACTCCACGCATCTCAACTTTGGTACTAGTTGGAAGTGAGTGGTCGGCCTCCGCTTCTGAGTAAATAGCCCTGACTGTTCCTTGAAGGGAAGGGTGGAGGAGCCCCAGAGCAGGTATGGACAATATGGAGAAGGAATCGAACCACGATTCCTTTGTCATCTAGTCCGTAGTCTAGAAACTATGCCGAATGGGCAATCCCTGCTGGATAGGATACTTCATATATTTCATATAAGTTCGATACTGTAATCGTCAGCTTCAATTATCCTTTTGGAAATTATTACAGCGTTTCTAAACGGGACTAATTCTCTGCAACCCGTGATTCTGGAACGCTTAATCACATAGCTTGGTTATGAAAATTGAAGACTCGCTTGCAGGATTTGTGAGTTAGCGGCGAATATGAAGAGTTCTCTTAATCACATTTAAATACAGCGTTATTGTTGATTTCCACAATTTACAGTTCACCGTTACACACGCAGTAGGATCCTCAGCCTTCACTAGTCGTCTCCTGGTAACGGAATTAAAACAGTCTCACTGTGACTAAATATTGTAATTACGCACCAGATCTTCATATGCCGACTTCTTATTCTTCTACGACGAACTTGCCATGGCTCTCTTCCACCGAGAACTCAGAACTGACGGTAAGCGCAGATGATATTCAAGATAACTCCTCCGCACGGTCCCCACGGAAAGCACGATCTCTATTATTGCGTAGCACCAACCGCACAGGAAACACGACTCACGTGGTTCCTACCCAGCGAGTTCATTGGCGCGTTGACTTTTGCCTAGCAACGAGCTATAAACATTCGTCCTGTTGTTGCGTGTTTACAATTTCGTTGCATAATAATGGAAACACTTTGTCTATTGACCAAGAATTTCTCTTCGCGGGAACGTGTTTACCTAGCTGTTCCCTAGCAACGGATATACAACTGCTCCTGGAGGACCTTGCAAGAGCACGAAGCCACGGAACCGCCGTGCTCAACACCGATACGTGTTACCGACTGCGCGGAGCTTCCGAATGAAAGTCCCGAGAAGATAATAATTGCCTTACCGATGACGACAGAAATGTTTCTGCAGTGCAGGTGTCTTGTCTGGAGAAGCAGACGTCTGATTTTTTAATAATTGCATGTATTGAGATCTGTTTTACCCCATAATTTGGCTACAAATCCAATGAGAAATGGGTTAGATAAACATAATCAACACATGAATAATGAATGGTTGTGTCTCTTACTCAAATAGCACGCGACCTCCAACCTGCTTTCAAATCAGTTGTTCAACGCAACAAGGGAATGAGATTTCAGTGACTCGTGAGTGGGAAGAAGTGTCAGAATGGCGTAACTCCAAAAGAATGCAAAGGTATAGCATAACATTGATTTAGCTTGGTAATACAATTTCAGTCACGTGCCATTAATAAGTAGGCTCACGAGTTCGTCATAGTTTTTCACAGTGCTTACATTAGTCAGTTTTTACATGTTTTACATAAGTGCATAAAATAGGAATGCAGATATTTCTCCCCGGATCCTTCAGTCGGTGCAAACTAGGTGCATTTGCATGATATCGCATTTGAATTCTGTTCTTTCTTGCGTTAGTTCCAATCCAGCGGCGCTGTTGTATCGGTGTTCTTGTGTCAGTTTACATGCCATATTTTAATCCAGTCTCCCTAGGCCACGTGACGGAATTCTAGGAAATGTGAAACATTATCAGAGACTCCTGGGTCTCTAAACTTGGTGTCAGAAACCACTGGGTTTCAAACCCTGCTGTGTCTTTATGAACATCAGGTGATAGCGACAGCAATTACATGCTAGGCGATACGAAGGTTACATTACAAACCGTTCCGTAATTGTACAGAAAGTACGGACTTGATTGATTGGTTGATTCCTAGACATTTTAGTCGGCTTAACTGCGACTGTTGATACGTCAAACAGTTCATTTCGTCACGTTTTTAGGGATCTTGATAATAGACGGGTTTTTGGATTACTGGATTTATTGACCTTTTACAGGTCGTACTACAAACAACTATAAAGCTGTCCCTATTTCCACAGTTCACAGTTCACTGTTGCACACACTAGTGTCCTCATTCTGTTAGTCTCCACTATCCGTTTCCCTGCAACGGATTTTAATACATGATATACGTGGTATAACAGTCTCACTGAATTACACATTACAAATGTCATTGTACTGCAGGACACGTAAAGTCTTCTCTTCGCAACCCGACTGCCAACTGAGCTCATAGCGCCATCTTCTCAGCTTCCCCTTGCAGAGCCCACCTCTCGTCTAACTGCTCACTTGGAACCCCGGAAATCGACTGACTATTATGAATCTGAGTCTTATGTTATGACCGACGGTCAGTCGGCCAGTCTGCCTTAGAATAAAGCGCCCATCTGAGACTTACACCAGATTTTTTTTTTCTTCTTTTTTAACTGTCGGACAGTTGCGGGTTTGTTGATGTGGGGCGCTCTCTCAGACGAGATGACGGGTCTGTCGTTGACAATGTCTGCTGGCCCTTGCCAGCGCAGTCGTTCTCAGGTCCGATTCCCGTGAGACTCGTGACCATATTATACTGTCTCAGACTCGAGACTCGCAGGGCAACGGTGGAGGTATTCGATCCCGCCTCCACACGGGAAACTGTTCTCAAAGTCAGAGTCAAAATTATGTTACGACTTACGGTAAGTCGGTCAGTCTGTCTTTGGAATGAAGCACCCATCTGGGGCTTAAGACCGGTATTCCCGAGGAACGTCTCCATTTCCGCGTTCTAAGGGTGGTTAAGTAAGAAAGCAGCAAGAAGCAGGCGGCAAGCGGAAGGTGGAATGCTTAAAGAGGCCTGCTTCTATGGAGGTACCGTTGCCTTCAGAGTTGGAAGTAGGTAGGACCTACTCGTATATCCTCCAGTGAAGGAAGTGGACGACCTGAAGATCAGATAGATGGTACTGAGGGAGAGTTTAAGAGGCCTGCTCAACCCCATACAACTCTATGTTCTACACGGACTTTATTTGAAATTGAAATTTTCTCTTTGCATGAACCCGTGCCTATAAGCCAAAATGGAATAGTATACCCCGATAGAATACACATGGTTTCGAAATTCTTCACGAGTATTTGTTGTTTTGCGTGTCTCATAATCACGTTCCGATTGCAGACAGTTGAGCCGTTTCCGAGAAAGTACAGCAGATGCAGTTTTATTTACTCGTTCATTGGACCGACAAGAAGCAAAATTATATTGGCCTGATAACGTTCAGTGTAGCCGGTCACGGTAGCCGCGCCGTTTGAAGCATGAACTGTCTTCACTCGCTCGGACGCTGGGATCGTTGGTTAGAATCCCACTCAGGGCATGGATGTTGGTGTGTGTATGCGTTTATTCTGTGTCACTGTTGTCCTGTGTTCAGGTAGTGGCCTTGCGACGAGCTGATCACTCGTCCAAGGAGTACTACCGCCTGTGAAAAATGATTACGGAACTGAATAAGTGGTCTGGGCCCTGAATGGGCTGGAAGAGTCATTGTAAATAAACGTTCAGTGTAGACTTAAAAAGTTTTCAGATTTCATCGAAATAGTTCAAAGGTGAGAAGTTGAAACATGTGTTTATTTACTTCACTTTGTGAAAATAGCACGCTGTGATTAATGGATATGTGACAAGAGTTTTCTCAGAAGCTGTATTATGATCATGCAGGAGAAAGAAGTGTGCAACACACACACAAAAAGGTAATTTGAAAGACCAGCATAAATTGTGTATTTGTATTTAAGTTTTGTGAGAAGGAGAAGCGCAGGCGCTGTACAGCTTCACTGATCAGGTAATCTTACTGTGGCATATCTCGGACCTCGTGATGGCATTATTGCCCTGTCAGTTACTTTCAGACTTTGAAGAAAAGTGACAGTTTTTTTTTTCTTCCGTGGTTTATCTAAAGAAACTGTAGCAGTTGCAGGGTCACGCAGTAACATGGTTGAAGCACTATGCTACAGGTCGGAAGTTCGGGGGTTCGAGTCCAGATGAGGTCGTTTGATTTTTCAGTTGACCTGATCCTTTCAGCCACACCATGGCCCTGTGGTCGACTCAGCTTCTAACAGAATCGATGCCATGAATCCTCTTGGTGGTGAAGAACGGCTAGCGCGTAAGGCTGACAATCTTACCGCCATCTGTTAGCCGACTGTCTAGACAAAATGTGGGAGCCTCGACGTCTCACAACCCTATGGGCCTTCACGGCCTGTTACACGGAAACCTTTTACTGTAACAGCTGCAGTGATTTTATGATGTGAAATTAGATAAGACAATTAGGAACCAGCAGTAAAATATTTCAGAGGGAGGTCCGATACTTCTAGGTGTTCGATTTCAATTTCCTGAACATATTTAAAAGTATGTTATCCAAATATTCACATGTAAAAAACCTATGAATAACCATGAAATACTCCATTATTGCCACTGCACTGGACGGGATTCGAACCTTATAAATTTCAAATACGAAAATGGAAGTTATGGTTGAGCGATATAGTGCACGGTCCCATATATGTATCATTTCCGGGTCGAAGATTCCTCGATACCTTTCAAATTGTATCGAAATCTGTACACAGAAGCACACAGATGCAATTCCCACTGACTGACAAACACGAAGAGAGAATTCATATTCTTTTATCGTTCCAGATGCCTCAGTTCTTACTGGACTGGACTTACTGGACTTACATACAGACAAGCGCACTTTCTTAGTAAATATGAACCCATTTTGTTAATTCACGCATTAGTTTAAAGGAAGTAGCTATTTTTCCTTGGTATATAGTCATAGATATATTGCAGTGGTCAAATTTAAAAAAAAAATATTCTTGTCATTGGTAAGCGCGCATTTTAAACAGGCCGATGTAGGTCCTCGCCCATGCGTCCAACTGAGAAGATTGATAACAGTCATACCTACACGAACCAGCCACCGCAGTTTGAGAAGGTGGAAACTAATATGTCATTTGAAATTAACTGCAGTGGCAGAAAGCATAATGGAACTCAATTATTTTCTAGAATCTGAAGACTCAATCTTCAATATATATGGCTTACAGCAATATCCGATATCATGGTAACTGATGGGCCTATAACTTAATAAATGGCAGTGTTCTATAGCCAGCCGGTACATGTCAGCAACCAGCAACCAGAGGGAGGCCATGTTACAGCGCTTAGTTCCCACCGGTTCTAAAGCGGCAGGTACAGGCCGGTTCAAGATACAGGCGTATCTCGCAGACATTTTATAGGCTCGCTTCCAGATCAGCGCAGTAAAGTGAGTCACACGAACTTTTTGGTTTCCCAATTCATATAAAGTTATGTTTACACTATACTGTACTGTAGTCTTTTAAGTGTGCAATAGCATCATGTCTAAAATACAATGTACTTAAAAGTAAAGCTATCCCTGTACCAGGCCGTGGAGGCCGATAGTGTTGTGAGACATTGAGGGTCCCACGTTATGTAGACAGTCGGCTCAAAGATGGCGGTAAGGTTGTCAGCCTTACGCGCCGGCCGCTCTTTATTCCCCAGGAAAATTATTTAATTAATTCCTCGTACTCATTTCTGTTAGAGGCTGAGTCGACCCCAGGGCGTAGATGTTGATAACTGTTGACTGATCAGGGTGGTGGTTGCTGAAGGCTGGGGTGGCTGTGGCAATTTCTTAAAATAAGACATTGTGTTAACCGACGGTTCGGTTGAACGTATCGCCTCCATCTTCAGGATAGAAGAAAAAAGAAGAAAACCACGAGCTAACAGTCTGTTAGCACTGCTCACGCTTGTTCGCTCGCGGATTTCTTCGTTTTTCTTTACCCTGAAGATGGAGGCGATACGTTCCTCCGAAACTTCAGTTAACATCATATCTATACGGCGCTTCATCCCAGAAGACTGCTTTCTTCAGACACCCTCTTCGTTAAGTACAGAGATATTAATTACTTGCCTGTTTGCTGTAATGTGATTGTGGGCTTATTCACGTGGGCAGCGATGACAAGTGGCAGGTTCCTGTGACCGTGGTAACGTGTGTCTTCGAGATCCCAGAAAGGCGTGAAATTTATTTACTGGCTGAACGAATGTTAGTTTTTCAAGGATTGAGGTTCATATAATTAGTTACCTAAAATGGGAAACAATAACATGGTGGTCTCTGCGAATTATTTGACTAACGACCGATGTTTCATGACGACTCATGAAAGTTGAACGGTGAGAGATTTAGACCAGAGTCTGTACAACTGACGGAGAACTTTATGTGTAGTGGAAGGTACGGAAATTACTGTACAAGAACCTCACAGTCTGTTTTTATGGACTCTAAATCGCTGTTTAATGTGTAAAGTTTTACCAGGTGTACTGTATAAAAAAAATGGTACATGGTAAAGGAAGATTTCACAAAAAAATACTCGTAGACGAAAGCAATGAATTGTAACGTTGTGTCATATTGATTTCGATAGTGTTTTATACGGACAGAATTAATTCTTGAGGACATTTGGGTACAGTTTTCTTTAAGACTACACTGTTTCCACTAAAATAACTTGTAGATAAACTAGGAAGCTTAAATGACAAACATTCTTTAGAAAACTGACGTGTATCTCAGTGATCGCCCGATTTACCTACGTTATATATCCAATTTAGGTAAGAGAAATGCCATTCAGAAAACAATTTAGGTAAGGAACGCGACACTGAAAATCAATTTTGTGCAAGGTAGCTTTGTGAATTTGTTGTATAATATGTTACTCTTCAATCTTGTTTATATAGGCGCGTCCACATTACTCGTTCTCGTGTGACTCGCTATGGTCGCGAGTAATGTGGACGATATGACAAGTCACGAGACAAGCAAATTTTTAATTTTTAATTTAAAAGCTATAGCCAATAAATTAAAATACGACTACAGCCTGTAGACACTGCGAGTAAATATACGGATCCTCACGCGCCGAAGCCTGGCGAGCAACTGAAGTAGTGTGGACGAAGATTTACGAGCACAAGTAAAAGCCAGACGAGTTTCCCGATGAGCACAAGCCTGGCGAGCAGGAGCACGAGCACGAGTAATGTGGACGCGCCTTAACATTCGTTTGCAAGTTCTTACCTTTCAAAGTGCAGTGTTTGCTATATGTACCACCTGTGAAATTAAAAATAACCTGCATTTTGCACAGAGATTGTGTTTATGTGTTTCATCTGATGGTTGAAACAAAGCAGTTGTTTCCCTAAAAAATATTACAGGGTGGCCACAATTTATTCACCAAATTTCAGGTACATATAAACACAAAGTATACGAGATATATAGAATTGATATTAGAGTTAATTTTACCGACCACACAACACGTTTTTATTTACTGTCACACTACATGTATTACCACTCGGTAATAATATAACTAGTTACAGTGAACTAAATTTAAATTTTAAATGTTAACTTTTAACATTTGTATTTTTAACTTATATTTTATAAGAAGAACTTAACACATATTATTGAGCGTGGACCTGAACAGGATACAGGATCAAAATAAGTGGAAAAACGAATGTGATTGCGTGTGATTCTGCAACTGTATTCGTACACCTGAGGATGACCTCTTGAGGTCGAAACATGTAGTGTGACAGTAAATAAAAACGTGTTGTGTGGTCGGTAAAATTAACTCTAATATTGATTCAATACACAACAGGATGCAAGAAACAATTAAATTTATATATAGAATTGGTTTGCTTTACTTGAAAGAACAACTTACCAAGTTCAGTGCTTCTCAATATGAGCGCCATTCGTAGCTCGCAGAATATCAAAACGGTACTCGATTTCCCGCCATGTGTTTTCCAACATCTGGGGTGTCACAGAAGCAACAGAATTGTTGATTCATGCACGAAGCTTAAGCACACTACGAACTTTTGGAAGGAACCTGGCCCAAAAGAAAAAAAATCCAATGGTTTTATCGGGGGAGCGAGGGGACCAGGGGATTGGTCCGTTCCTCCCAGTATATATGTTTGGAGAACTCTCTCACTGCAAGGCCCAGTGTGTCATCATCTTGTTGAATGAAAACCTTTGGTTTTGTGGTACTGCAAATAACTGAAGAGTGTCGGGATAATTTGTATATTGTTGGCGATGTACCCTTCTGATCACCTCATGCACCCTTCTTATGCAGGACACTACCTGTCTCTTGAAACTGTTCCAACGATTGCTTGATGGACTGTCTTCCAGGTGCTTGTTCTCCATATTCCCGGCTGTGACGTCATTGCAGTTTAACTGATTTTGTCTCCCAATACCACAACTCGGACATTGCCATCTGGTTGGGGGGGACCGCCATTTTGTGTTCGTCAGCTGTGTACGTTTCAGCAGCGCCACTATCGGCAGGACAATCAATTACAACGAAAACTTTTCAGCGGTTCTTTCGAACAGTCAGTCCGTTTCGCGATATCACTAAAAATTTTTATTTACGTAAGTTTTAAATGTTGTGAATAATTTATGGCCATTCTGTATAACTGGACGGTCTTTATAACGGAGGCGTAGCGTGTTCTCTGTGGAGTAGGACTGTTTTATTTCAATGAATTTCAGGGCAATACGCACGTTTCTGTTCATATTGCGAAAAGCAGTGTCCGGGACATTCCTATTCTAAGTTATGGGGCTATCGATGTCGTGTTGCAGGCAACACGAGGTGTTACTGCCCTCATTCCCGCGGGCTTACAGTGTCATGTCAATAGCTAAGGCCTGTCTATGACCGTTTTTGACACAGGCCTTTAAGATTATTACATAAGTGGACCTACTTTTATTAAACTATAATTGAATACCATGTCATTGGATACGAAGCCACTTTTGTATTGTGTTCTGTATAGGTAATTCTCGACCTAAAATTAGAATTTAAAACAATTTCGCATAAGAAATAATTACCGTCTTTATAGAACCCAAACTTTCATTGGCATATTGACAAGAATCGGCCTCAAGTTGGACTTTTCCATTTCCTGAAACTGAAGCTGCATATTTTTATAAAACGGCCAGTCTGCACCGCAGGGAACTTCGAGACGCATAATCACTCGGAACCAGCGATGTTCCCAAGTTCAGGCTTTCACCATGATGATCATAGGTGGAAAATACCAAAATAGAGTAACCGTAAATGTCAATGTGTTTGCATCAAATTTCACGAAAATCGGTCGATTCATATGTTTCATTGTGAAGTCCGTAGCTGAACCAGAGGACGAGCGCGTAGCTGTTTAAGGGAGCTCTGAAGAATGGAGTACGTTGCTTGGAAAGCCACCCGGAAACCGCCATCTGTAATGTGTGAAGCATAATATAACTTTTTTAAGTTTTTCTCCGTACCGACAGCTTTTGCGAAGAAGGAAGAGAGAAAGAAAAGCAAAGCGAGCAGTGCAATTGCTCCGAACAAGGCACAATAAAATATGTGGTTGAGCTATCTCGAATCATTTAGCATCTTTGTGACGAACGGAGGTGAACAACCTCGTCGGGGCCCACTGGAGACCCCTCGTGGCGCAGAATTTCGTTGTTTCTACACCGTCCGTGTAAATGACAATCACATTAATAACGGCGCCATTACTCGCTCACTCTGGCTACTGGATTCTACCACAGTGTGGTCCATAAATTGTATCACACCGCGGCTACATCTTGAGATAAACGTACTTTGTTTCTGGCCTTTACCCTTCGACCCGTCTAGCATGGGCGAATCTACCAGGAACTTAGGCCTCCGCTGGCGCGTATCTCCAGGATATCAGGGCACGCAAACTTCCCTCCCTTCCACATATCCTAGAAGGAAAGTTCATCATTCTTCTTTCAGACTTAACTCCATACATAGACGAAATTAATGGGGATCATGAGTATGGGTTCCGACGTAATAGATGAGTTATCCATGAAATATTCTGCATTAATTAATGTGGTGTTGGAGAAGAAAATGAAGTAGGATGGGACAGCATTCGCCTGTTATAGGCTTGAAGAAAAGTGTTTCGCTGAGGTACGAGAGAGTGTGGACTTAACATTTCCACTGAATTTGATAATGCCCAGAAAATCAGTGTTTTTATTGCCAGTGGGGTGGGACTAAGTCCCTTGTACTGCGGCCACTTCTGGCCTATTTTTCCAGCCCCAGATGATAGGTGAGGGTGATTGTGGAGCAATTGGTGGAATGAAGATTGGCAGGGGAAGCCGAAGTATTCTGAGAAAACCTGTCCCAGCGCCACTTTGTCCACCACAAATCCTACTTGACCAGGCCCGAGATCGAACCCGGGCCGCCGCGGTGGGAAGCCAGCGACTAACCGCTTGAGCTATGGCGCGGCCCACAGAATCAATTAGGCATATTAAAATGCGCCCAAATGAAGCGTACACGGCGTACCCAAGCATTGTCTGGTGCATTTCCGGTTCACATTTATTTCAGACTAAGATACTCTTCGCCGGTCACGGTAGCCGAGCGGCCTAAGGCATGCACTGGGTTCGAATCCCACTCAGGGCATGGATGTTTGGTATTTGTGCATAGGTAGAGGGGCCTTGCGACGAGCTGATCACCAACCCAAGGAGCCCTACCGAATGTATAAGTTCTAGTAAACCAAAGTGAGTTTCGTGGAGGTAGGCCAAGGCCAAAATTTGGTCTGTAGCGCCAAAGGGTATAAAAAGATACTTTTCGTTTCCATTGATTTTCGACCTGGTTTCACGTAAACTGGTCGGAAGGCCCAAGAAAATCAGGAGAGATAGAATCGAATGAAAGATGCCGGCTTGTGGTCTTTATTTATGGTTATAATTTATTTGGCATAAACATGTATATGCATATAAGAAACAAAAATCGTATCAGATGCTAGTATTCAGACTGGTTGTGAAGTTAACGTCCTTAATGTTCATATCTCGTCACTAGAATGTAGCAGGAATCATAAAGTTCGCTAATGGACCTAAGTCTCCCAGAATTCTGCAATATTTTAAAATCTACAAAACTATAATTTTACTGTTCAGTTATAAATCGACCTTATATTGGGATATCAGGTGATGGGCAACTTCCAAAAACCCAGCAGCCTAATCCTAAGTACATTTTTACGGATTTCTTATATCGATGTCAATTTATTGTCTCGCCTGAAGGGAAGAACATAGATTGGGTGTATAAGATGCATTTTATTGCAATTCGTTACCATCAGCGCTTAGCCTGTGCCTATTTATTATTTTATTTCCTGTTAGCTTACTCGTATTGGTTTATAATACAGGTTGTCCGAGAATAATAGTAGCATATACTGTATTGTTTGGTTATAACCTATATAACCTGTTAATCGTATTTGGTTTGTATTCATTGTGGTCGGATGTCCTTGTTGTTGTTGTATTTGTTACAGTTGTTTGTATTTCTCTGTAATTGTTGTAGTTGCTAATCGTATTTGGTTTGTATTCACTGTGGTAGGATGTCCTTATTGTTGTGTTTTCTGTATTGTGTTTTGTTTGAACGTGTTGTCACTTAGTGTAATGTGTGTTACTTGTCTGTTGTGTCCTATTGTGTACTACTGCCACCGGGCTAAAACCCAATTGCAGCATAACAAATAATATTTATTTATTTATTTATTTATTTATTTATAGCACGTTAATTGCAGAGAACTAAAGCAAGGAATGTCATCAAGCCTTTCTTATTGCCGGTGTTCAAAAATATCCGGCATTGACACCCAGCCACGTTCTCCAACGAAAGGCATCTGAAATATTGTGTGGTACCGTTATTCTGGAAAGTCTGTATACGGCTCATATTTAGAGAACACAAGGGAAATGTAGTAAAGTAAAGAAAATTCGGACCGACTAGGGAGCTGAGAATATCAATTCAACCTAAGAGAAATGAAATGCAAGAGGGTGGGGAAGTTCCACAATTACGAACTTGTAACCGTTGCCGGATGTTATTGGGGCGATCAGTGACAGAGAATTTGATGGGCGGGACACGTAGCACCCATAATCGGTTTGTTAGTTCAGTATTGAATGAAATAAGATAATGACTGCGTTCGATTAGGCTAAAGTTGGCACTAACTTCGCGGACAAGCGGCGGTCGCTCGGTTGGTATAGTTCGCTTGCGGACTGAAGCCACGGAGTTTGTTTTTTGTTGTTGTTGTGTTCGATTAGATGAAATATATTGGGTGAGAAATCAGTTGTGGCCTGTTTCGAAGCAGAGTATTGTTCTGTAATGGTTGAAGAATTACACAACGCATTAGCTATGGTAGCTAATGCCCTAGTTTTGGACTCGAATCTGACATCTCCCAGTCGCGTTGTTCAGTTACTTAGTACGCTATATTCGATGTATGTTCCATTCCATGGTCACTTCGCAAGGTCTTAACAGCGTCAGCGATTGTTTCGAGCATTTTCGTATGGATTCTGTCGCATCACAATTTGTTTCCTTTGTTACAGGCGGCGGGCCCGCCTGTGCAGCTGGAGCCCGTGGATCTGAGTGTGAAGGCCCCTCACTCGCCAGCGGTGGTGTTGCAGGTGCCCCGATATAGCCCTCAGCTGCCCACCAATGGCGCGGACCTTCATCTCTCCTATCCAGGTAAGTTATGACGGCTTGTTCATGATGGAACAGTGGGACGGGAACAGTGTTGTAGTCAACATTCGGCACTCCCGTAAAGCAAAGTGGCAAGACGTCGCCTCTGCCGGTAAGGAAGCGGACTGTAGTGACGATACAGGCAGAATAATGCGGTTTTGTATGGATGTGGAGGCGGCTGAAACAAAGAGGAGGGCGATTTGCGTAATTAAATTCGACAGCACAATACGAAGAAGATGAAAAATCAGTGGAAAACCGTGTTATTAAGGAAACAGTTTGCAAGGCTGTTAACCGGTTTAATTGGTGATAAGATCTAAAAGTTTGTGACGATGGTACATTGCTACAAGTATTATGTTTCTGGACATTATTCATCGTCCTGTCTACTTTCCTCTGATACGACACGGACCACAAAGAAAACGACGCGTCAAACATTTCTTCTATTGTTGCATGTGTATTCATTGCCGCGGTAACATTTTTTTATTTAGCCGCTGTCTGACAACAATAGACGTATTGACAGAAACTGATGGGAGGAATTTATGAAGTACTCCGTTGAGATGGGCTCAGGTGTCATGTACGTACGAAGTTTCATAAAGATTGGTTCAGGCATTCTAAAGCTGATTGGGGTTGAGGGGGATGCACAGACACAGACAGCATGGTGATCCTATGTGCCTACTTATTTTTCAGACTAGTTATTAGTTAGTTATTTAGAGAGGGTGGGTTTCCCCATGCACCGCGACCAGTTTGATCTATTTCAGACTAAGAAATGGTTGGAATTTCTGAGCGGGAAGATGAAAACGGGCTGAGTTTGTCGGATACGGGATAACGTAGCCGACAAAGGGACCTTACAGATGTAGGGTATGAGTATGTGAACTGGATTCATACGACCCAGGATTGCTCATATGAACACTGTAATGAACCTTCATGTTCCGTAAAAGGCGGGATATTTCTTGACTATTTTAACGTGTGTTAGTTTCTCGAGAACGACTCATCTCTTTGGAAGCGGAGTATAAATTCACTACTTTATTATGATAAAATCTATCTCGAGATTTATTGACGAATACCTGTGAATCATGGTACCATTAGTCTGTCCTCTACTCGGGCTCTTGAAGGATTCGGTGTATTGTCTTCATATTTAGACTAAATTTTCTTTCACTTTACACACTTGAAAAGAAGAGGATCTCAAATAACACTGCACATGGAACATGTACCGAAAATGGTGTGATATTTTGGAACGATTATCATTTGCAACGAATTTGAGAAATCCTTGTAGTGAATTCTCGAGTCACTACGAAAAGTTTTATTGCCTCTGTGCTCATGAATAGAGTTGGGCCGTTATGTTGGCAGACATTACGCTAGAAGAGTGGGTTCAGAATTAAGACTTCTGATTCGAGATATCTCGCTGAGTGACGCAGGGGAAGCACGCAGCCTGTCACACGAAGACAGATGGCGTCTCGTGCAACGCGAGTCCAAATATATGTGTATGTACGTGTATTCATATGCGGCACGGAGTCGACGACTGAGAGGTCGGAGTTCAAGTCCCGGTGAGTGTAAGAATTTTCACTTCATGTCTTCGAGACCGGCTCTAGAGTCCACCTAGCCTCCTATCCAATCCCCGGGGGTAAAGCGGTCGGGGCATGAAGCTCACCACTCACCTCCAACTAGTGCCGAGGTCAAGAAAATGTGGATCTGTACATCCACTCCCTCATACACCTCCATGGCGTAGTGCTTAATTGTCTAAGCACAGGGACAACATTACCATTTACCCTGGTTCGTCTGCGTGACAGAATCATTTCGTATGCCTAGTTTGAAGGACTTCACGCAAACTGAATGAGACTTCGGTATTTGTGTCATGACGTAAAGTTGACGCACGAATAGGCCTATAGTTATACGAATGGAAAGTCAAGTTTGTTGCCAGAGGTACTGTTTCCATCGAACCGACAGGTTTATTGTGGCAAGGATTACATAGCTCTTCGACGGACTGTCCGGTTGCTAGATAGCTAAATAGCTGCCAGGCTGATTAAGTATCACCCTGGTACCAGTTATTTTCCCTGAGTTGTTGTAACTAATTCGACACATCTACTGAATTATTGAGGCGTTTATTTTGAATTTGTTTATTTCTGAGTAATAAAATTACTTTAATACTGTCAGATGCAGCTGAATTATCGTCAGCATCATCGTCAGCTAGTGATACTAGTTAGGCGTGTTGTCGTTCCCAGGCAATGACGTCCTCTCAAACAGGTTCGAGTGTGGGATCTTCTTCATCCTGGCGGCAGGGTCAAACTCGTGTACAGCGTGACCGTGGGTCAGAATCCGTGCACACACAGACTCACCTGTGCACACCTGGGCCTTCTCTTGAGGAAGTGATCATTACGTGATCTTCAAACCGGGTTAAACTGAAGTTTATCAAGGTGAAGGGTCTGTCATTTGTACAGACATTTTAAAAGCGATTAGGGTGCTCCTAGAACATTGAACGAATGTCTCACACAACTTGCATGTACTCTTATGACCCTAATTGACAAATTTTCTGAAGATCCGGAAACGTGAACTTATTCAACCACAACATATGTATCGTCTTTCACACTTTACTCGTACACATCAGTTTTATCCTCTGGTTTGTATGGTTATCGTAAATGTGTCCTTTCATTAAGGCAAGAACTTGAACATGCGGGAGTTATAAAAATAAACATAACTTTTCTCTGTAATTAATTAATAGCCACATAGTTGAGACGTATCTATATGCGGGGGGAATGGTGGTATAACTCCACGCATTCTTACTTCGTTACTAGATGTAGATGAGTCGTCAACTTCGCCCCCCTGAGAGAAGGGCCCACGGTACGCCATTGAGTGGGACACACTGGGATTCCCTGCCGGGAATCTAACTTTGGTCCTCCAACGTCCAAGTCGCGCAAGAATAAAATTATTTATCTTTAGGCATCACTAAATGTTGTCTGTAATTTTGTTGTATTTAGTATAGACCAGTTTAACGAACTGTGAATCTGTAGCAAAAAAGCGCACGTTGAGCATGACCTCAGTTTAGCCGAGCTGCCTGAGATATATCGTAAACAGTCCGCCCAGTTCCAAAGGATTTATACAGATTTAGTTAAGACATAATTTTACGTTGAGGGCTTGTTAATCCTACTCCAAGTGTGCGAGTGGAGGACCGCGGCTGCTTATGGATACTCATTCACAGCTGTTCTCCGTGTTCGCACTTTATCCTGAATTGTTCATCGTAACTGAAGGAAGTATGGGGCACGGTGCTACAAGTCGGAAGGTCGCGGGTTCAATTCCCGATGAGATCATTGGATTTTTCAGTTGACCTAATCTTTCCAGCTGCACTGTGGTCCTGGGGTCGACTCAGCCTCTAACAAAAATGAGTATCAGGAATCTTCCTGGGGTGTAAAGGGCTGCCTGCGCCTAAGGCTGTCAGCCTCACCGCCATCTGCCAGTCGATTGTCTAGCAACTGTGAGAGCTTCGACGTCTCACAACCCTATGAGCCTTCACGGCCTGTTACATGGATATCTTTTTTTTTTAATTAAAGGAAGTATTTTATCTGTATAAGAAATTCCAGCTGCAAATGTCATTAAAAGTGAGAGCTTTGAGAAGTTAAAAGACGCGATAAGAAGACACTATTACTCGCACGTTTAGATGAACGAATGGTGAGAGGTATCAACTTCCGTGGATGCTGTAACAGTGTATCTCCAGTCACTGCTGAGTGAAAGAAAAGTAATTGCTGGACTCACCGCGTCAGAATTAATTCTGAAACAGTGACTCCTCCAGATATAGTATTTATAAGCAACATCTTGAACATTGAATCTCTTAATGCATAAAGTACCAGTCAAGTCCTTTAAGTGTGACGAATTTGATATGGTCAGGTAAGACTTTTTTGCCTTTACATGTTTCGGCTATTATTGGCCATCATCAGAAGACACAGAAAACACTGCGAAAGAACCGCTTTACACATATTGTTGTTTAAACATACGCTGTTGTCATAGTATCATAAAGGGACTAATGTAGAAATCAATCTTTATTTGCATCCTGTTGTGAGTTAGATAATCGTGTAACTTGTGCCGTCAGCACAGCATAAAAGTATCTTCAAGATGAAGACAGGCTTATCGCAGGGCCCTTTACCTGCAAATGGCAGTATAATACAACATACTTACGTGCCAGTATCCATGCACCGAACATAATTTGAACCTCTGAACCCCTTGTTCGGGAGACTGAAGGCATGGGTGTCCCAGACTACCGGCTACCTATAAAAATATATATCGAGTCGGATTTGAGGTTCTCACAGCGGTGGCCATGAAAACTGCCATTTTCTGGTGAAAGTCAACCGACGTTCCAGAGGAACATATGGCCTCCGTTTTCGGGCTCAAAGGGCTCAAAGGGCAAGCCAATCGAGAAGCCAGGTTGAAGCAGATGATCTTTTTTTCCCACAGAACATTTCTCTCATAAAGAAGGCAGTCTTCTGGGATTTGGCACCGTGTATATGTGGTATTAACCGACGTTTCGGAAGAACGTATCGCCTCCATCTTCAGGGTAGAAGGGAAAATATAAGAAATCCGCAAGCGAAGAGACCGTGAGAACCGGTAAAAGCAGACTGCCCTGAAGATGGAGGCAATACGTTCCTCCGAAACGTCGGTTAACACCACATATACACGGTGCCAAATCCCAGAAGACTGCCTTCTTCATAGTCACCGCCGTGAAAGTCTCAAATCTTACATTTCTCTTATAGCTGAATTTTCTCGCGGTCTGTGACAGTGTTCCCACTGCTGCAGAGGACTTGTACTGGTGGCCCTGCTCCGGTGCGAGGTACAGCGAGAGAGAGAGAGAGAGAGAGTCCTGCCCCGGGCTACATCGAGCCCCACGTCTTCCACCCACCGACTCTGTAGGTGGGAGGCTTGCGTTGTGTAACTAGTCGAATTAGCATAACTTTTCTGCGGCTAATGAATCAGGCATAAGAAGTGAAGTGGCAAGAAAAAATGCGATTTAAGGGAGCTGTGCTTATTGGTGAAGGTTTGTGAGGAACAGGAGATGTGTACGGTTTGTTGCTTCAATTTATTTGCACGAGAGAACGGCAGGCAGTGGTATACACTTCGAAAGAAAGAACTTACTGTCTAGATCAGTCCTGAAGTCCAGCTTATCCCGCATTAAGGAATCTTTGGGGGGGGGGGGACAAAGTATTAGAAGTGAAAAATAAATAAAGAAGAGAAGTACGCAAGGAAGGTATGAAAGAACAGTGCAGAAAATAGAACTTTACTGTTTTCATGTATCATTCTGACTAATAAGCAGCGAACTTCCTTCACGTAACTATCAGACCGTCACTATGTAGACCTCTGTGGGCCTTCCTGTCGTTCGGCCATCTCTTTACCCCCCACTTATAAATATTATCGGAAAAATAAATCTGTAATGAAGTGTAATCACGTCCGTGAGATATTTATTTATAATTTATTTAACTACGCTGTCAGTAATTCAGTCTGTGTAGCTTCGATCGGTAAGAAGATTCGTGAATAATGAATTGAAAAGGACTTTGAAGACAGCGGCCTGGGTTTGATTGTGGTGATCCCAGAAGAGTCAGCCATTCCTTGGTCTGTCATGAGAGTGCTGTGTAATAAAGTGTCTTCTAGAAATCTGGTAGCATTCTGATGTTGCTGTGCAGTGGGAAGTCCGAAATTTCTCCGTAAATACTCCCCGACGCACGAAAGTGATCCCGGGTAACCGGTATCGAGCCACAACATCCACCGCTCCCCTGGGAATGTCTGCTTTCTTCTTTCATCGCGCTTATGTACGAGTATATCTTATTCATGTGATTTTCGTTTTCCCAAGGTTAAGCCCAACCTCGAACGAAGGCCGATTTTATTTCAGTTTCAAGGTATCTACAAGATATCCCGTTCGCGTAAGTTTTGATTCGTCATTCTAGGAGGTACTTAGGCAGCGTCTACACGAGCGCACAAAATACGTCCGTTATAACGAACGTACTTTGCTGAGGACACCACACAGTTGTAGAAGGCGGTGCGTAGTTTTTTGTCTGTAATGGAGCCAGAAAAAAGCGACATTCGCCTCTCTTGTTTATTTCTACAACAGACGTCACGACGTTCGTTACAACGGACGCATTTTGTACGCTCGTGTAGACGCTCCCTTAACGGCGCTTGAGTTAAGTACTTTATATGAAATGATATACGTAAGATAGGGGATTTCGGTATGATGTTGAGTCTAGTGTAGTCACATATGGAAAGCTTCCACTTCTGGACATACCACGTACTACAAAAATGATGTTTAAAAATTACGGCCAGTAACGGCTCAGTGTATTGGGACGACACTCTTGTAAGTTTTGTGCAAGGTACGTAAATATGCATGCAAAATGGTTTATTAAAGTTTTGAGGTTTTCACGGCGGTGACTATGAAGAATGCCGTCTTCTGGGGTGTGGCACCGTGTGGATATTGTGTGACGTTTCGGAGGAATGTATCGCCTCCATCTTCAGGGTATAAAAGTCCGCGAACGAGGAATCAACGTGAGCGGGTGGCTGCAGACTGAAGACTCACGCTGGTTCCTCGCTCGCTGTGGGCTTGGAAATCATGCGTTTCCGTATGAGAGTAAAAAGGTAAAGTTGTCCCTGTGTTTAACTAATTAAATACTACGCCACGAAGGCGTATGGGGGAGTGGATATGTACACGTACACATAGATCCACATTTCCTTGACCTGGGCATTAGTTGGAGGTCAATAGTCAGCTTTATCCCCGGGGAGAGAGCCCCCCTACCCCTTGGATAGGAGACTTGGTGGACCTCAGAGCCGGTCTGGACGATTTGGAGAACAGAAAATTCTTGACCCTACTGGGACTCGAACTCAGACCCCTCAGTCGTCCAGCCTGTAGCCAGTGTACACCGACTACGCTACAGTATTGTAACTCATACCGCGTGAGTTTGCGTATTAGAGTGGCAGTTTCAAAGAATTTTCTCGACTTTCTGTAGTTTAGTCCGCCGCCCGCCCCTCCTTGGACGGTAGGTGTAATATTGAAATATTTCCCTCCGAAATAGTTTCAGTTTGTAATACTTGACTACTGGGCAGGTCGGGCCGGGCGATTGAGCAGAGACGAATATTTGGGACAAATGTAGCGTCCGTAGTTTTGCGGGCTGGCCGTCTGCCCCGCAGGTGAATTCCTTGACCGTACGTACCGCTTATGTTGCCTTGCTGTGAACTTGTTAAATCACTCAAATTTCTCCGCCCGAAGGCCTGTGGATTATGGCTGCAATGATAATAATAAATTACCTGCAAGCCACATTTCAGCCAACCTGTGAACCGTCCTCGTTGGCGAATGAGAGAGCTTTCTTTGCATGAGTAAGCAGAAATAAGTGTTAATGGTTTATGTACTGCACAAGGAAGTGTTACTTTCCGGTACGGACACCTCGCGCAGTTAGGCGTTGCTCTGAGAACTAGAGCTAGGTTCGTAATCTAGAGATCTCGTTTAAGATCATCTGACAGCGAAAATACCCCATGATCTGACCAGCAGACGTCTTCAGGTTCTTTCCTTTTGTCAGCGGCCCTGTTCCCTGTTAACTCTATTCTGATATGCTAATTACTGAATCTTTTGGTGGCTAGGATGGTTTCACTAAATTCTTCTTGCATGGTTGTCTCAGGGCTGGTAATGTCACCTCTTCGAAAATATATCCGAACTCAGTATTTCATGCCCGTCACTAACAGAACACGCCATTGGCCCCTACACAGTATCAGTTCAGTACGGGTTATGTCTTGATTTGCTGATTCCCGGAAGATTAATTTGATAAACCACGGAACCCTTTGCTATGTATGTGTGTTTATACACTGTTAAACTGGAGCGTAATGGCTTAGCATGAGGTCTGCTGGCGGGCGTTGGTCGCGACACTGGTGAACTGTATGGTTATGTGACAGGAAATTCGTTGGTGATCTACCTGGAATTTGGTTAGTTGGCTGATGCATATACAGTTTTGCTTCGGAAACCAAGTGCAGAGGATGCATTGAGAGAGCAAAACGTCGATTAGGAAATATATTAAAATGAGTCGTAGGAAATTAGATTTGACCGTTTGGGCCAGATTAAACTGGTTCAGAATAGGGTTAATTGGGAACTTCTTTTTACTCTTTATTATTTTCATAGCCGCGTGGAGTTTCTTGATCAGGCTACTGTCGACGTCTTAAGCCACCATCGACTGCTCAGGGAAGATCAGGTACCGGAGGTTTGGTTCGTTCGTTATTGCCGCTATTAACGTTCAGAAAAGTATTATACGAACTCTGATGGGAATCGAAGCAGTGCTCCCGGAATGGTGCCTCATTTGGTAGTTGATTAGTTGAAACTTGATGTACGCTCATTGAACACGACATAACTGTTTCAAGACCCTCATTTACTTATCCATGTATATAATGAACGTTGACGAACGTACCTCTGTAGTTAATTCCAGTTCAAACTAAGTAATTACTGTAGAGTATGTGTCTGTGCAGTTATCATTTATTTCAGTGCGTCCGCCATATCGTTGAGCCGCAAACAGTTTTACGCTCACACAGATCGGCCACGAAAGTGACCTGACTAGATCGTGTTTGTTCTGTTGGCCGCTACGTTTGGCGCTAGTTGTACCATGAATTGTGTTGGGCTTTATTACGACAGATGGGACTTTAATAAGTGTGCATCGTCAGTATGCAGTGCCATTTTGTGTCTTCTTTTTATTCGCACGAAATTGGAGGTCCGTTATGAGATATTTCGTGTATAATTTTCTCTTACAATCTCTTCATTATAAAACGTGACCAATACAAAACAGATTTGTTATGAGCTTTATTTCTGTTTTATTGTACCTTGTGTACACAAAAAGTTGAAATATAACACAGTCAGAACTCGCCGCCGTCTCTGTTCCTCGAAGGCCTATGGTTTAGTTCTCATAACTGGCTTTTCCTCATTATTCTTGACCTGCAGTATGCAGCTTCCCCTCCAGGAAGTACATATCTTGAGATGCTAAAGACTGACGATTTACGCCGTTGGATGGTTCGTTCATGAAGTAGGCGCACTTTGCTAAGTTAATTGGAATTTCATTTAAAAATCATTCAGCAGTGGCCGAACCTTTACCCGAGAGTAATGATGTTGATAACAGTGAGGATGATGGTGAGGGTAGTAAGAACAGCAGCAGCAGCTACAACTACTGCAATGATAACAAGAAACGTCTCGTTGCTGCGGTTTAGAATGAGCGAGTTGTCTTAGGCTGGGGCCAAACGAGCGCACAAAATGCGTCCGTTGTAGAAATAAACAAGAGAGGCGAATGCTACGCTTTCTTCTGGCTCCATTGCAGACAAGAAAACTACGCACCATTTCTGCAACTGTGTGGTGTCCTCAGCAACGTCCATCATAAAGTACGTTCGTTGCAACGGACGTACTTCGTGCGCTCGTGTAGACGGGGCAAGATGAGGCAAGATGAGAATAATATTTACTACATAGGCCATTGTAGTCAGTCAGGTCCCTGGGTCGTGCCCAGGCTGGTTTCCATAGTCGTCTCTTTCGTTTTAGTTCTCTATAAATCCCACATGGTCACCACGCAACTTTTGTAAGCAATTCTGTATGCCTTTCCCCCCTTCTTCCCCCATCGAGGCGCAAGACTGCAGCTCCCCAAAGAGACCCGTATGCGCATTCGCTTGTAAAGGGGCAAAAGCGTCCCAATTATAAAGCGAACGCTGGTTATGCTACCAACAGTGAAGTGTGCCTCATTGTCGGTGGCCGAGTGGAAGCTGTTAATTTGAAATCCTCGTTTTCAAAGCACACGCCTTCATGGTATCATATATATAGGCATATGGACGATTTTGTCTTTGCTTTATCTCACCACTTACTTGAATGTAACGCTGTATAGTCTGGTAGACGTTTACTGACGTTTCGGAGAACCGTACTGAATATGGAGGCAGTATGTAACTCCGAAACATCGGTAAAGGCTACACAATGCGTGACATCCCACAAGTTACTGTTGTTCATAGTGACTCCCATAAGAACTAGAGATCGCGCGATGTATTATTTGTTCGCTTGGGAAGTCTTGTTACGCCCACAACTCGTACTTGTACACTTCTCATGTTGCAGGAGGTGAAATGTCGGTCCTTTCATATGTAATTTTTAAGGACATTGTTGCAGTTTTAAATGACCTAATGCCCGTAACCTTTTTCGACCTAGGCGCCATAAAATGATGTTTTAACAATGGTTCTAAGGCCATTAGTGTATCTCTTCAGATCCTTGACAGCCGAATGAATTATATACTGCGATGGGCGAAATTCTCGAGCCATGGGTGCTACTTCTCCATGGCATACACATGTATAATTTACATCTGATTAAAATAAAGTGTCTTGGTCACAGGAAAGTAATGCCGTGTTTGCCGAGCATGAAATCCTTGTCGCCTTTGTGTGCGAGGCAATGTATCATTGTACTAAAATTGTGTTGTGTGAGCTGATGTTTATTCGTGCATTGGTTCGATTCGCATCTGGGATGACCAAGAAAGGAACATGAATACTGTCTTGTTTCTCTCATCTTGGTATGTGCCATGTTGCATTTGTTTGTGCAGTTCTCTTTTGAAGTCATTTCTAAATTTAGATCTCTAATAAATTAGAAGGGCATTATTCACCGTGACGTCTGGATGTGAGCTGGACTGCCTTGAAATAGCCCACGCTCTGATAACGGCCATATGTGATTGTGGGGATGGAACTTTGTATTCCATAGAAAGGCTAACTTCTCCAGTACATGACTATAACTGTGAACTACCCAGTGATGATTCTGTACCCATTAGAAGGGTTTTGTGAATTCTGTAATGAACCTTGAAGTTGCATAAAAGGAGGGAAATGCTCTGCCCGCGTACAAACTTACTGAAATAAAAGTGGTACATATATCATAAACTCCATGAATCTGATTTGGGCCGAGGAGCCACCCCGAATGCAAGTCTAAAGAGTTACTGCTGCACCAGCCTCGTCGGTGAACAGTCTGTTTCCGTTTCTCCATGATTTCGATCTATCAAATGTTCACTATATTTTATGTTTCACCTCCTCCCAGTTTGGAATATGTTACTTGTGTCCCATAACCTAGCTGTATTTCTAAGGCACAGGGAGGCTGAAGAAACCCACAGAGAGTATCCGATTTTCCCGCTGAGAATACACTTCCGTATGTTCTGTGTTATCTCGAGGTGAGAACATGAGGTTATTCCCCGTGCATTCTCTCGTGACGTAGTGGACAACCTCCAGTCGTCCCAGGCATTTAGGCCATGAAGAAATGCCACGCGTCGAAACGGTTCGGCGCGACAGAAATATCTGAGTTCCAACAGGCCACAGAACTAAATCTGTGAAAGAGTAAGAACAGAGTAGGCCGTGCCATAGCTCAAGCGGTTAGTCGCTGGCTTACCACCGCGGCGGCCTGGGTTCGATCCCGGGTCTGATCAAGTGGGATTTGTGGTGGACAAAGCGGCGCTGGGGCAGGTCTTCTCCGAGTACTTCGGTTTCCCCTGCCAATCTTCATTCCTCCAATTGCTCCACAATCACCCTCACCTATCATCTGGGGCCTGTACAATAGGTCAGAAGTGGCCACAGTACAAGGGACTTAGTCCCACCCCACTAGCAATAAAAAAAAAGAACAGTACTGCTCGATTTACATTCTGCCGAGTGAAAGTCGAATGTTGCCTCCTAATTTTTGTATCGACTCTCTTAGCGCACGTCCCGACGTCTCCTTTTCCAAACATTCGATAAATGGATTTTCGCTCTAAATAAACTTAATAAATTTGTATCCCATTTTTGGTATAGATTTTCGCTACAGCAGAACTCGTAATGTCTGCCTCAGACCTTAGGTAAAGTAAAAAAAGTAAAGTTATTCCCGTACCAGGCCATGAAGGCCCATAGGGCTGTGAGACGTTGAGGATCCCACATTGTCTAGACAATCGGCTCAAAGATGGCGGTAAGATTGTCAGCCTTACGCACCGGCCGCGCTTTACTCCCCAGGAAAATTATTTAATTAATTCCTGGTACTCATTTCTGTTAGAGGCTCAGTAAACCCCAGGGCCTAGTGCGGCTGGAAGGATTAGGTCAACTGAAAGAAACCCAATGGGTATTAACCTTTATTATCAGTGCATATATTGCGGACCATCGATGTCGAATAGCGCTCTTCATTCTTCCTTCTTCTGTATTTGATGTTTAATCTCTCTATACCGACCTAATTAGTGCCACATGATGTACATATACGCACCTATTTAATTTAACATTTATACTACATATTGCCTCAGATTATTCTGGCAGTTAATATTCGCGTTACCCCTACAGATGCCAAGTGTCGAAAAGTTAGATATTTACAAAATCACTGCGCTTTACAACATGTGCTGTCTGCTGGCGTTGTATATGAACTGCATAACCATGAACCTTTTGAGGAAGTTTTTCCTTGCGTCTGGAGTTCATAAAGAATTTTTTTCAATTTACTTAATCCTTTCAGGCGCACTGTGGCTGGTCGACTCAGCCTCTAACAGAAAAGAGTGCCACGGATCTTTCTGGGGGTAAAGGGCGGCAGGAGCATAACCCTAACAACCTCACCGCCATGTGTGAACCGATTTTCCGGAAAACGTGAGAGCCTCGACGGCCTGTTACAGGGATAGCTTTTCCTATGTATCATTTACGCACTAATTAAAAATAGCCCTCACAAATTAAAGCGGAAACTCTGTGCTGCATAAACTGAACCTGCAGCTTCTGCAACTGAATTAATGGTAAACTTATTTCTGTCTTCAGCGAATTCGCACTTAACAGTCGACTTCGAAGGAACGCAAATCAAGGATCCGAAGACACGGCGTTGGCTGCCGTCTGCTTCCCATGACCATGACAGAAGCGTGAACCCAATGTGTTTGTGGCCTTAATTTCGAAATTGACAGGAGGCCTTGACGGGTCGGCCGTAGTTTTTGATCCGTCAGAATGAAAAGTGGCACGGTCAAGTCATAATGGCCAGGTACTTAAAGAAAGACAGCCAGCCTGCGAGATGACTAATCGGAATAAAGCATAATTAGAATAACGCATTGTTCCGAATGCAGGTCTTTTATTTTTATTACGAGACATGCATAACCTTCATTATCACACTCGATATAAGCCCGAGGTCGCCTACATTTGATCGCATTGATAACATTTATGACAGACTCTGTGGAGACGCCGTCCGTATCGATTTCATAACTGTAGCCGCGAAACGCTATTTTGAGAAGTTGGAATTGGTTATGTTTACTAAGACACTTCTGTCGTTGTGGAACCCGAAGACTTACCACCTTCATCACGTCGATCCGTCATCAGACACTACCCCAGCCAGTACAGACAAGTTCAAATATCTCAATTTATATATATAAGATTTCATTTTAATGTTATGCCTACATAGACATTTCTTACACCTTCACAAGGCTTTATAAAATTTTATATTTATTTGTTGTTTCTCTAGTTTAATACATGTCCCAGTCCTGTCTCCAAGTGCCTGCCCTACCACCGTGAGAGAGTGCCAGTTGCAATACCTGCCTTTTCTGTCCTTTTTCTCCGTTCACATGTGCATATTTTGTAGCTCATCATTCTCAAGTTCGTTCACACAATAAAAGCTTGCAAACTGTGCTGTCATTCTCATTACGATCGCGTCAGCAAGATGGGAACGAGGCTTCGGAACACTTTCAAAACGTTGACAGTTCCCGACTTCCATTTCCATAGCGGAAGTATAGTAAAAAAGTAAAGCTATCCCTGTACCAGGCCGTGAAGGCCCATAGGGTTGTGAGACGTTGAGGGTCCCACACTATCTAGACAATCGGCTCAAAGATGGCGGTAAGGTTGTCAGCCTTACTCGCCGGCCGCGCTTTACTCCCCAGGAAAATAATTTAATTAATTCCTGGTACTCATTTCTGTTAAGAGGCTGAGTGAACCCCAGGGCCATAGTGCTGCTGGAAGGATTAGGTCAGTTGAAAAAATCGAATGACCTCATCGGGACTTGAACCCGCTACCTTCCGGCTTGTAGTATAGCCCCTCAACCAACTACGTTAGTGTACTTTACTAAACGTAACAAAAAAGTACCTCGTTGAAAAGATAAACATTATTTTGTGCTGTCTCACTGATAATTATGCATTAAGGAAGACGTTCTGACTTGATGTTCACTTTTATTAAGAAGATAAAGTCAAGCCTCTAACGAAGACTTGCGTTATCTCTGTAACGAAACCTCTTCTAAGTTATAACAACCTGACGACACAATCCTTACTGAACGAAGTTTTGGGGGGTTGACAGCTGTTGATGGGAATAAATGTAATGACTACAATTAGCCCCTATATCTGACATCTAAGCTTCGTTAGCTTTCTTCTTAGGTACTGCCCGAAATTTGAAGTACTGTTGTCTCCTCTTCTGTCACCGTGGACGAGGCGGTACGATAAAGTAACAGGCTGATGATAAGATCACCATTCATATGCGTTCTTTGTATCGTGTGTGTAAAATGTGCCCTCCACTTTTTAATCTTCGAAGTTATTCGATGATTGTCTAAGAAATTATGTATTATGTATTACGACACATTAACACAACCTCTGCTTTACGTGAATATCAACTGGAATGTTATTAAATTTATCGAAAATTACTGGATAGAAAATCGGACCAGTTACATAAAATATGCGTTTTATGAAAATATTGTCTTACGAGTTTTATTTTAAAGACTTTTCGAATTCTACCTATTACTTACGCTTTATTTCTGAAGTCTCATGACAGCCTAATGAAGTGCTGTTTATGATTATTTGCCTAATGTTATTCGGCTGTTTAACAGAAGGCTGATTTTAGCGGATCTGTGACGTGTATGAACAGATAGTTTTTACTCGTATTAAAGTACCCCCAGGAAACGTGAAAACTTGGAAGACGTGGACTTGAAGATGTGACTAAGATGTGTTTCAGAATGACATAAACGTCCACAGAGAAGTAATTCACAGGCTACCCTAAGGAAAGCACAAAATCATGGTGACATACCCAAGAAAATAAGGGAAAACAAACTAAAAACTAACAAAATTATCATGAATAGCTTCTATAACCGTAGCATAACGGCGAACTCCGGGCGAAGGACAACCTAAAATGCAGGCAAAAGCACAAAAAAACAATGTAGAATTTTACGATCAAAGACAAGAGACTCTAAAATAATTTTAAATTTTGTAAAATTTAAAATTAGAAAAATGTTTGCAACTTCGTGGAGGTTGCATGTATTACATATATGATTGTGTTCAGTAGCACTGACATGGATCTATATCAGGACAGTTCAATAACGAGACGTATTTGATGAGACTTCCTGAAGATGGTTCCGTATGCAGATCGAAACATGTAGCAACTATCAAATAAAGCCAATGTGAGCAGCTCGGTGGGTTTATTTTTATTTTTATTTTTGTGTTGACGTTCAGAATACCACCAATCATCATACACAACAGGCTACAAACAGTGAAGAAGAGTTGTTAAGTGTTGTAGGTCGACCGTTAGAAATTGACAATTTTGGATTTCCTTAACATTGAACTTTATCGTCGATTATTCAAGAAAGATTCTGTACAGGGATGTTCATGATAATGATGATTAAAATAATGGTATTTTTCTCATTTATTTTGTTCTTTTTTCTATCCTTGCTTTACCTCTTTTTTCTTTTTCTTTCTTTCTTAATTACACGTTTCGCTTGTGAGTGTTGGTATCAAGGTTCTAACGGATCCGGCCTGCGGTCGTTGCTGTGTAAAGTGACTTTCGGGACTGCAATTGCTGCTCGCTCCGCGCTCACGCTCGACCACATTTACACACTGCAACCGCTAACTGCCGCTCTGCGACCGCAACAAGCCTTCTTGTTGTAACGTTTTAAGCTTTTAAGGTGGGAAAATAATGATAGACGTTAGTTGCAGCCTGTATATCGTTATGTCCACAGCGGAGGAGACCTTGGAATGAGGTTCGCTGTGTTAACGGAAAAAACCGAGGGAGGGGCTACATGCGTAATATTATATCTCATAACTTCTACGTAGACAATTACTTCCTTGCAGAATTGTCAGCACTAGAAATAGTTTGGCGGCGTGGAGGTGTAATTATAAACAGGCATTGTTCAGGTCTCTGCAAGAGCGGATTATGTCATCGCTTGTCGACTGTAGGGTCCGTATCCAAAGTTTGTGTACGTCGGAGTGATAAGGTCAAGTGATAGGCCTGCCTTGTGATGACGATAACTTCTTGACTGTATAACGAGCCAGGTGCTGGGTCAGAGAAGAAACCTCAAGCTTAAAGACCGAAGCTGTGATAATGGGCTGCTTGCCAAAGACTGTCGCACAACTCATGGGGCGGTGACATGTGAGGTTGGGCCAGTGGTGGAATAGCAGTTAGCAAGGAAGAATGAAAAAGACTCCGATAATAGCCTGCCCCACATGAAGTCACCCGAGACTGAACACAAGGCTGTGTAACGAGACGCCAGATTGCTGCTGGAATTGTGGCTCGGATTAACATTAATTCAATTCAATTGTTATTTATTTACGTGCAAACTTAACAGCCCAGGGGCCATTTACTAAGTTAACACAGGTAAGAGGAAAAAACAAAAAAAATACAAAAATTCCATAGCCAGTAGTCCGCAAGTGAACTATACCGACCGAGCGATCGCCGCTTGTTGGCGAAGTCAGTGCCAACTTTTGCGGATAGACGGTATCACGTGGTCAGCGCACCGGTTCCCCACCGCCGTTAATCTCGGTTTTCTAGACCGTAGCCGCTGTTTACTTGAAATAGCTCCTCAGTTATCCTCACGAGGCTGAGTGGATCCCGTTCCAGACCCACTATTTCTCAGAAAATCTGGTAGCGCCGGGAATCGAATCCAGGACCTCTGGATCTGTAGCCAGGAACTCTGACCACTAGACTGCAGTTTATATAATAGTAATGTTAATAATTCCATGAAAGACGAAAGTTATCATCAGGTGAGAAAAGTAAAATTAAGTACATTTGCATTCTTTATTCCATTATGCGGTGAGAAAGAATAATATTGTCGCGTATCGGGCGTATATCGCGACAAATAAATTCTCGATGTATTCGATGTAGCGAATTTTATTTCACATTCGCACTTACAATCACCCAAATTACAGATTTACGATTACTGCTATCTGCAGTATCACAATCAGTACACTGAAAAATGCCACAATACAACTGACTAGTTGCTGGCTAACTCGGCGGTAGCTCCAGGACTCGCTGACTGTCTCAGTACAACTCTGCGGTAGCCACACTAGAACTGGCTGTGAATAGCCTTCGCTTCTCCCTATGTAGCCTCGATCGGACAATACGGGAAAACGGCCACGTAATAGNATACATACTTATAATAATAACAATTATAACATATTATAAAATATGATTAATGAGAACGTTCATGGCGCCGAATACGTCGAGATTCCTGCAAACAATATTAGCAGCTGATGCCTATCTATCGAGGGGGGGGGGTTGTTTACATGAGGAGCAGGCATTGAACAAAGCAAAGTCTGTTATATACGGAGAAGGAACTCAGAGCCCAACAATAAGAGGGAGTGCATCTAGGCGATGTCTGCTCATACGTAAATCGTGCAATTTTATCTCCTCCAAAGCAAGAGAAGAGCCGTGATTGAATTGAGGAAAGAAACGATTAAAACAGAGGGCCGCAAACCCCTGCTGGATGCGTTCCAGCTTGTTGGCATCAGTTAATGTAATTGAATTCCAGAAAATGGACACATATTAAAGCCTAGATCTAACTAACGTAATATATAATTGGTGCATACATTCAAGAGACGAGAAGGTGAAGGTAATGCTACGACCTAGACCCAGCAGCTTAATACTGTGAGACAAAATATGTTTGACGTGGTCATGAAAATGAAGTTTAGTATCAATGTATATTCCCAGATCTTTAATAGAGTCAGTCCGGGTTATGGAGGATTGCCAGAGTTTATAATCGTAGATCAGTACGTTGGTTTTCCCGGAGAAGGATATAACTTTAGTTTCACTTCTGTTGACTTTCATGCAGTTAGCAATGCACCAACTTTGTATAGAGTTATGGTCAGATTGTAGCAGATTGTAGTCTTGAGGAGATTTGACGGCTCGGAAGAATTTGATACCGTCAGCAAAAACGATATACTTAAAAGAGTGGGCAACTGCATCACATAGGACGTTAACGAACACATTTAAGAGCAGGGGTCGCAGGACAGATGCCTGAGGAAAACCAGAGAGAAGTCAAAAGGTGAGGAAGGAACATCAGAAACACGGACTTGAGATTTCCTGTTTGATATGTAATTAATAATAATAATAATCACTGTAATTCTATAGTTATTATCACGATTTGATGATTTGCAGACGTTATTGTGAACTCAGGGCTAACACCTCCGGACACCAGAGGAATGCAAGTTGTTTCACGTTCCATTAGTTGTTACCTCTGATGAAATGAGGCTGGTTATGTATCGGAACCATTCGGTGCGTGGTTTTCTCTCATTTATGGATGTGTCCTAGTCTATACACATGTCTGTTTTATGTATGTCCAGCAGATGTGTCTATAAACTCAGAACACTTGTTCCCTGTTGTGATGCCATTGAGTTAGTGTAACGTAATGCAGTTTTGTATAATTCCTTGTCAGTTTTGTTGGCTTATAGGTAACTGTACAGGTATGTAATAGACCTGTGAGACTGTGAACACACGACGTGATGAATTTGAAATTCAGTAGGGTAGCCGATAATAGAAGACCGCCTCTGTGGTGGTCTAATGGTCAGAGTTCCTGGCTACAGATCCAGAGGTCCGGATTCCATTCCCGGCGCTACCAGATTTTCTGAGAAGTAATGTATCTGGAACGGGGTCCGCTCAGCCTCGTGAGGATAATTGAGGAGCTATTTCAAGGAAATAGCGGCCCCGGTCTAGAAAACCGAAATTAACGGCCGTGGGGATTCGTTGCGCTGACCACGCGACACCCTCTATCCGCTAAAGTTGGCACTAACTTCGCCGACAAGCGGCGGTCGCTCGGTCGGTATAGTTCGCTTCCGGACTAAAACCAGGGAGTTTTTTTAACCGATAATAGAAATGTTTTGTAGCGCACTCTCTATGCTTGAACCTGAGTACGGACTAAATTTGAACTAAGCGGAACAGTCCACGTAAATCCTCTAAACCGTTGCTGCAGTAATCGTCATTCTGACGTCAACACTTACGTGCGTGAGGACTGCAATACGAAGCTGAACCAACTACAGAAGTTGATACTGTTAGAGGTTATGTTATCATCATGGCAATAGCGTTTTTTACCAGAGCACTCAGCTTACACAGTGTGAAAGCGCCTTTGTGCAGAGCTAATGAGTTTGTGTATCATGAACCGACGTATGTAAAATTCGGGCTGAAGCCAAGGAGCGCACAAACTTACACACCGACTGTGTATGTCTGCCACTATAGAAGTCAGATCTTCATGTTTCCATAGTACGAAACATTACTTTCACAACGCTTTGTGTGAGGGGTGTCGAAACTTTCCGTAAGAAGATTCCAAACTGATCAACTGGTATGTTGGTGGTTTGCCCCGCTGAAATGTTAAATTGTTCTCTTTGCTGAGGAGACTTGTCACGTTTTCATTCATTGTGCTACATATGTCAGAAAGAATGTAGCAGTTCAAAAGGATTCCGGAAAATGCCGTCTTTTTCTGCGAAAACTCGTGACGTTACTACCCTTCTCAACTTTCTCCGTCGGCCTATATTCTAAAATTGACCACAACTTTTCGGGATCAACATTTGCTCCCGCCGTCAGGCCAGAGGTGCATCTGTAGTTGGGTCAAATGGGGCCAGTCGTAGAGCCTTTCAATTAGACCCAACTGAGGAGGTATCCCTCACCTGAGTACCGCAGCAGATCCAGATCCGAAAGTGCCGTGTTCTCTTTTGAAATGTGGGAAATTGAACGAAGTCCAAAAGGGTAATAACACTTGCACTCAGCATTACTCATACAGGAGCATTCTTGTGGACGTGAAATGAATTCACCGAGGTGCAGGGTTCGGATCTTTTCCGTGCAACGGCTATCCTGACCGAGGTTTTGTTGTTTTTCCCAGACCCTCCAGAGTAATTACGGAACAGCATCTGAGGCCATGATAGCTTCTTTCCAATTTTTTGTTAAGTTCATCTTTCATCTGTCGTAACGTCCAACGCAAGGCATACGTGACCACGTATCTGTCTGAGATAGAAGATGTTGGTAAACGTGTTCTGCTGATGTCACCGAAACATAAAATGATTTGGTGATTGCAGCAGGATATATTTTTCCCTCGACCAATCAACTGGCCATCACTGTTCATACGGTTACTCTCATATACGGGCAAGTAGCCTTTATGAGGTTGAGTGTTGAGTCTTGATGAGATGAAAAGTGCATTGCAGTAGCATGAACAAGTCATTTTCACCAAAATTGAGACTTGACCGTGTGTTTGAATAGATCTGAGTCACGCCGCGTTTTAAAGTCTTATCGTTATAACCATCAGTCTCCCACTTCTTTTGCGTAGTCGCATGTTACGGTCACGTGTCCATTTTTAAGTGTTCGCGAAAGATCTTCGTTCTTTTGGTTAGTTTGGAATGGGATTCCCCGACCGGTAATTGGAAGAACGTGTTCTTTGCTATTGAAGCTGCAATTTTACATTGATTCCAGGATTGTTTTCTGTGTTTAATAGCTTAATTATATCTAGAATTAGGCCGCGCCATAGCTCAAGCGGTTAGTCGCTGGCTTCCCACCGCGACTGCCCGGGTTCGATCCCGGGTCTGGTCAAGTGGGATTTGTGGTGGAAAAAGTGGCGCTGGGGCAGGTTTTCTCCGAGTACGTCGGTTTCCCCTGCCACTCTTCATTCCACCAGTTGCTCCACAATCACCCTCACCTATCATCTGGGGCTGGTACAATAGGCCAGAAGTGGCCGCAGTACAAGGGACTTAGTCCCACCCCACTAGCAGTAAAAAATATCTAGAATTAAATTTATATTCTAATTAAATGTAACTTGGTTTTCTCCTCACTAGTTCCATTTATGATGTCCTGGTTCGTCTATTGTTTCCAGATGAACACAGCCACTGAAGTGGGATCTGCACAGCAGTTTCCTATGTCCATTATCATGAAGTGTACACGCACTTCACTCCTCTGACATCTAGCACCCACGCATGTCTCTTCCTGCTGAAAGTCATTATAGTCTTCAGTGTTTCTATTTGCGGCTTGTTTAACGACGCTGTCAGTAGCTCTGGCTATAAACCGTCGAATAGTATATTGGTGAGCCGCGCTGTCTAAGTCATGAACTGTCTTCGCTCACTCGAACACTGGGATCGTGGGTTCGAATCCCACTCAAGGCATAGTTTTCTCTCTGCGTTTATTCTGTGTTTGTGTAGGTAACGGCCTCGCGACGGGCTGATCCCAAGGAGTCCTACCGACTGTCTTGAAATTAAAAAAAACTGAAGTGTAACGATGCGTTTCACGGATGCCCTGTGCTCCGATGTGGGAGCAACAGGAAAGAGATAGGTATGTTGGTATGTAAATAATGAGTTTGAAGGGACTGGCCGTAGCCTATTTTGATTCGCTGTCATGTAATTTGTACCAGAGTGACTGAATAAAATCACAATCAGCATAACCGGCGTCCCCGCGGAGATTCTGGCCGGATACCTTCGAAATATAAGCCAGAAGCGTCACTATTTGAGCGAGTTTACTCGGTCATAGCCCTTAGACAACGGAAGCAGCATAAATATGCTATCAAAAATTAGCATTTACTCCTATCTGATTGCATGTTTAATCACAGTACAGCAACGAACTACCGGTGCACGACGAGTGAGTTTAGTCACTGCCCATGCCTTAAAGTAGAGGACTACTTCTGTCGGCTGTTACCGATTTCTTCAACGTGTGTGAAGTTGTCCTTTGCAAGTGTTACATGTATGACTCAGCGTACCGGGCTGTGAGGACACAGCGGAGACCTCCGTGCGCTGTACGGCGTTGCTATGAATCGGAACCAATAAGAGCGTAAAGTTGTGCGGCAGTTCTGACGCGTATTTCAAAATGAATATGTTCTTTGGGGACGGGGATCCTTCTATTAGCCTGAGTGGTCGCTTGCTGCTGGTACAGTTTTGAAGTCAACAAAGACATTTTACAGCATAGCATCATAAATAGCATTAAGCCTGTTGTTAAATGGGCCCCACTATTATTGATATAGTAGATAAATGAATTCTAAAGGGTTCCGAAAGTGACGTGTTTCATTTCGTATTATTTGTTGGTGGACTTTTTCCATCGCCTGATGTTTTCAGCTGAGACATTAGTACTCCGAATTACTGAGTTTTTGGACTTTGTCCATCGTCCGATATTAAAGAAACTAAAAAACACAACATTTCGGAAACTGGATCTGTTCCGTCCTCAGGTGGGGGGGGGGGAGACACCTACTCTGTTGGGTCCCTTAGAAAGAGCTAACCTCAATCACTGGACAGCCCCTCAAAGATTCACTACAGCTGTTTATTTACGTGAGACCAGACTAATTCGGAGGGAGATAACAGGAAAATATGCAGTAAGAATTGTGATGAGACACACGTATTCGCGGGGTTGTCTAGTGATTGCGGTTAGCTCTTTCTAAGGGACCCAACAGAATAGGTGTCTTCCCTCCTCACCTGAGGAAAGAAACAGATCCAGTTTCCGAAACGCTGTGTTCTCTAGTTTCTAGAATACTTGACGATGGACAAAGTTAAAAAACTCAGTAATTCTGAGTATCATATACCGTCGTCAGAACCCTTTAGAATCTACCAGGACGTAGTGTTTAGAGAACTAGATATGTTCCCGTTTTCAGGAGAGCGTTAATGCACTAGGTTTGATGTTAGTTGTGAGAATTGTAACCAATATACTGGTAATTAACCAATAATTAATTATAATACCCAGTAATTCTTTTGTAAGCACACTGTGTTCTGATTTATATTATCGGATGATGACTCACGGTATCTTTTATCGTATTGCGATAAGTGTACAACATGTACTAAAGTGTTTCAAATATAAGTTTACAGTTTAAATGATGTACATGTTATATAACTCATGTCTCTTACTATCTCACGGGAAAGCATTGCGGTCACAAGAAGTCAGTCTCATGATTTTAACGGACTTGCATGTTTTCATCTCTCTTGAACACAGACATTTGTTTTCTTTTCGGAATGTCGCCTGTTTCTCGGTGTGGCTTTATGTATGTATGCATATCTGTGTACACAGTGCAACGGAATTCACGCACAAGGTCTTCGTAGTACCGTTCCTTGCTTAAAAATAGTCAAAAATATTACACAACACATGTCCTTTGACGTTTAGTTTTCAAGATACACACCATTGTCAAATGAAGCAGCTATCACATGATCAATTCTATGCAGACGGCAGTGTTTAACGGTTCTTAGCGATGAGGGTGTCTGGAACCGCTCCGCCTACCCAAGTGTTCAGCAGAAGCCATGTTTCCTTCTTTCCGATTAAGCTCTTTCCTGACGTTATTGTCACGTCCCCCCCCTTCTTGCCCTTCGTACTTGTGCCGGCCTTAGGGTGGGCCTCTTACCCCTAGTAGCCACCGTCTGGGCAGGTTGTTGCCCTTAGCTCCGAAATTGAGTTTCGGCTTAACTGATTGATTTGAAATTCTGTCTTGCCGCTGAGCATGGCGTTCGGAGAAAGGAGCCCTCGCGGGTCATGGTAAAGTATTTGGCTCGTTTGCGAGGTAAAACTGTTTAGTTTGTATTTTATTCCTTACGTAAGTATGGGACTTGGAAAAGGTAACTTCGCGTGCGCAACCTTCATTTCATTCATGTTTGCATTATCCCTTGTGGGACAGTTTGTATTATTATTATTTCTTCTCTATTTTTGTGTTGTTTACGCCGATTGGCTTATCTCATATTGCAGAATATAGATATATGTATTTTAGTTAACTTCTTGTATTGAGCCTTGTGCCCTCCTAATACCGTCATTCTGCTACTGTCCTGGCTTATTTACGGTTCCATTTGATTTCCTGTCTGAACTTTCCCTCCCCCAAATTACCAGCTTGTGTTGCCCGGTTTCTAGCTTCGAGATCCCTACTACAACTTGGGAGGCTTGCATGCACCACGTTGGTTCTATCCCTTGTCTGGTCAAGTGGGATTTGTGGTGGACAAAGTGGCGCTGGGGCAGGTCTTCTCCGAGTACTTCGGTTTTCCCTGCCAATCTTCATTCCACTAACTGCTCCACAATCACCCTCACCTATCACCTGGGGCTGGTACAATAGGCCAGAAGTGCCCGCAGTACAAGGGACTTAGTCCCAACCCACTAGCAATAAAAAAATAAAATAATACACCATGTTAGCAAGCAGGCTGTTCCTGTGACCGGACGGTGCACTCTCGAACACATCTTAACATGCTGGAATCGACCTTTGTCACAGCTGCTTGAAGTCTTGCCGAGAGTTTTCGAAAGTCATCGGAGTCGGTGAATAAACCTACTATTTCAGGCGTCTCCATAGGATAAATACGAGTACATTGGAGTTAGATCCGGAGATCGGGGAGGCCTTTGTAATCGGCTCTCAACGTCCAGTCCACCTCCCTTCACGTGTCGCGTTCGACCACTGCCGAATACCATCCCCATACTGCGCTGGAGTTCCATCGTGACTCACAGCTGTAGGTAGGCACATCTTCGGTCCACTCTCATAAATCAGCATCCAGAGAATTAGGATATAATTGATCAGTCCGAATATCTATTAGCGGGTAGTGCCCCACGGTCCCCAATGATTTCAGCCCAAACGCCTATGAGCGTATTTGATACCCATGTTCCTGTATAGCATTTGGAGGTAACTGTTGCGGACGGCAACGGCAACTATGAAGGTCATTGCACAAAACCAGTTCCGAAAATGTGTTTGAAGGGTGGACTAGGCGCTGGCGTCGGTGCATAGCTTCTGAAGGGGAGTACTTTGAAGGCGCTCACAGCGATATTCAGCTGCGAGGTACGTACCACTTCTACCGCGATGAGTTTGCGAACTTTATTGTCAGACAACGTCTGCACTCTGCGGTATCTTCCCATCATTTTTTTTTTCTTGTCCTATTCTTCAAGAATAGGATTTGGTCCTTGTATAGGATGTACAGTATGGTGGATCGCCGTGGACCAAAATGAGATTTGTTAATATTTTTGTAGTTGAAGCACGTGGACCTTCTAGGTGAAAGTGTATAACGAATTGTAGGTTCAGTCGGCTCGTACATGGCTATAGCTTTACATACAAGAACTTAGAAACCGCTAGGGACTGCGTCTTGCCTTTATCATGCTCAAGGTTCAGTCGGCATTGCACAATAAGTAATTTCATTTTGTTATAGCCTCAAGCTCCTGCCTACTTCCAGCACAATCTGTCGCCTTTTTGTCAGTGTTGCCAACTCAGTTCTGCATTGATTCACACGTGAAAGCACTCCTGTACTCGCCATAGCCTATAGCGACCGAGCAGTATGTACACGAAACGTACTGTCTTCTGAGATATAACGCCATGTAGTTCCTTGAAAGTCAGCAGATATTTTGGAGAAACATGTCACTTGTACCTACAGGGTCGAAGAATAAACCAAGCAAGTTCTGCCTGCTACCTGCTTCATGCTGGGTTCTTGCTTGACTTGTTCTTCTGTCCTGAAGATGGAGGGGACATGTTCCCCCGAAACTTCGGTTGATGTTCAACGAGCGATACGGCGTTTTATCTAAAAAGATGGAATTTCTCGTAACCACCGCCGTGAGAACCTCAAATCCTGCATACTAATGTAAAGTTTACAAGAAGTGGACAGTTTTAATGCCCAGTTTTCATTTAAAGGCTTGCAAATTATCAAAGATAAAGTTATTGATAAATCGTTCCTGAAAGATCTGTAGGAGTCCCAAGGTCTATCACCACTAGCGTACAGTACCGCCACTGAATAGTTTTTCGCCAGTTTGAGTCCTCTTTACAGTCCTAACTCTGACTCTATATATATGTGTATAATAGCAGTATATCACATAATTATCGGTCTTAACAGTTTCCAATATATTGTGACGCATTGCCAGGCAGTGGCTCGGTAACCATGTTCCAGTGGCAGAAGCGCTCCACAATGGGACATCAGTTGCTAAGCAATGGACCGGTAGACGCGCGTTCTGGGCAGCAGTAGACGTCCACTGCTAGGATATGGACGTGTTTTCTATGGTTCAGCCTCGAGGCTATATAAGCAGTACAGAATCAAAATGGAGCGAGTCCTCGGCAGTCAAGTAAGAGTGGTTCGGCTGAAGATTTATTGCGAGTTATTGTAGCTGATTGTGATTACGAGTGGTTGTAAAAGGACTACCAATAAATCCAATCATCCAATGTAAACACCGTCATTATTAGTCAGGACCATAAAAAGACGTGACAATATTCTCCACCAAAATTCTATACGCAACGCGTGTTTCCCTTCGTCCGTCATGTCCAGCTTATTGGTTTGTGTCGTTACGGTACTGAAAGCCCCTTCGGAATCATTGCCGAATTCGGAAGTTCTCTCTGTCCTGTAATGTTATTGTGCCTTAGGTTCTGTCCGCATGATATCCTGTATTCAGTTCGTTTTGTCGAAGCAAAGATGAGTCTTGAATCTGATTCACGAGGCGTTTAGTGTAGAACAATTGAAGTTTTCAGCGGTCCATGTAGAGATGTAGTGGGGTGCGACATATAACTTACTTCCCACGTATCGGGGGCAGAACAGGAACCCCCAATCTCTATTTCCGAGTCTATTATTACTCAGTAGTCTAGAAGGCTTCTGCGTTCAGTATATTCTAAATAAGTACATTGCGTACACTCCGGTAATTTGTTCACACCTAATTAGTGTTGAAGATGTGTGACAGGTTGATTTATTATGTACATAAGAATATTAGGTTTTCTGTTTTGAGCATTATTGACAACGATTGGGCACGAACTCACTATCTTTCTAATATTAGTCTAGTAGGCCTACACCGCTAGGGTGAACCAATTTCTTGAAGATGGAACTAAAGCAAACCCTTGAAACGTCGTGTAACATCGAAGGTACCTAAAATAAACATTGTTTAACATACTATTCGTATGGTGACGTGTAGACCCATTGCTATGCAACGACTCGGCAAACACATTCTCGCAGAAGCCAACGCACGCAACAATAGGACGTCTGTTGCTAGGCAACGGCACGGTAACCACACGTTGTCAACAATAGAGGCTGTTTTCTGCGTGGTCCATGCCGAGGAGTTATCTTGAAGATATTTGGCGCTACAGCGCATTTTAGGGTTTAGTTGTGGAGTGTTAACCAGCGGACAGCGGAAGCTGAAGAATCTCCGTTGCTAAGATTCGTTACCAGGAAACGTCTAGTGAAAACATTGCAGAGGAATAGCCATTGTGGAGAGCTGTTACCAAGTAAAGACTATTGAAAGTAGACTGAGAAGACTTAGTGTGGAGTGATTTGTAGTGTGGAAATGAGCAGTGGTGTTATAGTTATGTGTAGTTACTACCTGTAAGTGGTCAGTAAATCTATTCACCGATCCAAACCCCATGTAGAGTCACCAATACACGTGACAGTATAACTCCGTAGAGTGGATTGCCAGTGGAAATGCATGATAACGTCTGTTTAGGCTTTTCCGCAGGGAAATTTTACGAGTGTCGTTCTTACACCAAAATGCACAGCTTTCAACGTGAGTTGTTTTTATTTCCATCCGACTGCTTAGGACATACTGAAGCAAGACTGTGTAATGGACATGCCCGATTTAAAATAAATTATTACACCGGAGAATGTAAGTATAAGAAATGTTTCCTGCTATGAATTATAGTGACGAGCAACTGTTGGCACAGATTCCGTATAACAGAGCCAGTCCGAATGTGCATGGTCATAAGTGGACCGGGTAAGATTCCACTTAGTAAAGACTTTCAAGGGTTAAAAGAATTTCTGCCATTAAATTTGCTTATTGGTCAGAGGCATAGCCAGTCTTTAGCCAAAGTAGATGCAGGTGAGAAAACAGTAAGAAAGATTTGTTGTCTGTAGGCCTTTATATCCGTACACTTCAGTTCCTATGACATCATACCAACCCATAACTCTATGGTCTAGAATATACCTTGACAGTTCCGTGGACGAGTCTCTTATCCAAAAAGCTGTCAATCCCCTTGTCCAAAGTCCTCCCTTTCATTCGTTCTCTTTGTCATTATGTTGTATAAACATCTGTTCATGTGTCTGTAATGTTATCCTCGTGCTTAATTAATTAAGCACCACCTTTGGAGACGCATGTTGGAGTGGATGTATAGCTCCACAATTCTTGACTTCCGCAATAAATGGAAGTGTGGTCACTTTCACGCCCTTGACATTTTATCCCCGGGGATAGAGATCCTATTGGATAGGAGGTTGGAGGCTGGGTGACCCCCATAGCTTGTAGGTATGCTATAGATAAAAAAAATTAAAGGTATCCCTGTAACAGCCCGTGGAGAGCCATAGGATTGTGAGACGTCGAGGTTCCCACATCTTCTAGACAGTCGGCTCACAGCGGTGAAGTTGTCAGCCTAAAGCGTCGACCGCCCTTTACCCCCCAGAAAGATTCCCGGAACTCATTTCTCTTTGAGACTTACTCGAACCAAGGGCTGTAGTGCTGCTGGAAGGATTAGATCAAATGAAGAAATTCACTGATCTCCTCGGGAATCGGACCCGTGACCTTCCGTCTTGTAGCATAGTGCCTCAAGCAACTACGCTAACGCGTCCCCCCTGGTCTGGATGCTAAAGAGAAGAAAAAATCTTACCTCTGCCGGGAATCGAACTGCGGCCATCCGTCCCACAGCCCGTCGCCGTACCGACTTAGCTATTCCGGTCATAATATGCATTGTAATTATTGTCCCACTGTCGCTCATTGTCTTTGCCAGTAAGGTTTTCGGGGAAACTTGTTTGCCTATAGGCTACAATTATTTGTTGTCGCTCTCCAGCCTTCACATTGGCGTTATTAGGAGAACGGTACAAATTACTGACCTCCTTGTAACTTGCATTCCTCTGTTAGTTCATTTCTCCAAATATTTTTCTCAGCATTTGATTCTCAAATACCGCAGTTTTTATCTCGCATGAGGATAACGCAAGTGGAATGGTGCACTTCACTTAGTTATATGCAGTTTATAAATAACGCTATTGTTTGCAGACTTGACGTAACGGTTGATGTAAGCCGCAAAGAATCATGAATCCTATGGCGGATAAAGCTAATAATTGAGATTAATTTTATATGCAGTAGGTCTAATGGTAAATATTAATTAACAAGGCTTAAATTAAATAAATATGGATAAAACTGCACAATAAAAAATGTCATAACTTTTACTCTTCGCCAAGTATTTAGAATGGTAAAGTCATGGAGGATTAGATTTGACAGGGCATGTAACACGCATGGGGAGAAGAGGGCTGCATATAGGATTTGGTGGGAAAGCCAGGAGGCAAGATACCACTAGGAAGACATAGGTGGGAGGATAATATTAAAGCGGATCTTAGATAGGATAAGGTGGTATGAACTAGATTAATCTGGCTCAGAATAGAGACCAGTTGAATACCTCCACCGTAACCCTGTGAGTCTTAGGAGGCGACGAAAAGGGATGTCTCTAATCTGAGAAGGTAAAATATGGTCGTGAGTCCCATGGTATCCGGACCCGAAAATGACTGCCCTGGCGAGGACCAGCAGCAATTGTAAACGAGAGATCCGTCTTCTCGCCACATCAACAAATGCGCAACCGTCTGACAATAATAAAAATTTGGTCGTAAGCCCCAGATAGATGCTATATTCCAAGAATGACTGGTCGACTGACCGTCGGTCGTAACAGACTCAGAGTCAGTTATGTTAAAAAGTGCAACACAGTTAGTACAGTGAAGTGAGCTGGGCGGTGTTCAGTCAGTGGACTGCTGCAGTTCGGTCGTTGTGAACTGTTGTTAGAAGCTGGTAGCTGAGGTACGGGGATGGTTCTGGAACCTGGGGTAAGGGGAACGTGCAGATACCAGATAAGGACTGTAAAAACAGCGGACTAAGAAGACTTAGTACGTGCTCTAGTGATCTTCTGATTTTGTGACTTAGCGATAGCGCGATAGTTGTAGTTCCGTTTTGTAAGGATTCAGTAAATCCATCTACCAATCTAAACCCCGTCTACAGTCACTCATACACGTGACACTTTCTCAATATCTTTGTTATTTTGAAGTGAATCTTTCTTCCGTGAGAAGTATGATGTACTGTACTTTGTGTGCAAGTTATAACGGTCTAGTAGGAACAAAATTGAAATTCCCAGGACAGATCTTAGTGTGGACCCAAAACACCCAATGCAATCGAAAGTCATTAAGTAGTCTGTAACGTAAAACATGCGAACAGACTTCATGAACATAATGCATGTAATTCCGTCGCGTCTTCAAGTTGACTGCGTTTTTGTGCCAGGTGGAAACGCCCTGCTGCCTAGTCTCATCGTGCCATTAGGTTGCGTGAAGAAACAAAAAGCTCCCAGCTTCCTATCGATGGCCGTGTGGCCAGCCCTCACATCACGATCTGCGGGCGGGACAGCTGAGCGCAAAGCTTCGCGGCTGTGGTCCCTTCTTGCCTTTGATTTGCAGAAGTGACGGGCATGATGGGATTTGTGGTGTCTTCTGCCCCATCACGAATTCAAATTCCGTGTCACCGCCCTGCACAACGTGATTGAGAGAGAAGTAATTTTCATACTTTCTATCGATGAATCCAGGTGTATTATTTAAATGTTTCGGAGACTTAAGGATCTCACAGTGGTAGAGATACATACTGTTGTCTTCTATGTTATGGCGCCGTATATATTGTAACGTTTATACCCATTACTAGGAAACGGGTCGGTAAACGTATTCCTGCAACACACGAGCACGCAACAATAGGACGTTTATTGTTAGGCAACGGCGCGGTAGACAGGCTTCGTAAATAATGCATGCTGTTTTCCTTGAAGTCCGTGCAAAATGGTTATAAGAAGTGTTCGGCAGGCAGTTATAGTCGCCCATGTGGAGGCGGGGTCGAATACCTCCACCGTGAACCTGCGAGTCGTAGGAGGCGACGAAAAGGGAAGTCTCAGATTTGAGATAGTAAAATATGGTCGCGAGTACCAAGGGACTCGGACCCGGGAAAGACTGCGCTGGCAAGTGCCAGCGGCATATACAAAAGACAGACCCAGCCTCTGAGGACACCCCGCAAAACACAAGACCGTAGCTGTCAAACAGTAATAAATATCTGGTCATGAGCCCCAGATGGGGCTGGACACCAAGACTTACTGACTGACTGATCGTCAGTCGCAATGTGACTGACTTTGACAGTAGTAGTAGTACTAGTGGTAGTGGTAGTAGTAGCAACAGCAGCAGTAGTAGTGGTGGTAGTAGTAGTAGACGGAGTTCAGCTGTGGAGTACAGAACAATAGTCGGAAGAGAATTGGGTCGAGTGTTCGGAATTGGCAGCTGCAGGAAATGGCAAGAAAGGAATTAGACAATGCCAAGAAGACGTCATGTGTGAATTGAAATGACAGTGAAACTGTGATAAATCCGTTGCCAGTATACGACTAGTGAAGACTGAGAATCCTAGTACGTATGCAACGGTGAACTGGAAAGTATGTAGAATAGCGATAGAGCTGTGTAGATATGTGTCAATAAATAGAATCATGCAATCCAGAACCCATTATTATTAGTCACGTAACCCCGGACACGTGACAGTATTTTAGTTTAGGCTTATACATGACGCAGTTAGTAGCTCTGATGGTAGGTCTGAGACATCAGATGGTACTACGATATGAACAATGAAATGTCATGGTGAAGAAAGTGGTCGTGGCCTGATTTAATTTACTGTCTAGACATATACCTGAAAGGAATGAGGATAATCACGAAATACCTCAGTAGGATAATTGGTGTCCCTGTCGAGATTCGAAACAGATACTTCTCGAGTACAAGGCAGTATAGTTACTACTTCATACAGCTTGCTCGATGATACCGTGTACGCTGATAAGTGTCTACCAACAATTCGGAAGAGCATAATGCCTCCATCTTCAGGGTATAAATATACGCAGTGTCACAAAGCAGTGAAAATTAGTTGATGTCATTCAAGTTTGAATGAATCATCGTTAAGCTGTTTAACACTTTAAGTCACAGTGGGGACTTTATGTATCACCTGTTTTAACATCAAAAAAGGACTCTTCATTTTGCCAGTTCACAGAAAATAAAAAAGCAACCACGGCGCAATACACCCACATACTAACTATCTCTCTTCAGAGATATCAGTCAGTGTAAGCATACTGACTTCCAGCGATCATATTGAATTACTAGGTAACTTCCCATTACTACATATGAACACTTCCCGCAGCGCATGCGCACTGTATGTCTTACATACGAGCTGAACACGTTGAAGAAAACATTAAGGTATTCCAACGAAACTGCTGTAGTGCTGAACGTTTCATATATGAATATAATACGACGTAAATTCAGACAAAACATAAACACACCACCCAATTACCATCAATATATTCATATTTTATGTGCTTTATATATCCGCCTCTGTGATCTAGTGGTCAGAGTTCTTACCGACAGATTCAGAGGTCCCGGGTTCGGTTCCCAGCGCTATCAGATTTTCTGAGTAGTAGTGGGCCTGGAACGGGGTCCACTCAGCCTCGTGAGGATAATTAAAGAGCTATTTCAAGTAAATAGCGGCTCCTGTCTAGAAAACCGAGATTAACGGCCGTGGGGTTCCGTTGCGCTGACCACACGACACACACTGTCCGCTAAAGTTGACACTAAGTTCGCCGACAAGTGACGGTAGCTCGGTCGGTATGGTTCGCTTGCGAACTAGAGGCCACCGAGTTTTATATTGTTTATCGCACCGTTTATGTATTAATTTATAATTCTAATAATTTTAATATATTCTCCGAAAAAAAAAAATCTTATAACTATATGACCAAAAATGGAACCCATTTCGATTACATAGTCTGTAATATAGCGCAGTATATTTATGATTATACGTATATGTACATACCTGAGGATGGTTTCTTCCCAGAATTCACTGTTTTTAAAGTGCCGATACTACGTAAAATAATCTGAAATCAGCTTTCACTCTGCTAAGTTTCCTCCATCCAGACAAGGATGTCTCCTTCCATGTCAGTGCCGTGTTGCCGATGCATCATTTTGATGGACGACGGAGGTTCGCAACCCCCAAGCTTATCAGCATATCTTCAGAATAATATTTTATCGTTGTTGCCGCACTTAAATCGTCAACCTCTGCAGGAAATGCTTCTGACACAAGCTTCGTTTAAACGCATTGTAAATAGCCTAAATGCGTTCACGTGTACTCGTATGTCGAATTCAGTGAAAATATTGTGGAGTGCAGTGCGGTCGCATTTTACGCGAGAATGCATTCCTGAAGACCTCGCATAATTCAAGGCAGGTTTTGAAACACGCATTTCATGCCGAATTGTTTGGAATTCGCGTTATTTCAGACAAGGGCACTCAGTAATGTAGTTGGTTGAGACACTATGCTACAAGCCTAAGGTCGCGGGTTCGAGTCTCGATGAGTTTTTTTTTCCCCCAATTTATCTAATTCTTCCAGCCGCACTATGGGCCTGGGGTCGACTCAGCCTCTAACAGAAATGAGTACCAGGAATCTTCATGGGGGGTGAAACGCGTCGGGCGCGTAAGGCTGGCAGCCTCATCGCTATCCGTGAGCAGCTCACGCTGGTTCCTCGCTCGCGGGTTTTTTACACTGAAGATGGAAGCGATGCGTTCCACCGACACGTCGGTTCACGCAAGATATACACGGCGTCACATCCCAGAAGACGGCATTCTTCATAGTCACCGCAGTGAAAACCTCAATCCTACATAGTGTACCTTTATCAATCGATTTTCTTACCAAAAGCGTGGAATGAGAATCGGTCAGATGATTATGAATGTTTTAATTTGAGGGATATGGACCGGGTACCTGGAGTTGGATTCCTGACTGGATCACGAATATTCTCTTTAATTTCTCACCACAGCCAGGAATCACTTAGCCTTTTTTGAAGTAGGAACTGAATGCTCTCTCCTCGGTTACAAAGCGGTCACTCTGCCCCATCCAGTAGCGAGATTTGGATTGCAAATGACCTTACCCTAGACGTATTCATGACAAATTTACCGTTACCTTAATTTCGGATCGTGAGGTATTAATGGTACTGTACCATAACTGGTAGTAGGCATAATGGCGCCATTAATCTGTCGCGAAAGTTGTGAGAAAAGTCATGTGGTGCCTGTTGGACTCATCTATCACCAAAAGCGAAACGGACACATAAGACATTCCTAAAAGCTGAGAACCACTCTAGTCTCGAAACGAAGCACAGCAACCATATGCTTTATGTTCGCCAGTTGAATGACGGTGGCAAACCGAGGTCGTAAGGGGATGGGATTTACGGGAAATGCGGCCGCTTTCACTCATCAAACTTCGTGTTCCTTCGGAAACATGAAAGACTGCTTTAAAACATTATCAATATCATGACGGCGCAGGACCTTCGACGTTTCCTTCTCCAAGTTTAAGGCTGGTCCATTCATCGTTTCTTTGGTCTTCTTACTATTCTTCTTTCTTTTGGTTTATGGAGGAAATATATAACTGTGTCAGAAACCTGCGCGCAGCCATGGTATTCTGGAAGCCAGAAAACTTGTTTCGGATGCTAGTACAATCCTGCCTCAGCAAATATGGATCGATGGGTGCGGAAACCATCTATTCATTTTTTTTCTGTGCACGTTAAAGCCCGAGGAAGGATACATAAAACTGATTACCGCAATCTACATATTAGGTAAGCCGCAGCAAATGGAAAACCGTGATTACAGAAACCACGGTTAGCATGTGTTGCTGAGTTCAATGCAACTCGAGAGAAAACGGAACTACAAGTTTGTAGCGCGGTGAAAACGGTGAAAAAGCAAAGTCACGGCCAACTAGAAGAAGAAGATGGTCTTGTGTGCATGTAATCGGGAGAAATATGACGCGATGTGACCTTTATGTGACCCTCCCGCGGCCACACCTGCTGGTGACCCCATTGACCTTGAGCAAGCCGTCCTATCAGGAAGAGAAGAAGAATATTGCTACAAGAGGAACATCTTCACATGCACAGCCTCTCCTGGCTCCACCCAGGTACAACCCGAGACAAAAGTGTGGCCTCGAGGCGATATGAACCCCCCTCCACTGTAGTCTGCATGCCGAATGTAAATACTTAAACAACAGAACAGTATAAACAGTGTCTGATGTCATGAATTTGACAAAAGTTTATGGAGGGGAATGCCTGAGAGACCAAGTGGGCCTTGAAGAATTTTACGGAATGGGCAACTTTATATCTCATAGCATGCAGCTCGTCTTGGTTTGCTCGTCGCTGTACGGACTGGAGGCTGACAGAGTACCGGGCAGATTGGCACAGCGGTAAGGCGTGTGACTCGCATTTGAGAGTAACCGGTTCCAGTTTCGGCCGAGAATCTACTAACCTTAGTAAGGTTTCCCTCTTATTTATCCCTAGCAAGTACCTGGTAATAATACCTTTAAATTGGTCATGGCCGTTTCCTCTCACAGGCCTTTCGTTTCACAGCCATCAGTCAACTGGACAACACCGCTGCGTATTCTAGAAGTGCCGGATTCGAATCTTGGCTGAGATTTTTTGTAGTCCCTCTGCGAAAAATCTAGGATAGTAGGCTTACGTTAACTAGGTCAGATGATCACAAATATTGCATCTTTTGACGCTATATGATATTTGTGATTGAAAATCGGCGTTAAGTGACTCCAGAACATAGATTTATGTTTTGTAAATGTCATTCGAAATGTAGGATTAATAAAAGGTTAATCAAGGCAGAGGTACAATAGATCATTGAAGGTCGCGATGCAAGGGCCGGATTACTATGGCCCACTGACTATCCACACTGAGTACTTACTGTATTTTCATGATTTTGCTGTGTTCCGCACGGCAGGGATAGTAGTTTGAAGTGGGTAGTCCTTTCCGGTTCATCATTCATTAATAATCATATCATTTGACAAGACGTCGTTACATAAGCCGTAACTAAATGAAATAACAATGAGACAAAAGAAGTGGGTGTAGTTTTCGTCTTATTCTCCTTGGTGATAAGTCCCTGGGTCTTTTTAATCGTAGGAGTTTTTTGAAACTATTAAGCCACGCAGAGCTTGTCTCTTGTCTCCATATCATAGTGCAGGAAAACGCGGAAATATGTCGATTCTCTGACGTTGATTTGTTGCCGGCGTTATAAGAACTGAGGCCGCACGGCGTCGGCACAGTTAAGAACATCCACTGTTTTGTCCAGCAGCTGTGAGACGATATCCAGTCCTGGTTTAGCACAGGACTGTTTACATTACATCGAAATTATTTCTATTGCTTCATCAGACACCTGTTACACACAACAGTCCTGACATTTTCGACTGAGCCGAAGCAAATAAATCAGATTCATCAGTACCATTCTGTCAGACGCGTTTTTCTGTAATTGGATTCTAATGAGCCCTGCCTCTAAAACAAGTCTACGTAACCTACGGCTTACACGATGCAAGCGGCTCTCATGACGGCTGATTCCAAACTCTTTTAGCTCCCTTAATATGACTACAAATGATTGAGACACGCCAGAGTAAAAAGAAGTACTTTAAGGTGTGATTAAGCGATTTCGATATATACTTACTAATGAACTCTAATTGTATCTTTTCTTGCTTTTGACGCTACAGCCCCAGTTTGGGCCTTGGCCTACCTCCATGAAACTCTCCGTTTCACTTCAGTTTACTAGATCTTAGACATTCGGTGGGACTCCTTGGGCGGGTGATCAACTCGTCGCAAAGCCTCTACTCGTACACAAACACAGGAAAGCACACACACACACACACACACATACACAAACATTAAACATCCATGCCCTGAGTGAGATTCGAACCCACGATCCTGGCATCCGAGCGAGCGAAGACAGGTCATACGTTAGACCGCTCAGCTACCTTGACCGGCCCTCTAATTGTATCTGCGAAGTACATTTTTTTAAATTGTACGCTTGTAATTTCATGTGACTTTTTCGTGTCTATTTATATGTATGGTAATGAGACAACTGGCATTTTCTGCGCTCGTCCAGAAGACCCCTTCATGAGCTCCTTGGGGTTCCACGTCTCCCACTTCAGGAAATCCTGGTTTAGACGGTTTGTTTGACCCGAGAAGTTTTTTCGGTGTCTAGGCCTCGCATCATCTTACATGTTTAAAATTCTACGTGATAGCGGTTTCCAATGCAGCTTCAGACATACAGGGTCTGTGTTGTGACTGTTTACTTTTGTTTTGGTTTCCATCCACCGATTCTCATTGTTTATCTGGGATATTTCACGTTCTCAAGGCGGGGAATATGAGGGTAAACTCTAAACGTTTGTGACGATGGCATATTAATACAATTATTACGTTTCTGGACATTATCAATCGTCCTGTTTTTGTTAAAACCGTGTTTCGGAGGCTGAATTCTGTCTCCGTCAGTTGGGTCCAATCGATAGAGCTAGTCCCTATCTCTGGACACCAGCACCAACACAATATATATAACCCAAACACAACACACACCAACTGCGAGAGTTAATACAAGCATTATACACATGGGGCTAGTCCTCATCTGTATGGAGATTTTTAAAGTTTTAATGTTTTTCTTACCTCTCGCAGATGGTTTGTGCTCTGCTTGGTTCATATATCCTGTGTTGGTGCTGGTGTCCGGAGATAGGGACTAGCTCTATCGATTGGGCCAAACTGAGTATGCTTTTACCCGAGGACAGAGACAGAATCAAGTCTCCGTAACGTTGTATGTTGTTTTAAATGAAAACAGGACAATGGATAATGTCCAGAAATACAATAATTATATGAAGGTAAACTGTCTTCCGGATATGTCTTGTAGTTCCTTTAGGTAAAGTGGCAGAAACGACGTTTCGGAGGAACGTCCCATCTTTAGGGCACAGGAAGTAAACCGATCATGGAAAAAGAGTGGTTCGATTGTAAGGAGAAGGAGGATTGAACGATCCAATAGATTTCCTGACTCCTATTCCGGCTGTCCCTGTATCCCTACGGCGTTCTCCCACTCTTGGCTTCGTGTATTCTTGGAGATGGAGCCAGTACGTTACTCCCGAATGGCGTCACATCTCAGAAGGCGGCTTCTTGTTCAAGTAATCAGACCCGGGCCGAAGCGGAGTCAGGGGAAGAGAAGAGTTTTCGTGGTGCAAGAGCAGTCACATTTTGTCATTCCTAAATGACTGCAAGACAGCAGTTCTCCTGTTGGAGACTCGGTGGCATTGCGCTCATGTTCGGCAGTTTCTCTGGAAATATTCTTCACCTGTGGCCTGAGGTACTCACAGTAGTATGCATTAAGATTGCGGTCGCCTGGTATGTGATGCAGTGCAGTTTGGTAGAAGGGTACCAAACCTTCTGGCCAGACTTGGAAGATACAGGGAAAATGCTTCAATAGAAGATTTGTGTTACTCGTAAAAAACAGATAAAGTTGTCCCTGCACTTAGTTAAGCCGTATGCCATGAAGACTTATGGAGGAATGGAGGTATAGCTCCACCTTTCTTGACCATCGAACTAGGTGGAGGTGAATGGTCAGCTTCACCGCTTAACCACCCGCGGAAAGAGGTCTCGGTAAGCAATAGATAGGCTGTTTGCCCCAGAGTCGGTCTGGACGCTGTGAAGAAGAGAAAAATCTTGCACTGTCAGGAATCGAACTCGAGCCATCCAGCCCGCAGCCCTTCGCTATATCGACTGAGCTATCTCGGCTTTTCGTGTTGTTCCTCATGAGGAAAGTCTCCTGTGTTCGGATGACATGTTTATTTACTGATAAGATAGGTATTAACTCTTTTCAAAAGTTTGTTGTCTGAACCCAGTAACAGAGTCATAGATATGATTAATCGGCTTCAAACTTGAATCATTTGTCAGCTTATGTCATTGACAGAACTGTGTCATTCTGTGTCATTATCATTGCGAGTCGGAACCTTAACCGAGTTTTAAAGACATATAATAACAGCTGACTTAGCAACAGCGTGGCTTTCGACGGTTATCCTGATAGATATTTCATGTTTCTCTTCAGCACCTCCAGGCACGCATTTTTAAAAATGCAAACCAATCCCCCGCACTTCCCTCACGTTTTACCTTTTCATAATAATTTGGACATGCCTTCGTCAGCAATGTGAATACCATGCTGACGTCACTACATAATGAAACTTAGTGAAAGACCCGAATCACTCCTCACACAGGCTGATACAGGAAGCTGCAATACCGACACAGGTGTATTCTTTCAGTTTCTGTTTGTGCCGCATCGCTCTTAGATAGCCTGAGGACGTTCGCATGCCAGCTTTTGATTATAACTGTACAGTAACTGGACATGAAGATGACCTCACCAAATTACACGACATCCAATATGGCCTTTTTCTCATAATTTGTAGGTATATACTTTGAATAAATTATAAATAAAGGTTACTGCATACTTTTTTGCTAGGTGTGTTCGTGTAAGCCTGAGACATGACCCCGCTGCGAGAGGGGTCACATCAGAGTGACCCCCCCACACATATCTTCATTCTTTTTAATTTGTTTCTTCCTATCAGTGTAAAGCTGAATTTCTCTTCTGTTCCCCGCGCAGTTTGGGTGTATTGCGTATTTGTGGGGGAGGTGTCGTTGATGTTCCACGTTAATAACCAATATTCATCACTAAGTCTCAAAAAGCAACTGGGATCTATCTGTGCTCTGTCTGGCACTTATGAGTACGGACAGAATATTGGGTGTTGTTGCAAGTCTTTCGAGAAGTTTATTTTTATTGTTAGTTGGGTGGGACTTGCAAGTCTTCCGAGAAGTCTTTTCTATTGTTAGTGGGGTGGGACTAAGTTCCTTGTATTGAGGCCACTTCTGACCTATTGTACAAGCCCCAGATGATAGGTGAGGGTGATTGTGGAGCAATTTGTGGAATGAAGATTGGCAGGGGAAACCGAAGTACTCGGAGAAAACCCGCCCCAGCGCCACTTTGTCCACCACAAATCCCATTTGACCAGACCCGGGATCGATCCCGGGCCGCCGCGGTGGGAAGACAGCGACTAACCGCTTGAGCTATGGCGCGGCCTTCCGAGAAGATACTTTTCATGTTTCTTCTGCCATTAGAACGAAGTTTATGTTGAAAATTTCGTTTCCATAATAGATCTGTCCAACTTCATTTTATCTCTTATTTATGATTAGCTCGCCCTTTCTTCTTGTTTTTTACTCCTGAACAAAGAAAAGTTTTATATTACGAGATGGAGAATTAATTTTCAATAACCATTACCGCCTTACCGGCCTGGTATACAATGGCCATCAAGAGCTGAGGGTAAAGCGGCCGGAACTTGAACCTGACCACTCACCTCCATCTAATTCAGAGGTCAAGAGTGGTGAAGCTATACCTCCACTCCCCCATACGTGTTCATAGCGTAGCGCTTAATTAATTAAGCACAAGAACAACTTTAGCTTTACCTTTGACTTAACATTGTTGCTTACGTTCTTATTTCTTGGAAGTATCTCCGTTTAAGAACCTCGGTTTGTCTTAGGACAGATATCAATTTTTCTCTGTAATTTACATTTTGTCTCCATGTTTCCATATGAGGCTCACGTAAATCACTCTGTGCATCTTCCAACAGTCTCATTGTGGACCTTCTCAGTTTTCTTGTATCTTCAGACTTACTTCCAAAAGTATTACTAGGCATTACAGCAGTGTCAAGACTCATTCCTGAAGTCTCCACGTTAAGAGTTATTCTGGAGTCATAAAAATAAATTAGTTCACAGAAAAATATATTTTTCCTGAAGTTTCGAGATGACTGCCAGTTAATTTCTTCATTTATGTAATCATTGTTTAAGTAAATATACGTACTTTACGCGCGGTTCAATAAGCGAATGAGCTATCTTACAGTCTGCCCTAGAGCGTCGCGCCTGTAAATTTGCATGGGCTCAAAAGTCATGAAGTGGGCCGGGAACTGCCTTTGCCCGCACGGACGCTGGGATCGTGGATTCGAATCCCACTCAAAGCATGGATGTCTGTGTGCGTCTAAACTGTGTTTGTTTTGTTCTGTGTGTAGGTAGCGGCCTTGCGACCGTCTGATCCCCCGTCTAAGGAGTCCTACTGACTATAAAAGATCAAGGAACTGATATAGTGGCCAAAGCCCAACAAAGGGCTGTAGAGCCATAATAATAATAATAATAATAATAATAATAATAATAATAATAATTTAGGAGAATTCACGTCTTTCTTCACCAGCTGCTTGATCAGGAGTTACCTGATTCACGAATCTTGCTGTGGAGAGAAGTCATTTCAGTATTTTAAGTATTTATATAATTCTTTTTAAGTCACCGTGTTGCAGAATCCGCTTTTGAATGACGGAACGGCCCGCCAACCGGCCCACACCAAGTTTTGCCCCTCTAATGAACGTGTCTAATGACTTGAACCCAACTTTGAACTTTCAGAATTCGCCTAGAATCTTGAATCGCTCTTCTTCAACCTTCCATGACCTGTAACCGGCTACGCAGGAACACACAGGTCTGGCATCACAACCTTTCAAATCTGTTCAGTCACCAGTCTCGAGTTGTAAAGGAGTGTTAATAGCAAACTTCGTACCCATCGTCCAGTCAAGGTCAACCTGCGTCTTACCGTGTGTGTCAGCGCAAAGGGTTCCATTTTATCTGAGTATTCTCCAGCACACGTCTTTTTATCTGGTTTATTTAAAGTTGATGTCAGTAGTTAGTTAGTTAGTTATTGGAGAGGGTGGGTTTCCCCATGCACTTAGACCAGTTTTGGTCCATTGTGCTTCCCTCTATGATATTCTACCAGTCTCTATACCGATATTGGTGCGTACCATCAGTCCCGACCGAGCCAGTGAGTTCGGCCTCTACTGGCTTGGCAGTATCTATAATTCTTCTCCCATCCATCAGAGGCGTTAGAGACTACTGTTGGGCGGGAAATGTCCTTGAATTTAGCTCAGTGACCTCCTTTGGAGATATGAGGTTCTTTTACGTGCCGTAAAGCTACGACACGGGACCCACGGCTTAAAGTTCCTCCCGGAGGACTTGTTCCAACTGGCCTGTATAACGTCAAAAGATGTGAAAGGAAGTGATCTTTGCCTAATCTAAGGCACTATCCTGGCGTCTTTCTCGAGATACTGAAGAGAAACAAGGAGGAATGTACGTCAGTAGAGTCGGTGTGTGGGCCGAGATACGAACCGCATACCTCCATTATATGGCACAGAAGCACTACCACTTGAACTAGCTTGCTCGGTTACATGTTTCTCGCAGTGACACGCTTTGAAAACAGGGTAAAGTAAAATTAAAACAAACTCCAGCAGATATCTATAAAATCCAAGAGCATGAAAAATAAATATGATAATTCATAAATATGTGATCGGTTCGAAGGACTCATGAATATTTCGTGTCTCGTCATTTTTTGTTTTTTATTCACGATTTTTTCTTGAGAACTTTCGTAACAAAGTTATTTTTTACGGTGAGGAGTTCTTAGCCCCATGCCCAACCCCCAAGCTGGAGGACCACCCTTTGTCGGCTTTCCGCGACTACTTATTCAATATATTTGCAGCTTACCTCCAAACGTGGAGGACGTCTCCTCCATCCGCAACCTGAGGACGCACCATGCCGTGGTGACAGGGGACCCACCTAACATGGATATTGGATATTGGTTTGAAAGCCACAAGGAAAGAGACCACTGGGAAGACCAAGGCGTAGGTGGGTGGACAATATTAAAAAAGATCTTAGAGAGATAGGATGGGATGGTATGAATTGAATTGGTCTGGCTCAGGATTAGGACCAGTGGAGTGATCTTGTGAACACGGTAATGAACATTCGGGTTCCATAAATGCTGGGAAATTCTTGAATAGATGCAGAATGTGCCGCTCCTCAAGAAGGGCTCAGCTCCATGGGTAAGTCAGTATTATTTCACGATTTTGTACGATGCGATATGAGAAAAAAAGGCGCTTCTTGCCCGCATTCCAAAACACGTGTCATTGCAAAAATATGCGCTCACTCCTCAGACTGCTCATTAATTATGTCAGAGTTCTTTGGATACCTGTGGCTGGGCTAACTGCTGTGGGAGGAACATCTTCCCGTGCGGCACAACAGTTGGAGATCTGAAGAGACAGCTGCTGCTGTTGACCCCTATCCAAAACAGATTCCGCTAGTTCTCACTGTTATTTCATTACCTGGGAAGTCACAGCAAGGCCGGGACCTACACACACAACGTGAATAATCATTAAAAAGAAAGAAGAAACTGTTTTCTTAGCTCCCAAATTCCATGGCGTGGCATTATGGTGGAGTGTGCGTTCGGGTTTCTACTCGCTACAGCAGAGCCGTGTTGATAGCGTGGGAACAGCTCCCTGACCTGCTTTGTTTCGTATCTGTCCGGAACTTCAGAAGGAAGCAACGTAAACCTTGTCATTTAACAGAGACTTGAAGAATGTGTATAAAGCAAAAATAGTGGCACAGATGTTTTGATGAGGGGTCCTTTTGGTTCAACCAACCGCGCATCTCCCTATACCCGTACACCTTTATTCACGGGTAGATTGTTCTTGTATCGTGAAGATGTACAGAGCACGTTTTACCGAAACATTGATACATTTCTATCAGGCTTCACGACATCGCATCCCAGAAGACTCACATCCGTTGTAATCGCTGTGAGGAAGTGCAGCAATACCGAGTGAGTGGTGATGAAACCTGGCACGGGGCGTTATAATGCCACTAATTCCATTTGTCTACTTTAACGGCTTTGTACGGTCCAAATGTATGTAAAGTGATTCCTCATGCCGATAAATAAATGTCATAAAATAAAGAGGTTTTTAAGAACTATAATTTTTTTTTCGATAAATGTAGCCCACTTGTAAGGCGTGCTGAATGATGTACAGTTACAAATTAATTTTACGCTTTCATGCAGTGTAATGTTTTTATATCTCTTTAGCTTTGTCAAGTAAAGAGATTGGTCTAGAAATAACACAGAAAACTAAGTATATGTTGCTCTCTCGTCACCAAAATGCAGGGCAAAATCATGACATAAACATAGGAAACAGATGTTGTGAAAATGAGGCACAGTTCAGATATTTGGGAACAACGATAACAGATAGAAACCTGATTCAGGAGAAAATTAAGAGGAGATTGAACTCGAGTAATGCTTGCTACCATTCAGTCCAAAACCTTTTGTCTTCTCGTCTGCTGTCCAAAAGATAAAAATTAAAATATAGAAAACTCTAATTTTGCCTGTGGTTCTGTATAGGTGTGAAACTCGGTCTCTGACATTAAGGGAGGAACACAGACTGAGGTGTTTGAGAACGGGTTGTTGAGAATATTTCGACCGAAGAGAGATGAAGTGACAGGAGGTTGGAGAAAACTGCACAATGAGGAGCTTCATTACTTGTACTCTTCTCTAAGCATAATTAGAATGATCAAGTCAAGGAGGATGATGTGGAAAGGGCATGTAGCACGAATGGGAGAGACAAGGAATGAGTATAGGATATTGGTGGGAAAGCCAGAATGGAAGTGCCCACTGGGAAGACTAAGGCGTAGGTGAGTGGATAATATTAAAATGGATTTTAGAGAAATAGGATGGAATAATATGGATTGGATAGATCTGACTCAGGGTAAGGACCAGTAGAGGGATCTTGTGAACACGTTAATGAACCTTCGGGTTCCATAAAATTCTGGGGAATTCATAACTTTGTCAACAAAGAATTTAGAATGGGCAGTGTATTGTATTTGTAACCGGACAAGCTTTAGAGTAAAGCAGTTCTCCGAAATTCGTCTTGATCAGCATACTCCAGTAACAGTGAGTCAGCAGTAGTCACTGTCGTAATAATCAATATCACAGATCGACATCTTGGCTCATTGTGGTATCTTGTATTGATGGAGCATCTGAGAGATAATGTTTGTAGGCAGTATTTATCGCTGTTACATGTCCGTTTTTTGTATATTGCATGCGTTATAGCATTACCTGTTTATGTGTCTGTTCACTGGCAGCGGGTTGGCAAGCTAGGTATCTCCACTCCCCGAGAATTGAAAAGAAATCATCTTTCAAGGAGAAGGATATGTGCCAAATATTAATACCAAAAACTGAAAATGTTTTGAAAAATGTTATTCTCCCCTGAACACTCTAGGACGACCAGTGAAAGTAGTCTTATTAAACTTTTCTTGCCCCCCCCCCCCTCGACTCTCAATATCGTGGCAAGGCGTGTGTTCATGTCTGCTACTCCCAGTTCGTCTCTGTTGTCTTTCACTTGTTTATGATTCGTCATTCTCTATCCTGCGATCGTCTGGAGAAACGCATTCTTGGCGTTTCCAGTCTTCGTATTTCTGTTCGGTAACGTCCACCATACGGATCCATGCTAAGACCGAAGTATGGCTGTCCCACTTGTGTTCTCGGTTTATATAATTATGCTTTCTGTACCCAAATTTTTTTAGTGCTAGTGGGGTGGGACTAAGTCCCTTGTACTGCGGCCACTTCTGGCCTATTTACCAGCCCCAGATGATAGTTGAGGGTGATTGTGGAGCAATTGGTGGAATGAAAATTGGCAAGGGAAACCGAAGTACTCGGAGAAACCCTGCCCAGCGCCACTTTGTCCACCACAAATCCCACTTAACCAGACTCGGGATCGAAAGAAATTTCTGTACCCTATGTTAGCCTGTTAGTGTCGAATGGTAGGGCGGTTGTTAGGATAATGAGTTTGAAGGAAAGTGTCAATGCCCAATTTTAGGTAGGCCTACTATTCTGACAGTTTACTGGAGGGACTGAGGAAGATCATAAAGTACACCTGCCGGGACGAGAGTTAAACCTTTGACCTCCAGAATATCAAGCTTCCCATTCCTCTGTGATGTTTGGATCACAGAACTTTGAAATCCATTACATTAATGTAATTTTCCCCTTTCATAAACTGCAGCCTATATTATCAGAATTCCTCATTTATTATATATTATTTATATTATCTGAAACAGTGTTTGTTATTATGATGTGTTTTCCTTTAAAAGCAATGGTTTTCATTTTGGCGGGGTGAAGAATAATCCCATAAAAATTTGAAAGCTGCCCAGTTTTGTAATTATTTATCACTGCCCGTAGATTTACCCTATTAGCCTGAATATTAAGCGAGTTTGTTGTATCAAATAGTCCTTCCTAGAAAAGAGGGGTAGCCTTATTTTCGGGTCCTTAAGAATAAATATGAATATGATTATGAGTAGCTCTCATCGCCAATTCTAACGATACTTCTTCTGGCTTATTTTGGACTTCATCCATCGTCTGGTATGTAAAAGACAGAAGACCACGACGTTTCAGTGGTCCAGTGATTGAGACTAGCTCTTTCTAACGGGCCCAATTGAGTAGGTTTATCCTTCCCTACCCACCTGAAGACGGAGACAGATCCAGTCTCCGAAACGTCGTGGTCTTTTGCCTTTTATATACCAGACGATGGATGAAGCCCAAAATAAGCGAGAAGAAGTACAGTATACACCATCGTCAGAATCCTTTCAAGTCAATTCTAACGATATTTATCAAAATATCTAGAATTATATTCCATTCTGTTATTTCCCAGTAGTGTAGTTTTTACTTCTATTTGCTTATAACCTTCAAAACTGAATGACATACACGTATTCAATTTTGTTTAAAAATCTGATTTTCTCATTGAAAAATACGGGGTCGCCTTATATTCGGAATAATACGGCACGTTTCATGGTCCGTGTTATACTGTTTATTTTCTGTGTCGATACCAGTTTAGGGTGCACAGTCGAGTAATCGAAACTCATTTAGTGACTTCTTTCCACAGGTTTCGCTACAATTGAAGTAGGCCTACATCTCGTGGGAGTATTTATTTGTGCACCTGTCTCACTCACTCACTCACTCAGTCAGGTCGTGACCCAGTGAATGTCAGAATCCTGGAAGGAGGCTCGATGAACTCCATTGGTGCGGGTCAGTAGTATCGATCCTCGTATCGATTACCACAGCGTGGGAAAACTCTGCCCTTGCTCTGAGACAGAGAATGTTAAATCGTGATGTAATTATAAAACGAAAATCGTGGGCGATCAGTGCTCTGCAGAACCTGTACACTCAAATATATCTCAGTACACTCAACTAAAATATTATTCTCATAACGTTTATACTATCGAGCACACAGTTAAAAGAATCTGATTTGTCATTCCAATGATTTGAAGACATTACGAGTCAAGTTATGTCTCCTTCTCATGGATGGAAATTTAGCTGCCAGTGTGTGACTGAGAGTCAGATAACGTCGGGCTACGGGCTGGACAGTCCGTGTTCGATTCCTGGTATTGCAAGATTTTTCTCTTCTCCACAGCGTCCAGACTGACTCTGAGGCCCACTCAACCTCATGTCCAATGGATACGGCGCGCGGTTTCTCCGGGGATAAAGCGGCAGGGGCGTGAATCTGACCACTCACCTCCATTTAGTGCCGAGGTCAAGAAAATTGGAGCTGTAACTCCACTCCTCCATGTCTTCATGGCATAGTGCTTAACTAATTAAGCACAGGGACCACGTCAATACGATAGGCACTAATGCAACATAAAATTTTCCTTCTCTGTGTTAGCCTATGGATCTGTTATTTATTAGCAGCTTCTGTATCGCGGTCTTCCTGGACTCCTTCTTCCTTTAGGAGAGTGATCTCTTTGTCATTCATACATTCCGGCTCTTGATGCAGGGTTGCTCCCTCCTGTCCTTCCTGCATTCCCCATTCTCCTCTTTCCGTCCCACATCCATGCATCATGCTACTATATAGTTATTTATTTTTTCGAATTTAGAACGATTTTATACCGATCACAATGCCCGCACTGTTTGAGGCATGAACTATCTTCGTCCCCTCGAACACTGGGGTCGTGGGTTCGAATCCCACTTGCATGGATGTCTGTGTGCAGGTATCGGCCTTGTAACGAGCTGATCCCTCGTCCAAGGAGACTTGTCGACTGTGTAAAAGATCAAGAATTCACGGGTCGCCTAGCAACACGCTTAAATTATATGGATAACTAGCAAGGTTTCCCGTACGCATCTTTGAACTCAAAATAGATTTTGTGAAATATTAAAAATGTCCCGTCGAATATATAAGGGGCGCGCGGTAGCGTAGTTGGTTGAGGCACTATGTTACAAGCCGGAAGGTCAAAGATTCGAGTCCCGATGAGGTAAATTTTCTTTTTCATTTTACGTAATCCTTCCAGCCCCACTGTGTACCTGGGGCCGACTCAGCCTGTAACAAATGAACACCAGGATCTTCCTCGGGCCAAAGGGCGGCCGACACGTAAAGCTAACAACCTGATCGCCATCTGTGACTCGATTGTGTAGAGGAAATGTGAGAACCTGGACGTCTCAGTACCCTATGGGCCTTCACGGCCTGCTACAGGGATAGCTTTACCTTTTTATCTTACAATACGTAGTTTCCTTTCAGTTTGTAACAAGAAGACAAAAATAATCTCACTGAATCCTTGGCCAACTCTTTGAGAACCAGTGGATTAGACATTGCAGCTAGGCGTTTGGGAATTTGTATGGTGTGAAACTGCTAGATATCAACCTGTTTGTGAAAATATGTTTGTTTGTTGAAATGTATCCAACCTGCAACAACGTGAACATTTGATGCTATATACCCTATTTTCCATGTCAGTGATCATGTCGAAGAGTAAACACTACTGTACCTGGCATATCTGGGTACGACTGGAGGTATATCGCAGCGACTCTGAAGCGGAAATTTGCCGTGTCTGCCTGCTCTACTGTTTATGTTCTGCAGATTTTGAATCGAGCAGGCTGGTTAGTTCACATGATCATCAGACGTGGTAGAAGGACCAGATTTCTTACCTTTACCACTTTTCCTTGGGTAACCCGGTCTAGAAAACCGAAATTAACGGCCGTGGGGATTCGTTGCCCTGACCACGCGACGCTCTCTATCCGCTAAAGGCGGTCGCTCGGTTGGTATAGTTCGCTTGTGGACTAAAACCACGGAGTTCCCATAGGTAATCTTACTATGAGCTGGACAGGAGAACAGTCAGACGACCGAGGAGTCGGGGTTCGATTCCCGGCAAGGGGAAGAAATTTTTCTCTTCTCCATAACGTCCAGACGAGCTGCGGGGCCCACCCAGCCTGCTTTCCAGTGGATACGGTAGGCTTTTTTTTTCCCCCGGGGATAAATCAGCCGGGTCGCGACGCTCATACACGCACTCCTCATTCCAGAAGGCTGAGAAAGACTGGAACTATACCTCCACTACCCTATACTTCATTATTGGTGCTTAATTAATTAAACTCAGAGCACCTTGATCTTTGTATGCAAACGACAGACTTCTGTGGAGGCTTATAGTTTGAGAGACTGTCGTTGTGATATTTGGGTGGATCTTGTTTGCTAAGTCGACCTGTAATCTTAAGTCGGGCATGATTTTCTGAGCCAAGATAGGCAGGGTGACTGCAGGCTGCAGGATTAGGATTTCTGCCCTCGCTACCACGTGCAGACCTTCTCCGGGACGCACCGAGTCTCCTGTTTAGCAGAGACTGAGGGCGTCAGTGCTGAGGACCTAGCTCCATCTAGCATTATAGTATACTGACTCAAGTGGTAGCGTTTCTCACATGTATTCAGGGCAATCTCAGCATGTAACTATCCTATTTGAGTCTTTTCATGGTTTTCCTCAGCCGCTCCACTTGAATACTTACATTACCTAAATTAGGCTACAGACGCTTCCTTCCACGTCCTATATAATTCATTATTCACTAATCCTGCCATTCGGTGCTAAAGAGAAAGGTAGTGATGGCAGCAGGAAGTAAACCACAAGTAAATCGAAGTTTAGAATTCGTGGAACTTAGTCTCGACGTCCCCTTCCGCCTTAGTTGCCTAGTACTTAGATACAGAGGTTTCAGTTCCTCTATAAAACATCTTATTTAGAAAGCTTTATTAAGATAAATGGTGGGAATTCGTGTTAATTTGTAAGAGCTTTAGGTTCCTAACTTGCGGTTCTTAAGACCTCCTCGCACGTAAACACGATGACATGAAGACGTACGTGCAGAGACTCCGCCCATTCTAGACCCAGACACAAACCAGAGGCTGCTCCTGGTGAGAGACCCAAAACCCATTTGATAAGGAGCTGGAGTTCACTAAACACTATAGGCTGGCTTACGGTGACAATTCCACGTCAATCTGTACCCCTCCAGTGACTTAGAACGATTATCACAAAACTTCACATTTGAGGTGACAACCTTGACCATCCTGTGCTTCTCTTTGTAATGCGTTATTATCAGGAAATTAATATGGTAGCGTTACAAATTTCCGATCACAGTGGCCGCGCGGTCTGTGGCATGAACTGTCATTCGCTCGCTCGAACACTGGGATCGTGGGTTCGAATCCCACTCAAGGCGTGGATGTCTCTGTGTTTGTGTTGTTCTTTGTATACGTAGCAGCCTTGCAACGGGCCGATACCCCGTCCAAGGAGTCCTACTGACTGTGTATACGATTAAGAAACTGAAAAATCGGCGAAGGTCCAACAAAAGGACTGTAGGGCCATAGATAGACAACGTTACACATTTCTGGAATGAGAGCAGTGGGTGTTCTAGTTGTTGGCAGAATGACAGTTCGTTTACCGGCTGAAACAGAGTCCAGACCGGCTCTGGAGCCCACCAGTCTCCCCTTCGGTAGATATCGGGGCTGTTTACCGGGAGGAAAGCGGCCAGAGCGTGAAGGTGACCACTGACCTCTATCTAGTATCGAAGTTAAGTCTGCATGAAGCTGTACCTACGTTCACCAATACGTCTTCATAGTAACACAGAAACAACTTTACCTTTAAGTTAGTGGCAGTAGTAAGACACGAAGGACATATTTATACCTGTGCATGCATGTCCTACACTTGTTCTCTCACACCGGTCGCAAAATTACGTGTGGAAGCCAGTGCATGACTGACCGAGGCGATGAAAGTAGTGCACAAAGTGAAATACGTTATCCAGTGACAAGTGACCGGTTGGCCATTATTCAAGTGAAGTGAATGGAACAATAAATGCAATGGACACTCGGGCGGCAGCAGCCACTGGGTCAAGGCTCCACACGACTCTCAAAGGGTGAATAATTCAATTAAACGTACGGCACAGTGATACGTGCACATTGCCGTGTAGAATATAAGAAGGGCACATTTACAGTTTCACTCTTGCTTTTGGTAAGTTAGACAGTTATTTTATAAATCTGTATCAATTGCAGAAATTATGTGACGTAATTAAACACACAGGTCTATTTATTGCAGTTCTATTTGCTGGAGATGATAGAAGGGCACATGTCCAGCTTGGCTTTAGTTTCTGTTACGTTAATTGGTTATTCTTACAATGCTAATCAACTTCCGAGGTTCTGTGAAGTAATTTTAACACTTGCTACAATTAGGTGAGACCGCCTCTGTGGTCTGGTGGTCAGAGTTCCTGGCTGCAGATCTAGAGGTCCTTGTTCGGTTCCAGGCGCTACCAGATTTTCTGAGAAGTAGTGGGTCTGGAACGGGGTCCACTCAGCCTCGTGAGGATAATTGAGGAGCTCTTTCAAGGAAATAGCGGCTCCGGTCTAGAAACCCGAAATTAACGGCCGTGGGGATTCGTTGCGCTGACCACGCGGCTGCTAAAGTTGACACTAACATCGCCGACTAGCGGTGGTCGCTCGATCGGTATAGTTCACTTGCCGACTAAAACCACGGACTTTATTTTTGTTTTTTGATGATAACCATTGACGCTCAAAACATGTATGGACAATGTAGTTTTAAATAAGTTTAAAAGACGTGTTATGTATATGTAGTAACTTTTAAACGACAATTTTTAAGAAGTATTCCGAATAAGACAGAAAATCAGAGATATTAGGTAATCCGGTAGTGTGACATTTCCTCCACTACCGATGCAATGGTTATATATTTTCATCACTCGGTTCGCAGAGCTCCGTTTTTTAAATCGAGCACCTGGCATGTGAAAGCATTAGTAGCGTAAGGGCAAGGTACGTAGTGTTACCATAGCTCGGGCAGTGGTTCAAACCCCAGCCAGTCCGTGGGAGATGTGTGATGGACAAAGTGGAACTTCCTCGGGATTTTGTTAGAGTAGGCCTATTTTAGTTTCGCCTGCTGATCATTATTATACCAAAGATCAATATTCATCAACATTCCTGGCACTGTAAATGTCTTGAATGAGCTAGGCTTGAGAGTGTATGTTGAATTCAACTAACCCATGACAGGGGCTAGTTGCGGACTATTATTAACACGATGATGGCTGTTCGAGGTTAATGAAAGGCTGGAATTTCTTGACCAGCTAAGCGGTTGTCAGGTACTGAAAAACTGTTTCATGGAAATGGTTGAAAGATGTTTTATATATTGTTATATTTTCTCCTGTATATGCCCACCTGCGATACTATAACACTATTAATTGCATGAGATGCGAGGCTGTCGCTGTAATGACTGTGAAATTCTGTTTTCTGGGATGTTACGCCGAGTAATACGTTGAAATGCTATAATCATTGGGGATGAATCTGCTGCCTCCATCTTCAGGAAAGAAGACAGAGGAAAGAGGGCCTCCGAAACATTTTGTAACCGTTTGCCCGATTATACGGTGTCATCTCAGAAAACAGTAAAAGTAAAGCTATCCTTGTAACAGGCCGTGAAGGCCCATAAGGTTGTGAGATGTTGAGGGTCCCACATTTTTTAGACAATCGGCTCACAGATGGCGGTAAGATTGTCAGCCTTACGCGCCGGCCGCGTTTTACTCCCCAGGAAAATTATTTAATTAATTCCTGGTACTCATTTCTGTTAGAAGCTGAGTCGACTCCAGGCCCATAGTGCGGCTGGAAAGATTATGTAAATTGAAAAATCCAATGACCTCATCGGGACTTGAACCCGCCACCTTCCGGCTTGTAACTCAGAAAACAGTGATACTGTATATTAAGCGTGTCTGCATCAGAACCCGAAATCTCAACAGCGCTGAGAACTGAATCCAAGTGATGCAGACATACTGAGCCCCTTTCGAAACAACTGCCGTGCGAACAGCGACCTTCCCAACCGACACGATTCCGGAGATGAAGAAAGGAGCGACTCGGCGCAGAGGTAAGCGGCCGCGATCGACTGCAAAAGGATGTCATTTCCAATCCCATTCACGTTATCTTTTGAATAATCCTCTGTTGCGAAGTTGTTGCCTACTTTATAGTACTGATTTATATGCAGTGAACAAACGGCTCTTACGTTTTGCTTGTGAGAATGTTTTTTATTTCTTTCTCTCCTCACGCTCCCACTTTGGAGCACAGGTCTGATTTGTCAGTTCCATGGCTATTTTTACAAACGGTAGGAGCCCTTGGACGAGTGATCACCTCGCTGAAAGGCCTCTACCTAAATACAGGACAACACAAACACAGAATAAACGCACACACACACACCAAACATCAATGCCTTGTGTGGGATTCGAATCCACAATCCCGGCTTCCAAGCGAGCGAAGAGAGTGCATGCCTTAGACCGCTCGGCTACCGTGACCGGCGAGAATGTGTTTATGTACACTGTCACCATCACAGACTGTAGCGTCGAACAGTCTGATTGTTAGTGAATAACGAATTGAGCAGAATGTGTAAGATGGCGTTTATGGCCTGATTGAGTTAGTTTGCCGGAATTTGAACGGAGAGGCTGAGAGCAACCAAGAAAACCATGAATCAGAAGAACCTGTGGCCCGGCAGAGATTCGAACATTCGACCTCCCGAATACAAACCAGAAGCGTTACCATTTGTAAGAATCCGTTCGAGTCGCAAGATGTATCCGTTAAAATCTAACGGCTATTTGGAATTACGTCTTAACGTGGCCGTTGGCAGAATGAAAATGTTAAGCAAGAATTCTTGTTTGAACCTTTGAGACCGTTACGCTAATCCTCGACTTGAAGTGTTGTGAAACATTTGAGATTCTTATGACTGTGAACATAAAGAAAACCATATACTAGGATGCCACATCGTATAGTCCGGTAGAAAGGTGCCAACGTTTCGGAACAACCTACGGCCTCCACTTCCATGGTAGAAGGGCAGCTTGTCGTTAGGAACGTCGATATGCTCGTATACCCAGGGCAGGGCGAAACCGAGTCCTTTGAATTGCCATCTCAAGTGGTTTTACCGGCGCTTGGTGATAAGGATCGTGATGAATACTGTTCATTAGTAGACTGATGATTGGCAGGGTAAACTGGAGTAGGTGCTCTTAAGGAAAACTTGGCGCTTTGTCGCTTTGAAGGTTCTTACGAACACAATAATGAAAGGTCAATAAAGACTGGGGAATTTCTTAATCAAATGAGAAACTCTTATCTTCCAAATTGCTGAAAATATCGGCGTTATGCAAGAGTCTGTGGTACCAATTTCGAAAATTTTTATTTTAATAAACAAATATGATATATATTGGCGTTTTATCTGTTCTGCGGTGAAGTAATGTTTGGAGGATCTTTTTTCCTGCATTTCAAGTAAGAAGTTGTTTGTATATATTACAAGAGGAGCAGCTCTGACAACCTAAAATGGTGGCTTTACACTTATGAATCAAAGTTGGTACTTCTAGTGTTGATAGGCCTACAGCTATTTCCTAAATGCTGTGGGGGATCAGCAGAGTCCTTCACAAATTCGCACCTCCTCTACTGGTCAGATGGCCTCCGTCCTTCGTTGCGGGTAGATTGCCATGTTTACAAGAATCCTGTGTTACACCTTACCCTGGGTCAGTTCAATCCATTCAGCGTCCTCATACCACACTTCTTTGAAGCCTGTTATAATATCAGCTTTCTGTCTGTGTCTAGGTCTTCCAAATTGGCCTTTCCTGTTCCGATTTTCCGAGTAATATTTTGTCTGAGGCATGGACTGTCTTCGCCCGCTTAAACACTGGGATCGTGGGTTGGAATCCCACTCAAAACATGGATGTCTGTGTGCGTTTATTCTTATTTATGTTGTTCTGTGTGTAGGTAATGGCCTTGCGACGGGCTGATCACCCGTCAAAGGAGTCCTACCGCCTGTGTATAGATTAAGAAACTGAAAAAACGATAAAGGTGCAACAAAAGGACTGTAGAGCTATAGATAGGAGAGGGGTGGGTGGGTGGGTAGGTATCTAGACTATAGGGTGAAACGAAATTATCTCCAACGTGTGATTCCTTGTTAGGAAACAAGTTCAGAATGTTATTCAACATACGTATGTCATGGGACGCCTAGTTTGCGAAAGGGGGAACGTGCTATTCAGTGGTGCTGTTTGTGACGACAATGCATAGCGCGTTGTTAGGCTCAGAGCGTACAGTGCAGGGCCAGCGGTCAGTTGTGATCAGTTGATCATGGAATACACGCACTACGAATACTGCGACATGTTCTCAACCCACTGTACCCGTAATAGTGGAACCGCTACTGCTGCAAGGGGAGACGCGCTGCGTTATCCCGGTCGAAGTCGTCCATACGCTATGTTTCGACGACTGCAGCAGGAAGTGTACACCTACGCTGCACGGAGTATGCAGCAGTGCGTGAAATGGAGGCCGTGCCGTAGCTCAGGCGGTTAGTCGCCGGCTTCCCACCGCCGCGGCCCATGTTCGAGCCCGAGTCAGGCCATGTGGAATATGTGGTGGACAAAGTGGCACTGGGGTAGGTTTTCTCCGAGTATTTCGGTTTCCTCTGCCAGTTCGCATTTCACCGATTGCTCCACAATCATCATCATCATCATCATCATCTATCATTTGGAGCTGGTACAGTAGGCCAAACAGCGGCCGCAGTACCAAGTGCACTCAGTTCCACCCCATGAAAAAATAAAGGAAGGTGAACTTGACGTTAAGGGCCGAAAGCATGGCCTCCCTTGTCCGATCTAACGCCGATGCAGCTTGGAGCAGCACATTTATGCAGTCGAAGATCGTGACAAGACTTGCACTGCCATCAGCCTTGTAATGGACCGAGGCGGCTTCGAACACCTGTTGTAACTACGAGGTGGAGATGATACCACCATTTAATAGCTTGTGACGTCTGTCTTGAGAACCAGACGTCACAAAACGTACGTTGTGCAGTATTTTCGGCTTTTTTTTTTTTTAAACAAGGAATCATGCCATGGAGGACATGTGCCTGAATTTCGTTTCATTTGTATACTTACTTACTTACTTACTCATGGAGCTGAGCCCTTCTTGAGGACCCGCCAATTCTGCAGCTACTCAAGAATTTCCCAGTATTTTATGGAACCCGAAGATTCGTCGCCGTGTTCACAAGAGCCCTCCACTGGTCCCTATTCTGAGCCAGATCTATCCAATTCATACCATCCCATCCTATCTCTCTAAGATCCATTTTAATATTGTCCACCCACCTACGCCTTGGTCTTCCTTGTGGTCTCTTTCCTTCTGTCTTTCCTACCAATATCCTATACGCATTCTTCGTCTCCCCCATTCGTGCTACATGTCCTGCCCACCTCATCCTCCTTGACTTGATCATTCTACACGTAATTATACTTAGAGAAGAGTACAATTTATGAAGCTCCTCATTATGCAGTTTTCTCCCACCTCTGGTGACTTCATCTCTCTTTGGTCCAAATATTCTCCTCAACACCCTGTTCTCAAACACCCTCAGTCTGTGTTCCTCCCTTAATGTCAGAGACCAAGTTTCACACCAATACAGAACCACAGGCAAAATTATAGTTTTGTATATTCTAATTTTTATGTTTTTGCGTTTCATTTGTATAGCGTTGAATAATAATTGAGGAATCATACATTAGAAAGGATTAGGAAGGAAACTGCTGTGCGCTACTAAAGGTGGTAAAAGACAAAGTTGTCCCTGTGCTTAACAAATTAAGCACTGCACCATGAAGGCGTATGGGGGAGTGGATGTATAAATCCACATTTTATTGAGCTCGGCACTAGTTAGAGGTGAGTAGTCAGCTTCACGCCCCTGCCGAGTGAAGATGGTAGCCCGGAATATTCCCGGAGTGGCTGAGGAAAACTAAAGAAATCTCAGTCAGGTTGGTCGGTGATTCAAACCGAATGTGGATCAGGTGTGTTACTATCATAGCCACCCGCTCGGTTCGATTCAGCAGATTAGGCAGCAGCTTGAAAGCAAAATTTAAGTTAATCTGAATGACGACGTGTTTTACTTTTGTTTTTCTTTTTGCTGTACTCTACAAATACATCTGAATACTTGCAGAAGCATTTCCTTTCGTCAGGTATACACCGCCGTGAATCATTTGACTGTGACCAAACAATGCTTGTGTTCTGAACGGACGCGTGTCCTTTCGCTTTAATCATTATCAAAATGCAGCAGTCTGCTCTAGGAATGTGTCTGTACGTCTACCCATATCCTCCCTCTGTCCCACTGACATCGTGTTTCATAATCGCTTTACAATCTAACGCCATCGGTCTGGACATTAGCGTTGCAGCAGTATAAGTAACTTTTTGAAAGCCATAAATTTATACACCCTCCTTACGGGATAGCATAGCGACTGGCTATTGTCTGGACGACCGAGGGGTCGGGGTTCGAGTCCCGGTATGGTCAAGAATTTTCTCCACGTCGTCCAGACTGACCCTGCGGCTCACCCAGCCTCCTATCCAGTGGGTATCTGGGGCTCTTTCCCCGGGGTTAAAGCGGTGAGGGCGTGAAGCTGACTATTCACCCCCAACTAATGCCGAGGTCAAGAAAATGTGGATATATACATCCACTCTCCCATATCCCTTCGTGGCGTAGTGCTTAATTAGTTAAGCATAGGAACAAATTTACCTTTTGTTTAATAAAAGGTGGCCCTTGGGGTGTCAAATTTACAGCATCCAGCAGCAGCAGAAAGAGGTGGGTTTGCAGACTTCTTAGAAATTCATACAGCGTAAGGTGACTGTGGTCATCTGCACGCACTGACATCACGTGACTAGCTGGATACCTGAGAAAACAAATGAGTAGCGATTTGCGGTACGCGTGACCTCTGAATCGTGGTCATCTTCCCGCGTACGTGTATGACCTCCGACAAGGCTGTCAATCTCAGTAAAGGATGAATGAAATAAGAAATGCATGAGTGAGAGGGCACTTCTGAACCGGCTCTGCGTGTGAAGGGACTGTTGGTTCATTTTGTAACAGATGACCAGTGCCTCTGGTGCCAGTGTTTGTATTACGTCAACGATGGCAATTTTTTTGGCGTCGCTGAAACTGACCAAGTGACTAATTTAAAATTAAAATCATTTGAGTTTATGCCACCTGTCTGCGGACAGAGATGCAGAAGACCCGCATATAACATTTTATTATTAAACATATTTTAAAGATGCTCTTTCTTGCACAGAGATTAATAACGGTTACTGTGAACAAACTGCCGAGCATTAGAAGGAATGTAAGAGTCACGAGGATTTAAAGAGGATAGTTACCCAAGGGGTCACATCGTAGTTTTACCATGTCATTTTACAAATGGTTAGGATCTACTTATCTCATTACGGATGTACTCGTAGCAGTGAAGAACCGTAACTCTGTACGGCCATCCCTAAGTACCGTGTCTCAGCTCCGTGGTAATGCGTTTGATTCCTGTGTGCATGTTCCTAGATGTAATCTTGATACCGGTTATCGCAGGCCATTTTCTTCTCTGTTGGTTATTACCTGGAGACAACCTTAACTTTCATGGAACTAGGAGCTTCGCTTGGCGGAGGTGTACTGGCAATCCAATCATAATATTCAATAAATTATACAAACTCCGTGGTTTTAGTCCGCAAGCGAACTATACCGACCGAGCGACCGCCGCTTATCGGCGAAGTTAGTGCCAACTTTAGCGGATAGAGGGTGTCGCGTGGTCAGTGCAACGAATCCCCACGGCCTTTAATTCCGGTTTTCTAGACTGGAGCCACTATTTCCTTGAAATAGCTCCTCAGTTATCCTCACGAGGCCGAGTGGGCCCCGTTCGAGACCCACCATTTCTCAGAAAATCTGGTAGCGTCGGGAATCGAACCCGGACCTCTGGGTTTGTAGCCAGGAACTATGACCAATAGGCCACAGAGGCTGTCAATATATCATACTGAAATAAATATAAAATATAGTTTTCAAGAAGCTCTTCTGAATGAGCGTTGTTCAGGCAAATGACGACAGCAGAAGACATGGGCTATTAAATGAGATCGAAAACTTTGTGACGCTGGTACATCTGAACGTTATCCATCGTCCTGTTTTTATTTAAAAACACCGTCCTCTTTTTTTTTATTTTAAAATCACAACGTTACGGAGACTGGATGCTCTGGAGGCAGGGACTAGTTCTATCGACTGGGTGCAACTGAGTAGGTTTTGCCTGAAGACGGAGCGGATAAATTCTTAGAAGTAGACAGCATTTCTGTTGATTAAGCAGTTTTCTGGCTTCACTGCCATATTCACTACATCCCGCCCCTAGACCTAGTTCTTAGCCAGATAATTCCAATCCAGTCCTTCCCATAATATTTTATAAGTTCCATTTTTATTATTGTATGCCCTGCCGTTTCCGTGTTTTTCAAGTGAGTTCTCTTTAGGTTTTCAGAACAACATTTTGTATGCACTTTTCATCTTCCCGCTGTGTGCTGCATGTCTGCCTATACAATTCTCCTTCATTTCATAGCTCTAATATTTGGTAACGAGTACAAACTAAGCCAGTGGTTCTTAACTTCTGTCAGGCCGCAGCCCGGTAAACTTTTTTTTTTCTATAAGACAAAGGCCCGGTATCGGACCGCGGCCCGGCGATTGAGAAACACTGAAATAACCTGTTACTTCCTGTCCATTAGGTCTATATATTATGTTCAGCACCCTGACTAAGGGTCATCTGGTATTCGGGGGCGGAAGTTCATGTTTCTAGCAGTTCGCGGACAGGTCGAAAGCCGGTTTGAAGTCCGCGGAAGGACCTGTCGGGTTGACGTAGTGGTAACTCTCTTGACTTATATTCTGGAGGTCCTTGGTTCGAATTTCAGCCGGGGCATAGACTAGCCTGATGGAGGTTTGTGATTGTTGTCCTCGGTCCCTCCATAAAAATGCTTGGGTAATTGTATGATTAGGCCACGACCACTTCCAGCGTATCTTATCCAGTTCATCTGTCCTATCGTTCGAGGCTGTAAGATCCGGCTGCTCACAGCTTCGTAAAATACAAAAAAGTATTGTCGGAGAGGATTTGGGAATTTTTCTCTTCACCTCCAGTGAATATTATTTCCGGACTCTTCTTTCGGGGAAAAGACGGCCGTAGCCCCATCCCAGATGAAGAAGCAAAACTGCGTTTGTCTGTACCTCTAGAACCCGTTACGGGAGCTTGGACATGCAGTACACTTTCCTCTTGGCATCAGAACGAGTGCCCTTTCGAGCCTTTGCCTCGGTAGAGGTTGTCTGGATTCCTGTTCCGGAAAATGGTACAGTTGACTCTTGGGCTGCAGAGTCAAGCCGCCAGAAGGCATCTTTCATCATAGTACAGCACAAGAAGAAATGGGCAAACACTGGAACCGCAACCGTAATTTGCGACCATTCAAGAATCACTAGTCAAATACTTACTTACTTACTTACTTATGGAGCTGAGCCCTTCTTGAGGAGAAGTCAAATGTGCAGCTACTCAAGAATTCCCCAACATTTTATGGAACCCGAAAGTTCATTGCTGTGTTCACAAGAGCCCTCCTCTTGTCCCTATCCTGAGCTAGATCAATCCAATCCATACCATCCCATCCTGTCTCTCTATGATCCATTTTAATATTGTCCACCCACCTACTCCTGGTCTGCCCAGTGGTCTCTTTCCTTCTGGCCTTCCCACCAATACCTTATATGCAATCCTCTTCCACTTTTCAGATAGAGAATGAAATTGTGTTATCGACGATTGACACATCAGATTGGGAATCATCAGTGATTTGTCAGCCCATATCAAGTTAAAGAGTGATTAGGCAATAAGTCGGCAGTCTGCAGCCGACGTTCCGAGAGGGCAGCACGGATTACGTAACGTGCGTTTTTATACTGGCAATCAGTGGGGATATACAGAACTTACTGCAATATCCTTCCTCTAAAAGAATAAAATGATTGCGGTCAAAATTATATACGTCAAGAGAGCGCAGGTGCGAAGCGGGCGTGAGCATGCGCACTTGTGATTACAGTTGTTTGGTGTACCATGTTATTAGTATGTGATCGCGCCACAGGACTCGTGCGGCGCTGCAGTATCTCCGAATAATTACAGGGAGATATAACAATTTTCTTCAGCTCCTAAGAATCCATTTTGAGGAAGGAAATATTAAACAATGGTTTCACTACATAACCGATTTGATTTGTGCCTGACTTATTTAGTTTCGAGCAAAGCAGAGTTCACATAATTATAATAATTTTATTGTCTTATCTGTTATGCTAGAAATTATATCGGAAGATTCTGTAGGAAGAATTGATCAACATTTATCAATTTATTGTTGGCCTCTAGCCGCACGTCACAGGGTTCTGTGCATTCCAAGCAGCGATCTCTAAAATGCATATTTGGTCATTCATGTACCAAGTTAAAAAAGGTAAAATTATCCATGTGCTTTACTAATTAAGCAGTACGCTTAAGGCGTATTGGGGAGTGGATGTATAAATCAACATTTTCTTGACCTCGGCACTACCTGGAGGTGAGTGGGCAGCTTCACGACCCTGTCGCTTTACCCCCGGGAAAAGAACCCCCGGTACCAATAGGATATGAAGCTGGGTGATCCACAGAACCGGTCTGGACGACATGGAGGAGTGGAAAATTCTTGCCCCCACAAGGCCTCGATCCCCGACCCCTCCATCGTCCAGTCCGTAGCCAGTTGCTATACGGATTACGCTATCCCGGCTCCTAATTCATGTGCCAAGAGCTAATAAATATGGCTGTCAAATTTAAATGGGTATTCTATTGTTTCTAGAAATTATATGTACCTTTCTGTATAGGTGTGCTGTTTTAAAAAGTATGAAACGGCTAATTGTATCAGTAATGCTTATGAGTAATTGAAACTTGCCGCCCAACGACACCATGTACCTAACCCATTCACTTCATCCTGCAGGCGCAAGAGTACGACACGTGTGTACGAATTGTAAGAATCTTAAGCTCTCAGAAGTGAGTTCCAGTATTTTAGCATTAAAAAGTAATTTTATCCCAGTAGCAGGCCGTGGAGGCCCATAGGGTTGTGAGATGTTGAGGTTCGCACATTTTCTAGACAACCGGCTGATAGATGGCGGTAAGGTTGTCAGCCCTTAGCTCCGGCCGCCCTTTACGCCCAAGAACATTCCAAGAATATTCCTGGTACTCATTTCTGTTAGAGGCTGAGTCGACCCCAAGGCCATAGTGCGGCTGGAAGTATTAGGTCAATTGAAAAAATCCAATAACCTCATCGGGACTTGAACCCGCGGCCTTCCAGCTTGTAGCATAGTGCTTCAGCCAACTATTAGTATTAACACATTTAAATGCGGAAAAGCGGCCCGGGGCGTGAAGCTGACAACCCACACCCAAATAGTGCCGAGGTTAAGAAAACGTGGGTCTACACATCTACTCAGCCATGCGTCTTCATGGCGTAGTGCTTAATTAGTGGAGCGCAGGGACAACTTTACTTTACCTTCCAGACAGATGCATTTAGTGATCTCAATTATATAACCTACAATTTTTAGAACTGTAACTTAGGAGTAATAGCCTAAGGATAGCCATTAGTACAAGAGGCGTAATAAAAAATTATAATCAGTTTTAATTACGAAATATCAGTATAATTAAAAGTCACTGGTTGAGATTGGCTGGGACATACCTCGGGGATGGATGATTGCAAAATACTGATAATAATTGATCTTAAATTCGTTGAAGAGCGAAAGAAAGACCGACGGAAAGATGGCTGGATAGTGTTGGGGGTCCGGAAGTCTCTAGCAGTTCGTCACCCAGAACAGCGGGGTTTGGGTTTGAAGTCTGCGGAGGAATGCTTGAAACATGATTTTTCATTCCTTCAGTGCGTACACTGATGTGTCACCATCATCAGATGAACGTCACCCCTAGCCAGTCGGCATGTTTATGATGTCCCCTCCGTATTTTTTACTTAATCTCCCTGATAACATCATAACAGGTGGAAAACAAGAATGAAACATGGCCAGATTTCGTCAAGACAAATATCCTATGTCACACACCTCGTACATATTCGTAACACGTCATTACACATTTCACACGTCAAGCAAGATTCATAACATTAGTAGTTATCGAACATTGTAGCAGTTTCCATATTATTTTCCATTTTCCTGTGTCTACCTGAACAAAATCGTGTTTTTTTTTTATTTACAGTTATGTTAAACTTCCATTTGTATTGTATTGTATTAAACTTCCATACTATACTTAGAATAGTATAGTTGTACTAAAACTGTAAATACCAGTTTCACTTAGAATGCCGTGTAATTCCACCTCATAAGTATGCACGTCACCTTTCTTAATGTCAAAGTGGCGTCCTTGCTGAGTTTCACAAAATTTGAATAGTCATGTTCATAAGAAGGGTGGCACGCGATAACGTAGTTGGCTGAGGCACTATGCGACAAGCTGGAAAGTCGCGGATTCGAGTACCAACGAGGCGAATCTTTTTAAATTTACATAATATTTCCAGCCGCACTATGGCTCTGGGGTCGACTCATCCTCTAATAGAAATGAGTACCAGGAATCTTCTTGGTGGTTAAAGGGCTGTCGGCACGTAAGGCCGACTGTGAGCCGATTGTCTACAGAAAATGTGGGAGCCTCGACGTCTCACAAACCTATGGGCCTTCATGGCCTGTTACAGGGACAACTTTACCTTTTTTTTATATTCATAAGAAGCCCAACGGTAGGGTCTGAATGACTCGCGGACACTTAAAATTATAATGATCTGATTCCTGGAATTGGAACTCAAGACTTCCATCCTTAATACTGAGACTATGTGCTATATCTCACAAACATGTTCTTATGATATGTAATTTGAATAAAGACACATATTAAAAGCTTACGTCAGTTCCCCTTGAAACCTTACATACTTAAGAACAGTGTTACCAACTCATAGCTCCCGTTTAATCTCCCTCTCGCCTCGTCTCGTCACGTAGGTATTTATATCCAGGTTCTTACACCTTTGAAGGCACACATAATCTTATGCAAATGTACTCTTGTACCAGAAACGCTGGGTCATTAGCGGAATTAACCTCCAAAACTGATATTTTAATACGGAGCGTTAAGACCACTGAATAACATCTGGAATAAAATTATTAAAAAAATGGATCCGTTGAGCGCTTGTATGTATGAATTTAATAGGTTCTGACAAATATAAGCTAGAATAGCATTTAAGCCGCAGAAATGGGCTTAGTGAGATGATGAGAGAAGTTAGGTGTTATGCAGGACATCCGTATGCTCTCCATAGTTTCAAAACTGTGCCTGTACAAGAACGGACGCAGGAACCATACATGTATGGAAGGCAGAGGAGTCCGAAGCTCTATTGATACCAGTTACCTTGATAATTTGTGCCTTCTTCGTTTCCAATTCCCTTTGTCCAATATCTCCATAATCCAAAGATGTCAGTCAAAGATACTACGCATGATCACTAACGCCCCGTGGTATGTTTCCAATACAACACTCCATGAANATAAATGTCCTTTATGCCAGAGCCGTAAAAATTGAATGGTACTGCTTTGCCCAAAAGTCTCATCTTGGAGGAGGATATTTTTTAACAAATTGATAAATTTGATGGAGGGGCTAACGTAGACATGTTGCCTAAGCGGCCTCCGTAGTCTAGAGGTAGCGTTCCCACCTCATGACTCGTAGTACGCGGGTTCAAATACCCGGCGGAGGTCGTGGAATTTTTAAGGGCGGAAAAATTCAGGGAACAAGTCCTCCGGGAGGGACTTTAAGCCCTGAGTCCCGTGTCGTAGCTTTACGGCACGTAAAAGAACCTCATATCTCCAAAGGAGGTCACTGAGCCAAATTAACGGACGTTTCCCGCCCAACAGCAGTCTCTAATACCTCTGGTAGATGGGGGAAGCATTATAGATACCTCTCAGCCAGTAGAGCCGGTCTCGCTGGCTGGGCGGGACTGATGGTAAGCACCAGTACCGATAGGATATAGAGACTGGTAGAAATCATAGAGGGAAGCACAATGGACCAATACAGGTCTCAGTGCATGGGGAAACCCACCCTCTCCAATAACTAACTAACTAGACATGTTGCCTAGGGATTCAGGAGAAGGACACAGAGCGATTGACAGCTTCACTGGTGGTTGGCTCTGAAAGATGAGACGTCTGCAATGACGTCCGGATTTACTGGGTCGATTTCTGTTGAGTGGTAGCCCGAAATATTTTTATCGATACATCCTTGGGATAGCTGTGGCAGGAACATCAGGGGGAGTTATCTTCTCGTTTCTTGATTTTATATGGAGGTTGCTTTCGCGATGACAGGCTGTCCTCACTTGGCTGTAGAATATGACGTCCACTTGCTGTAACGAGTGTGGAAGTGAATACTTAGAAACTCGAACGTTTGTAAGAGTGGCGTGGCAGGGGTGGCTGTCCAGAATTAGGAGGACATGGTGGTCCACGTCACACTTTACGAATTAAAAGAAACTCCGTGAACATAGATATTGGCGACAGAAACATTGTGCTTTTTCGTTTACTGCTTCAACTTTTGAAATAGACGTTCTCTTTCCTCGTGTATTCGGGTTATATACTTTGTTTCGGGCTTACATACGTCTAATCTAGGCTTTATCGTCAGCCACATTTGTACAAGATAGTGGTTACTTTCTATCGACATTATAAATAATCCCACAACATGCACATTCACCGGCAGTCTTACGCATTGGAAGTCTCTGTTACCGAGCTTGTTCTGTTTCTTCGGGAAATGTTGATTTTTCTTCACGGTTTTTGACGAGATATTAGGGTGTATTGCATTGTGCTATGAAGTATTTTACCCTCTCTTCATAATATATAGATTTTATAGATTTTGCAACTCCCTTTGCAGACTTCACTGCGTTCTGTTGTGCAACCAGCATTTTCAGAAGTTCGTTTTTTATTTGGACTTCTATAAACGAAAAACGCACCCGACTTTCAGCAAATAATAATTAAAATATGCTGGAGTTGGCATTTTTACATATAAAGCAACAGTTGGCAGTGAGAACCAACGTCGTGATGATAGGAGGCATAGTGCACTGAAAACGCCGACTACCCATACAACAACGCATAAAGACTGATGAAATATAACTTGCATATGTAGCACAGCGCTTTGGAACTAAATGCCCAAGTGTCTGAACATTTGTAAACCAGATAACGAATGCATAAAATGTACTTAAGTGCGTTCTTAATAACGCGTCACTTTAATGACAATAACAGGGTAACACATCAAGGACTTCCTAAAACTGAATAGGACTTTCCACTGGCAAGGTTGTTTGTATACCTCGGAGCCATAAGCTCAACTTCCCGAACGTTTTTAATGCATTAACAGTGGCAGGAAATTTGTGGCTCACAGTGTCCACTTACTTACCTTCCCTTGCTCTCCCTGTTTAGCAGACATTGTTGACCAGCTGAAGGACTGCGCTGGTTGAACACCGGTTGCTTAATGTATCTCTCATAGGTCTGTGTAACTTACCTGAATAAACTTTTAAGATACATCCTGTATAAGCGTCATTGTTGACCAGCAGAGAGATGGCACTGGTTGACCACTGGTTGCTTAATGTATCTCTCACAGGCCTGTGTAACGCAGTGTTACCTGAATACACTTTTAAGCTACATCCTGTATAAGCGTCATTGTTGACCAGCTGAAGGACTGCGCTGGTTGAACACTGGTTCCTTAATGTATCTCTCACAGGCCTGTGTAACGCAATGTTACCTGAATACACTTTTAAGCTACATCCTGTATAAGCGTCATTGTTGACCAGCAGAGGGACTGCACTGGTTGAACACTGGTTGCTTAATGTATCTCTCACAGGCCTGTGTAACGCAATGTTACCTCAATATACTTTTAAGCTACATCCTGTATAAGCGTCATTGTTGACCAGCAGAGGGACTGCGCTGGTTGAACACTGGTTGCTTAATGTATCTCTCACAGGCCTGTGTAACGCAATGTTACATGAATACACTTTTAAGCTACATTCTGTATAAGCGTCATTGTTGACCAGCAGAGGGACTGCGCTGGTTGAACACTGGTTGCTTAATGTATCTCTCACAGGCCTGTGTAACGCAATGTTACCTGAATACACTTTTAAGCTACATCCTGTATAAGCGTCATTGTTGACCAGCCGAGGGACCGCGCTAGTTGAACACGTATGGCTTGTTTTTCGGCTGTATTAGAGGCGGCAGTGAGATGCAAGATAAAGCTAATTGTTGCACGACTTTCCCGTCAGCGCCCCTGTATTACGCTGCTCACGACGTTGTCTCCACGCTCCAGTGGCCAGTTTGCATGTCTCTGCGCAGCTGCATGCTTTCTGTGATGGATATGGCTGGCTTTCAAATTCCAGGTTGTCCGGAAAGTAACGTCTCGATCCGTGCCGGTATCTCTTTATTGCTGAACTAATTCTCTAATTAAGTAGGCATAAGTCAGACAGCTTGTTCCATCGTCATGCCGGCAGCGGAACCACAGATCTGAACTTGGCAATTGCACGAGTCTGCAGTTGGACTTGAACCTGAACCTGCGCTATCCAGTTGACATCTTTACGGCATGTTTGCCCACGATCAATGTTAATATAGTCGTCTTCTCTACGTGTATGTTTCCGAAATTTAGGATTTAGAACCAAAATTCTTTTTGGAAATTCTGTTTCTATGACTGCAGTAGAAGAATACTGGCAAGTTACGAAGCATTTCACAAACAGCCGTCTTTATTGTAAGTGTGTATTACTATTTCATTGCCAGCGTCGTAACTCTTTCACCCGACGTTTCGGACTTTGTCTCTCGTTCTGACAGCGGAACAGCTGAAGAGATGAAATCAGCAGGAGACAGACTACAGTGAAATCAACGAGGAATTTTTTAGATGTATCCACTTCACCCGATATTGGCAGGGCGACTGCATCAAGCAGAATGGTGTAGACAGAGATGGTGGAAACACGAAATACACTTTTAAAGTTTGTTGGAATGCAGAAAGAGCGACCACTTGCGAGAAACAAGCGTAAGGGGAAGCTATTAAAATGGGCTTTATCTATAAACCGCCTAGTCGGGCCTTGAGGAGCACGCGGTAGCGTAGTTGGTTAAGGCACTATGCTAAAAGCCGGAAAGTCGCAAATTAAATTTCCTATGAGTTCATTGGATTTTTCAATTGAGCTAATCATTCCAACCACACTATGGACATGGTTTCAACTCAGCCTCTAACATAAATGAGTACCAGGAATCTGCCTGGGTGTAAAGGGCGGTTGGCATGTAAGGCTGATAACCTCACCTCCAGCCGTGAGTCGATTATCTAGAAAATGTGAGAGCCTCGACGTCTCACGACCCTGTGGGCCTCCACGGCCTCTTACAGGAATAACTTCACCATACCTGTACCTAGTCAGCCCTTGACGGTGACGGTAAGGGCATTGGCGAACATTTAAAGAGTTGCGTATATAATCTGTTGTATCGTGTTACGTCACCAGTCGACATGGAAACGTTTCCGACGTTTGCCAGGGACACGCTTTGGTTTAGAAGCGTACTTTAAATAGACTGCGGAGCCATGAGTTGGATTCTGCTGGATGGGAATTAGGTGAGATTTTTTAGTACTGTCGTAACACTGCAGATTAGTTACAACAGGGACAGCCTTTAGAATTGTATCGGAGCCTGAATACCGTGACATGAAGGCGTAGAGGGAATACGGATTCTCTTCAACACCGAAGAAAGTCTCGGGCGTCATTTGTGAGCAGTCTCGGGCACACTGTACAGCAGTTCGGGCTTTCCCAGTGTCCCTTGCGAACATCGAACTTCCAGCCGTCCAGGCTGTAGTTATGGCATGTAGCTAATCTGTTGTCCGATCAAGAATATTTACTTTCTCATTTTCCAGCACTTAACGTGGTTTCATATCGATTGTCTGTTTGGAAGGAACAACCCTTCATGGGCTGTCACTCCCTTTTCGTAGCTATGGAAGTCTGAAGGTTGCAGAAGGGAAGCTTATAGGGGCTGTGAGGGACAGAATACGAATCAGTGGCCTTTACAGGACAGATTGTTTCATCCACTGCAATTTTGCCTATAAAATTATCCCACATCCGTGAATAAAAGGGTGAACATATAAAATGTTCTTATCATTAATGCTTCGTTTTTTTTTCTGTGGAAATGTGTGTTGAATACAGTAAGAGAACACTAATTACCGTGTGTTTAAAAAGAATCCTTCAGGCTATTCATGTTTTTTCTTCTCTTTCAATGTTGCAGGTAAGTGCAAGAGATCATCAACACTTCCACCACGTGACGTCACAGCAGTACAGTGTCGTAAGTAATGCAGGTTTCTAGAACGTACCAAGTGAGGCAGTCCTAAAAGCGAAAGTACCAAGACACGCAGATGCAGGGTGAAAGAAATGGACGGGAATCGCTATGGGCCTAGGTGGCCAGTCTCATCGTTACTCGGGCCCTAATGATGTATTTACACTTTTTAACAGGTCTGGTCAAGTGGTATTTGTGGTGGACAAAGTGGCGCTGGGCAGGTTTTCTCCGAGTACTTCGGTTTCCCCTGCCAATCTTCATTCCACCAATTGCTCCACAATCACCCTCACCTATCATCTGAGGCTGGTACAATAGGCCAGAAGTGGCCGCAGTACAAGGGACTCAGTCCCACCCCACTAGCAATAAAAAAAGTAGTTCTAACTTTAGCGGATAGAGGGTGTCACGATGTCAGTGCAACGAATCCCCACGGCCGCTAATTTCAGTTTTCTAGACCGGAGCCGCTATTTCCTTGAAATAGCTCCTTAATTATCCTCGGGAGGCTGAGTGGACCCCGTTCCAGGCACACTACTTTTCAGTAAAACTGGAGAAATGATAACTTCACCTTTCTAAATGTACATCTTAAAGATGCTGACGTTTTCCCTGCAGACCGAGATTGGGAATTATACAATTTACACATACAAGTTCTTATACTTCCATTCGCAGTAAACCCGTTGGTAACGAAAGTACTTTTAAAAAATCCCTGCAAGTGCTTTAATGAAAATAACGTCATATTATTGATGGGAAATCTTCCCCTACTTAATAAACCCGTAACAGATGTCTTATATTCACCGTGTATATTAACCGCTTTTCACGTTTGTAATTGAGTTTCCGACTTTCGTCGCGTTAATATTTCCATTTGTCTCCGTGTTTGTCCTCCGTAACAGTTTGAATTAAAATGTAACATGTTAGGGATAGGGAATTTTGTTTTTCATAGCCAGCAATTGTGTACTCTGTATGGCTTTATGTTATATCGTCTTTCAAAGTTCGTAAAAGTTCCTTCGTACCTCCATGCCCTTAGGCTATGCCGCCTAAATTCTTTCACCACTTTATTTAAAGATGGAACCCCGGCGCGCCAGTAAGCATCGGGGCGCTACTCCGGACAGCTGTAGCCTGACTGTCCAGTGGTAAATTGTACCTTGGCCTTTAACCAAACCGAATTTTCCTAGGAAGCATACGAACTGTTATCTTATGATGTGAACATAAAGCACAGTGAAATGAAGCATTCGTTGGTGCTTATCTTCTTGATTTATAAGGTAAAGTTGTCTCTTTGCTCAGTTGATTAGTCACCACGAAATGAAGACCTACGGGGAAGCGGAAGTATAGCTCCGTTCATTCTTAACCTGAGAAATTAATGGAGTTCAGTGATCAGATTCAAGCCCCGGCCACTTTACACCCGGGAAAACTGCCCACGGTAGGCCCCAGAACTGGTCTGTACACTGTAGAGGAGAGAAAAGTCTCTTGCCGCTGCTGGGAATCGAACCTAGATTCCTCGGTTGACCTACCCGTAGTCAGTCGCTATACCTATCGAGCTATCTTGGCTGATTCCGTCACATATAGGGGTTTGCGTGTGACTTATGAGACGCGTTTTGGATTGCATGATTGGATTTATTCCACCTTACAGAGTCACAACTCGAGATTACAGGCAGTACAGCGCTATCTCTATTCTACACACTTTCCAGTTCGCCGTTACCCACGTACTAGGGTTCTCAGTCTTCCATAGTCTTATCCTGGCAACGGATTTATAACAGTCTCACTGTAACTTCACATCACACATGGAGTCTTATTTTCACAGCCTAGTTCCCTTCTTGCCATTGTTCTGCAACTGCCAGTTCAGTTCAGTTCAGTTCCTCTGCTCTGCTCTGAGCTGCTCCCGGCCGTCAGGCGTCTCGAAATTCAACCCTCCGCTCTATACTCGACTACTGTTCTATACTGCCGAAGACTTCCTTATAACCATTTTGCACGAATCACACAGAAAACACAGCTTCTGTTGTCAAGGAGATGTGTTTACTGATCAGTTACCTAGCAGTTGACGTCCTATTTTTTCGAGAGTTTGCTTGTGCGGGAGTGTGTTTACCTAGTCGTTGCCTAGCAATGGGTATATGCATCATAGGAAGTCAGGATTTATTTTTGAAACTTGTTATCGGGTGGTTCTTACAATGTCGTATATCCTGCATGGCCTATAGTCCATAAGCGAACTATACCGATCGAGCGACCGCTGCTTGTCGGCGAAGTTAGTGCCAAATTTAGCGGATAGAGGGAGTCGCATGGTCATCGCAATGGAGTCCTAAGGCCGTTAATGTCGGTTTTCTAGATCGGACATTGTCGTATATATTACATATAAAAGTGATGCTCGTGTTAATATCAAGATTAAATGACATGTGATAGTAATTCTGAAGTCCATCTGAGAAAGTTATTGGAGTTATGTTTGTGTGCCGGATCGGCAGGCGTAGTAGCAACGAGCGGAAGGAAGGCGAGGCAAGCACCGTTTACTCTAGTTTAGCTGAATCATTTCTCCCAAGTGATGGTAGTATTCGGCTTCCAGTCCATTTCTTTCCAGTTCATGATAGATAGCCATTTCTACGTCTCCTTCTGTGCCACATAGTCCGTTGATTTGATACACCGTATAACTGATTTCCATACCATTTCTCTGTGCAGTGACGTGACGGAAACTCACTGATGCAGTCATGTTACTTCCACCCGTGGTAAAATTTCAGTTTCAGCGTTTATGTATTATTATTAATATTCAAGAGGACAGTAGAGCCGAAATGGCTCTGTTGGTTTAGCGACGGGATGCGGAGGTTCGATTCCAGTCGGGGTCGAGAGACGTTTCTCATCTTCACCGCATCCAGATCGGCTCTTGGGCTCACTCTGCCTCCTGTCCAATCGGTGCGGGGTGCTCTTTCTCCAGAATGAAAGCGAGCGAAGCGTGAAGCTGACCACTCCGCTCCATATATTGCCGACGTGAAGAATGGTAGCGCTATACCTCCACTCTGCCAAACGTCTTCATGGCTTCGTGCTTAATTAGTTGATCACAGAGGGTTTCCAGTTCAGGAATGCATCACCTTGGTGCGCAGTGGTGACGGAGCTTCTTTGTTGGTTATATAGTGACATTGTCGGTTAAGATAAATGATGAATTGGAAAGAATTTTAAAGGAAGCGGTCGTGGTCTTATCGAGTTACTATCGCGGCATTTGCCTGGAGGGACTGAGAAAAGCCACTAAGCCTGTCAGAATCGTCTGCGTCCCGGTCGAGATTCAAAAGGAAGACACTATGCTACAAGTCGGAATGTCGCAGGTTCGATTCTCGGTGAGGTAATTGGATTTTCTTTCAGCCGCGCTATGGTCCTGTGGTCGACTCAGCTTCTAACAGAAATGAGTACGAGGAATCTTCCTGAGGTCTAAAGTACGGCCGGGGCGTAAGGCTGATCCAACCTCACCGCCATCTGTGAGCCGATTGTCTAGAGAATGTGGAAACCTCGACGTCTCACTACACTATGGGCCTTCACGGCCTGTTACATGGATAGCTTTACCTCTTATTTGTACACCTTTCGATTACAAGTCTAGCTCATATATTCATTGAATCCGTTATTGATAGTGTCAGACAGGTGATCGATTCGTCGTCAGTAACGCAAACAGTTTGCTGTGTCAATGTGCGTCATGTGAGAATGAAAATTATTGAAGGGGTGATTTTTTAAGCGTCGGTCTTGTGTGTTTAGGATTAGCTTATCAGTATCTCTGGCTTGCTGAAGAAGTAAGTGGCAGGCCGGAGACTTCATTGAGCTCGTATGCAGTTTGGACTAGAGCGGGAACTGCGTGCAGTTAGAGGCCATTACAGGCAGAAGCAGAGTTGCAGTGCGTTTATAGCATACACGATAAAATATTGTCACGTACGGGGTTTGCGCGTGACTTATAAGACCGGTTTTGGATTGGATGATTGGATTTATTGCACCTTATACTTTCACAACTCGGGACTACAGGCAATACAGCTCTATCGCTATTCTACACTCTTTCCACTTCACCGTTACAAACGCTCTAGGGTTCTCAGTCTTCACTAGTCGTATCCTGGCAACGGATTTATAACAGTCTCACTGTAACTTCGAATCACAGATGAAATTTTCTATGCAATGTCTGATTCATTTCAGTGACCTTCTACTGCCATCTCCGGAACTCGACCCAGTTAACGGCAACAAATGAACTGGTCTTCAGCTGAACTCTCTCAGCTTCTGACAACCAAATGCTCCCTTAGAACTTCACGTTAAATAGCCTCTGGATGTATTCCACGGAAAACACCGTCTTCTGTTGCCCCGTATTATTTATGCATGTTTACTGATCCGTTGCCTAGCAATATAGGTCCTGTTGTTACGCGCTTTGACTCCAGCGGGACTGTGTTTAACGAGTCGTTGCCTAGCAGTGGGTCTGTACTCCATAATATGTTTTTACGATCCACATGATGTCCTTATACAGAAATATTGTAATGGTGCTGCGTGAAGTTATGGTAGCAGTTTAACGCTGGAGTGTTACTCGAGTTGGTTACAGGCAGTGCTAATTTTGCCGACAGATTGGTTTGTCAACAGAAGTATCTCTGTAGTTGGCTGTCATTTTCTTGAAAACTGTTTATTTAGAGGGGCCTGAAACCTGTATTTTATAGGCAGCTTTCCAATACTGGCTGTGACGATTGGATTAAGTACACGCTGAGCCCTTGTTAGCAAAGCAAATGAATAATCCCGTATACTCTTCAGGTTCCATTTGATGAGCTATGATTGCTGTTCTACCCAGCCTCATGTGATTTTTAATATCCGTGGCAACGATGAAGTTTGCTTTTGTAGTAGCAACTGGACATCTCCTTATGTTGGTATTTATTAGTTTGTTACTCATAATATCGAAACTTCTTGAAAAGCTTATCCTCAGTAGAATTAATNGGAGACGTATAGGGGAGTGGATGTATAGACCCATGTTTTCTTGACCTAGGCATTAGTTTGAGGTGAGTGGTCACCTTCACGCCCCGGCCGCTTTACCCCCCAGGAAAGACCCACCGGTACCTATTGGATAGGAGACTGGTTGGGCCCCAGAGCCGGTCTGGACGACATGGAGAAGTGAAAATTCTTGCATCGACCGGACCTCGAATTCCGACCCCTTGGTTGTTAGCCCGTAACTAGTCTCTCTATCTACTCCGCTTTCCCAGCTGATAACAGCCCTTTTAGACCATTATCATTCTAGACTTTCCTGCCGTCTGCGGCAGTCGTCCCGAGACTCGGCAACAGGGCGTAAGAGTTTGCGATTTCATAGCTATCATTAGGGTTAATAAGGCTGATTTATTATAATTTATCAGTTTAGACTTTAAGTTGACATGCCGTAAATATAAATCTTTAACCAATCCTATTAGCTAACGTGATTTGTGCTCGAAAGCTACCGGTTGCATTCTCGGCCTGAGCTCTGGTAATCCTGACAGACTGTTTCACCAGCGAATGCCGCCATGTTGTCCTGAAATAGGACGTGGCCCCTTCCTCCCCTGTCTATTTTCGTCTTGGATAATCATCCAACCGTTGCCTCTTTCGACTATAAATAGCACCAAAAGTTTATACCACAGATCAAACCAAAAAATTACATAAACGTTATCAGATACAGACTTGTCCTGTGGCCGATCACAGTCGCCGCGCAGTCTAAGCCATGAACCGTCTTCTCTCGCCCAAACGCTGAGATCGAGGGTTGAATCCCACTCGAGGCATGGATGTCTCTGTGCGTTTATTCTCTGTTTATGTTGTGTGTGTAGGTAGCGGCCTTGACACGGGCTGATCCCCCGTCCAAAGAGTCCTACCGACTGTGTATAGGATTAAGAAACTGAAAAATTGGCCAAGGTCCAACAAAACGTCTGTAGAGACATAGATGGATGGATAGACTTGTCCTGTGAGCTGCATAAGCTCTGTAGGCACGTATTTCTTAAGTCTGACTGCTGCTATCGCCTTACGAAACCATACGTTTGTGTAGTATCTGATATGGGCTTGAAGTTTGTGCTCCATAAACAAGATGGCGTTGTCGATTAGCAGACGGTGGTTTCACACTTTGCTGATTTCTGACAGGATGACTTAGTGTGAATTCGAACCCAGACTTCCCTGCGTCTCTTCGCACTATATTTTTGTTGCTAGTGGGGTGGGACTAAGTCACTTGTACTGCGGCCAATTCTGACCTATTGTAACAGCCCCAGATGATAGGTGAGGGTGATTGTGGAGCAGTTGGTGGAAATCCCACTTGACCAGACCCGGGATCGAACCCGGGCCGCCGCGGTGGGAAGCCAGCGACTAACCGCTTGAGCTATGGCGCGGCCTCTCTTCGCACTAACTCTGAGCCCAGATCAAGACTCCGAGACTTACGTACGTAAGAGGCTTCTTAACATTGTTCTTCCATCTCTTGTGTCTTCTAGGTGGTAACTTTTGCGAGAAGTTTTGCCAACAGCTTTTCGTTTCTTGTACATACCGTTATAATGTACGTATTTGATCTGTTCACCGTGTAGTTGTGGTATTCCTGACAGACCCTCATTTTCCCCCAGTCCAACACATCCATGTTTTGTGTGTCACATTTTTCTTTCCACTTTGCTTTTCGGTATTTGATATTTGTCCTGTTCCCTCAGAGAATGACATCATATTCTACAACTTTGAGTAATTTCGATAAAAATGATTGTGGTCCGTGGTTTGGAAGGCAAAATCAGTGACGTTTAATGACCGAAAATTACTGATGTTTGAGGTTGAAATTACTTTATTTAATCAATACTAAATACATAGAGCAGATTTCTTCTCAAAGAGCCAATATTGGTTTATCTAATCAAGAAATTCTCCGCCTTTCATGTTCACGAGAGCTCGGCATTTGTCCATATCCGTACCAGATGAGTCCCGTTCACTTAATCACAACGTATTTCTATAAGATATGTTTTAATATCCTCCCATCTACGTCTAGGTATCATAGGTGGTCTCTTTCCTACAAGTTTTCGTACGAAATCTTGTATGCATTTCCCATCCTGACATTTTAGAAATTGTGATTTTCCAGTATTGGCCCCAGGATTTATGGAGATAGCTTAGCTTGTTGAACCCTGGTCTGTCCACCGACGCCGTTAGGGTAGCGGCAAAACAGTGCGCCATTGAACAAAAGAAATCGGATACAATCAATCACAGTAACGCCACCAATGACGTCCCGTTAGTAGAACTCACCAACAGATGGCAGCATTGTAGCAATTTAATGGCCGCTGCGAAGATCATTTATCATTCAGTTTATTCTCATCAGCAGATATGTAATTAAGGGTTCCACTGCCGTACATTTAGCGTTCAACATGATCGACCATTGTTTCTTGTTTGTATTTATTCGGTTACGTTGTAGATATTTCTGAAGACTTAATTAACAAATGGTAGTTTAAATAATAGAAGTCGCATTAATATTAAGGAGCAATAACTGGGTGTTTTGTATCTTCATTTGTTGCTGCGCTGATTGGAATGGTGGTGAAACAGACAGACATATGCTAAGGTCTGATGTAATAGGCTTCTGGGCCCCACGTTATTTCAACATTAAATGACTTTTACATGTCATATCTTTTTGTTTTATGCTAGTTTTGAGTAGGGATGAACAAGCGCTCCAACAGGTAGGTCATAAACCAGAGAAGGGCCATAACAAAGAATTTGGACAGACCAATCAGAATCCCGCCTCGTATAGTCTGGCTTACGCTTATATTGATTTAACCCAGTATTATACATAAAGGGAAGTTTATAGATGCACAGTTTTTATGATCCCACACTGTGCCAAATTCCGGGTATATTTCTTTATTATTTATATTCATCAAATCTAAAATATTTGATGGTGTAAGTGTATACAGAGCTATGGGGAGTGGAGGCATAGCTCCACGAATAATCACCCTCGCCATTCATGCCTCGGTCTCTTTACCCCCGGGAAGAAAGCCACTGATAGAGCTCGATTACAATGTGGTGACACGTCCGCAGAAGACAATTTTCTTGTATCGGCAGAACGGACGAGTTCATATTACAGCAGATATGAGGGACAGTTCATTTCGCTGCTGGTAGCTGGTTTCTCCTTTGTAATGGCTTGTAACTGGATTATACTTCGCTGTCCTGTTTCTCGTTCTTTTCCCCTCCTTCACGCAGGCTTGTGCCATCACATAGTAATCGAACTCCACCAATTGGATAGAAGGGTATGTGGGCCCCAGAGTCCTGTTGGACGCTGTGGATAAGACTAACTGCCTGAACTGTGGCGCCTCAAATACTTCGTACATGTTATATTTTTCAGTAATTATGTTTTAAATTGCTAAACATTTGAGTGGCGCGAACATTTATATTCGCATCAAGGGGCCACTCTTGAGGACAAGCGTGTCTGACCTGGAAGCTGGGACAGTGTCCGGCTGAACGTTCCTGCAGCAGTGGGCTTGACTCTTCCATCCCATTACACTGGAGCAGAGTTGCGTAATTGACCGCTGGAAGCGTGTATTGCGCTTCTTAGCATAATCATTCCCCTGTGTATATACTTTCCGGCAATGCTTTCAGTGGTGTGAACTTCATGGCGAATGCTGTGTTCAGTATAAAACGGACACTATTGAAAACTGGAAAAATTATATTTCACGACAACCATCGTAGCTAAATGAGGCCGTAAATTATTTATCTGTCATTCGAAATATGACAAAACGCAAGACCATTTGTAAATGCGTTTTATGGCAAGTTTTATAGGTTTTTGTAAGCGAATTATTATTACTGGAGACGAAATTCACATATATACACAATAATAATAATAATATGCTTACACTAAGCACGTAAGAGTGAAGACAGATAGGGCTACAGTACTTTCGTCTAGGCCATCCTGCTACGAATTAATGGTGTAACCGAGAGAATTGACAACGGAAATTAATAATAACATACCGTGCTATAAAACAACAGAATTAAGAAGAGCTTTCCTATGGAAATATCTGGAACGTGAAGCTATTCACTCACCTGAATATTTCTTAAATTGCTTGCACGCCTCCCACAAGTAGCTGAAGTGATGACACCAATTCTTGCCTTTTTTATTTTCGTAGTGTTGCATTCAAAACCAACCAGTTAGAAGTATATTATGGTTTTACCAAGAACTCTCGGTTTTGAAGCCTTTCCACTGACAGGTTTGTATAACATACTCGCTTTGCATTTATGGTGTTTATTAATGGTGTCTTCCCACCGCGGCGGCCCGGGTTCGATCCCGGGTATGGTCAAGTGGGATTTGTGGTGGGCAAAGTGGCCCTGGGGCAGGTTTTCTCCGAGTACTTCGGTTTCCCCTGCCAATCTTCATTCCACCAATTGCTCCACAATCACCCTCACCTATCATCTGGGGCTGGTACAATAGGCCAGAAGTGGCCGCAGTACGAGGGAATTAGTCCCACCCCACTAGCATTAAAAAAATTAATGGTGTCTACTGTGCAGTGTGTATTGATTGGTCTGTACACAAACCCTCATATGAACTGTCTGTTATTTTTTCGTTATGCCAAGATAGATAGATCGCACCAGAACTGCAGTCAGCATGTTTAACTTGCCACCAAACATGTGACAAGATTCATTTCCGTGAATGTAAATACGTAGGAATGAGAATGGGAACTTCTGATCGCGCATGCGTGACAGTTAAATCCCCAGTTACTGAGTGATCCCCTCTCAGTACTAATTCTGAATAGAGCTCGTGTACCCTATAGTAATTTTGTAATTAATTATTTTATGTTCATGATGATATGTATGAAGGTCATGCCGTTTCATGTTACTAAGACTTTTTTTTTAAATCCATATGTTTTAAATTATTAACATGCCGACCTTGCGGTCTTATGACGTAGGTGTTTCAAAATCGCCATCCAGTATTTGGCAGCAAAGCATTCCCAACTGCTGTGGACGTTGATTTCCTTGCATTCAAAAGTAGGTCTATTTAATTTAACAACGAGAAGTAGGCATTTACAATATCGCTTTCGTAAGGAAGCCTGTTAGGCTGATATGTACGTAGCTCTGTAGACATAGGCCCACATTTTGCACGCAGCATTGCTTTTGGCAGCTCCTCCCCTCTTCAGCCTGCTTTCTACTACTTTCATCCCTGGTTCCATTGTCGTGTTCCCAGTGCTCCCAGGTGGAATGTACAATGCTGTGGTCCCCCCAGTAATAAGTGTTGCCTGATGATGGCCCACGTGTGGCCGAAACATGTAGCAACAAGAAATATATAGTTAATGACATTTAAAATATTTAACAAACACTTTTAGTATATTAAATATATTTTAATGTCTTTTATAAAAGGTTGATTTTGTTGCATTATAGGCGGAATGGCTCAGTCTTCATGTTTTGTCTGTTACCCTCTTTCAACTGTATATTGTTTCCAGTAACTCTGTTAATCTGCTGTTCTTGCGAACTATATAAATATAAAATATTACAAGTATGAAATATGATATTCGCATAGTTTATCCATACCCAGCTATATATTACTGCATGAAATGGCACACAGACAAACGTGGAGCTGTATTTTAGTTTAATAAATAAACAGTAAGTTAGGTGTGTGGATGATTGGTTTGTAATGTGCTGCTTCGCCGTTTGCAGAGACGGAACTAGAAAAGCCAGTTGCGATGTTCATTCCTCAGGTTTTATCCTCGGTGTTTTTGGATATAAGCCCAAGGCGTTGCTGCTTACCTGCCATGGTCAATGTGTGCTTCTAATTATTTCAGAACCTACTGCATCCGGGTTAAACCCGTCCTAACGGAAGCTTGTTTCCCTTGATAAGTTTCATACCTGTTGAAATTAATGAGCAAGTGACTCTGGTCTTCAAACAAATGACTTTGAACAGCTCTCTGTCTCTTCCCCGCCTCGCTGACATGGGAAGGTGTCAAGTCCAAGGATCCGGATTTTAGTTTCAAACAGTTCGGCTCTTGGGGTTGACCCGTCGTGCGATAAGCTGTTCCAGTGTTTTGGCGGGGTGATAATTGCAGTGTGCCCCAAAACATTGGAGCGGCATCCACATACGGCGCTGTTTCTCCTCGTAATTCAGGGTTATACATTAGACACAGGCCGCCGAAACCTATGGTCAGACACAAACTACGTGGCCTGTAGTCCGCAAGTGAACTATACCGACCGAGCGACCGCCGCTTGTCGGCGAAGTTAGTGTCAACTTTTGCGAATAGAGGGTGTCACGTGGTCGGCGCAACGGATCCCCACGGCCGTTAATCTCGGTTTTCTAGATCTATTTCGTTGAAATAGATGCTCAGTTATCCTCACGATGCTGAGTGGACCCCGTTCCAGACCCACTACTTGTCCCGGAACTCTGGATCTGTAGCCACGAACTCTGACCACTAAACCACAGAGGCGTTCTGGGCCAGACATATTTACTATAATGTTTTTATATTAAATACGATACATCGGCTCGCAGACTGAATAATTCAAACGTTTGCGGTGCCTTTGTGGCGCCTGGTATGAGGGTAGTCGAAGGCAAGTATTTGGGAGTAATCGTTGCATAGAAACTTCAGTCGGGAATCGATCCGGGTAAGATGGAGCGAGTTAATTGGATTAAGAGACTGTTTAGGCGTGCGAAATTTCGGCCGTGACGGGCATAGTCAGTGCTTCGATCGAAATATACGCTGTACCACCCAACCACAACTCGAATGCGCTATCTGCTCGATAAACGTGACGCGGGTGTTAATGTTTGGCTCTCGTGAAGTTTAGGAGTAGGCCTGCAAGACACCTGATTAACTTTCTCTTTGCTTAAAATAACGTCTTGCTGACAGAATGTAGTAATTTGTTGTGAGCATCAGTGACACGCAGTAATTTTGGTAGACGTGTGATGTTGAAAGTGCACAGAGTAACAGTTCTATTGGAGAATTCTTCCGCCTCCTTTGTCACTGTGAATGGTTGCCTGAAGCTAGCGTAACCTTCCCCCAGGCCAGACATCCTTGCTTTCTGCAAGATCTACCTGACGTAAATGCAGCCCTGCTGACGCTGTCTGTCTGCTCTTTCTTCTTCCCTTTCAACTTTATTTTCCTCTCCCTTTCTTTCTCCTCCCCCCCCCATAAGTAACCGAACAATGACTTTTGATCCGGGATATTTCAGCGTTCCATTCTGTAATATCATAAAGCAGGTGGGTACTTTGTGAAATGAAGACCGTCTGGGTGGGAGCACGTAATGATTGGGCCCCTTGGTTCTCTTCTTCAGTCTCAGAGACACTCTCTTTGTGGTTTGTTTTACAACAGGCGTATCTACGCTGTACTGCGCCGAATGAAAGGATGATTCGAAAGAATTTTTAAATGAAGCAGTTTTGGCCCAATCTAGGTATTATCCCGGAATTTGCCTACAGGGACTGTGTAAAACCACGAAAACACCCAGAAGAATAAACATTACGTTTACTTTCGCAAAACGAGAAATTAATTTATGGCAAATTCTCTCGCGCCCATAGTATGGGCTTCGAGCATGTAAGCCACAGCGCACCTTTCTGACGGATGTTCTGTCTTGCAGAGCATTAAGTCCCTTCAGCCATCCTCCACAACAAAGGTAACGGTATACTATTGCAACATTGTCATTTTTTTTTATCCATATGAGATTCGGGCCTTCCAGCCGCACTATGGCCCTGGGGTCGACACAGCCTCTAACAGAAATAAGTACCAGGAGTATTCTTTGGGGTAATGGGCGGCCGGCGCGTAAGGCTGACAACCTTGCCGCCATCTATGTGCCGGTTGTTTAGAGAAAATGTGGGAACCTCAACGTCTCACAACCCTATGGGCCTCCACGGCCTGTTACAGGGATACTTTTACTTTTATGAGATTCGGGTTTCACTGCGGTGGAGATTCATTATATCCTAATACTCAGTGTAGTTCACTGAAGACCAAGAGTAATAAGAAAAAAACATCAGCCCCTCCTTCCTAATTTTAACAATTATGTTTGAATAATACAGAGTAACAAGCCACTGACATACCCAGTAAACGGTTCCAGAACGCGTCCTGCATGCTTGGAACCACCGTGCAGTTTTCTCCGTGCAACCACAAAATTAGGTTACAAATACAAATTTTTAAAACACTTAATATGTAAACTTTATTTATAATTGATATGAGGATTTCTTGTCATCAGTGTAGAGTAACTTCCTAGAGCGAGCATACAGAGCATCTAGGTTTCCTGTAGATCTTTATGCCAAACCTTAGCCGCCGCAAACTTGCGTTCTACTTCCTCGACTCCTGTATCAGTTACAGCGCCTGTAACACGGCAGCACCGCCCTTGTAATTCCAAAAGGCTGCAAAGTAAGCCAATTTAAAAAGGACACATGTCCGCTTCCGGTAAGTGCAGAAGTTACAAAATTTGACGAAACTTGCAACAATAAACAGTAGATGTTTTCTATACATTATTTTTACAATGATATGTCAGGTGAGTAGGTTCTGAATTTGAGTGACAGGAATGATTATGAATGACGAATTGTGAAGAAGGTTGTTACGAGGGGGGGGAGGAGCATCAGCCTCAGCAGATGTTCTGAGCGAGGCTAACCACTGCACAGCGAAAGCAGTTTGGAAACGGTAGAGCTTTCCTTGTGCTTGCTTTGTGACCATGCAGGATACATTCGGTCACGCCGAGCAGAGTAACCCGCCAGTGACGCTGCTGAGTTACCCGTGGGCTGACTGTCATCTTTCATGTTCTTCGTTGCTTTACCCATTCTCTCCAGGCTGACATAGGCACTACTTTAAAACAAATACAACAGAGACTTGTCACTCGCCTCCATTTAATCTCAAGTCGTTTCCATTTCGCTGTAGCGTATTCAATAGCACCTTATTTTAGACGTTGCCAATAACTGACATAGCACTGCGAATAATAAATTCGAAAGTATGTGGAAGGAAGCAGTCATGACAGTTTAAAATTCCGTCTCTAAGTAGTGGCCCAGAAGGACTGTTTAAAACTGGCGAAACGCTCGGGGCATCCAAAGTTCCGACCGAGATTCGAAACGGGCGCCTCCGGAATGCGAGACAGAAGCATTGCCGCCTTACGAGCAGTCAGCTTGTTCGGTCGTTTCAGCGCACGTCTCATTTCCTTCAATTCCTGAAGCAACGAACAGTTCTGAAGTGCATTGCCTTCTGGGATAAAATGCCATGCCGTCCGTTGAAAATCAGACAGCGTTTCGGAGGAACATATCGCCTTTATCTTCAGGGCCGAAAAATAAACTGAGTTAGGAGCCAGTAAGGGCCGCGCCATAGCTCAAGCGGTTAGTCGCTGGCTTCCCACCGCGGCAGCCCGGGTTCGATCCCGGGTCTGGTCAAGTGGGATTTGTGGTGGACAAAGTGGCGCTGGAGCAGGTTTCCTCCGAGTACTTCGGTTTCCCCTACAATCTTCATTCCACCAATTGCTCCGAAAGCACCCTCACCTATCATCTGGGGCTAGTACAATAGGACAGAAGTGGCCGCAGTACAAGGGACTTAGTCCCACCCCACTAGCAATAAAAAAAAAGGAGCGAGCATGGAAGTAGGGCGCAAGCAGAGGTGCAAGGGATCTCTGTTTCCCACCCGCTTTCATTCTGATTTCTTGCTCGGTTTATTCTTCAACCTTAAACACGGAGGCAGTATTTCCTCCTAAACGTCGGTTGACCTTCAGCGGACTACACGACATTATGTGACAGAAGATAATACTTTTCAAGCAAATACTTGCTCATTTGTTTATGCATTAATATTAGCCCTACAAATTAACATGCAAGTTTGAATCTTATGATCTCTCTTGGTTAATACAGGTTAACAATTATCCATTTGAAGAGAGGGAGAATTACATTAGCACCAGCTTAAGTTCGCTTAAGGTTATTATTAAGTTTAAGTTCGTCTTGGGTGTGACGCTGTGTACTTTGATAGATAAATAACGCTGTTTCAGAGGAACTTACTGCCTCCATCTTCAGGGTTGAATAAATCTACAGTGTACACGGCGTCACATCCCAGAAGACCATAATTTTAATATGCGAAAACTTCAGATCTCAGAGAGTTATCGTTGTGATGTGCCACATCTTAATAATGTTAGTTATTACATTGTTGCATTCTGTCCTTACTGGTATTTTTAGCTTTAAACGAGTTACAGGTCAGTTCTGGCCGGCGGAAAGTGGGGAAAGGATTCAAAAAGATTCATTGAGTTTTTTATACAGATTAATAAATGAGACGGTAATTACAAGTTTCAACACTTCTGAAGGTCGCCGAGACGGGTCCGGAGTTCGGATACAAACAGAATTATGTATCGTATAGTTTGCATGTAGCACAGGACTTTAGGCTCTACTGCATTCGTCGGATCAAGGTAGTTAAGAAGTAACTCTCGTTCTAAACTAAGATCTGAAGTCACCATCTGAGTAAATCTAATTTATTTTCTTTGCTTATTAAATATATTAGAACCCCGACACATACCTTATATTCTTGTGGGATACCACATTAAAGGAAATTTTACAACTTTTATTTGTGAGTAAAAGATTTATATATATAAAAATATCAAGATATATTTTTATATGAAAAGGTTAAAACTAATACATTAAAGCCAATTGATATAAACCGTTGTTAAATGCAAGTTTCTTCATAAACAGTGCATCGTAGTGTATTTGGTATTGCTGCCTCGTGCCCGTGTTTTATACTCGCTACACAATATAATACGATGAACCACGTGTCAGTAAGGTTGAATATAACAACAATTCGCAACATTGAATTTCATTATGATATTTTAGTTTTAACTTTATATAAAAATGTAACTTAGATATTTTATTCATTGAAGTTTTTTATTCATACATACAATATCTTGTATCCCCACTGAAGATTGTTATTCATGACCGAAACATCTCAAGGTTTTAATGGTGTTACGTGATTTAGTGACTATACATGGAGATTGAATTGGTAATAGGATCCATTGGACTGTTAAATAACTCATGGCTGCATTTTACAAATCACTAGCACACGCAGACATGATCTGAACTGCGCTACTTGGTGACATCGGACAGTGGAGGTTCGTTCCTCTTCTCACAGGCTCACGGTCTCGCAGGCTGGTGACCATCTCACACCAATCTCCTGCCTTGTAACTGCCGTCTCAATACTTTCTCGTAAAAGTTACTTCACGACTGGCGGTTTACCGCCAGTGAGTTCGTCTGGGCGTCAAGTCCCTTGAGACCTACGACCAGAGATTTTATTTTCAACTGAACTCATGTCGTGGTCAAGCTTACTGCCGTTCGAATGGCTATGCTGCTGTTGTAACATAAGATAGGCTTGATTTGGTTTGAAAAGCCTAGACTGACAGAGGACTTGTATATAGTGCAAAAGGAAGAATTTTCGCTAACATGCTATATATGTGATACATTCACTTGATGAAAGGCCAAGCATGTTCATAAGAAACAAGCCCATCTTCTCGTCAGAAAGACTTTCTCGTAATGACAGCTGGTCCGAAGCCTCGGCATGGACAGCACAGAAAACACCGCTTCCAACAGTTCTTCTGTTATTGGCTAACGTCGCTGTCCTCTCGGACCGTACAAGAAACACCGTTTCTCTGTTGCTTATGCAGTCGTTGTTACGCTAATGAGGTGTTCACTGTGCCGTAACCCATTAACGGCTCTGCCTTCAGTTATAATGTGACAGTAGTATTTAATCAGACTTCGGATCTTACTGTAGTTCCAATATCACACCTAACCGCAGCTGCCAATATACTCATAGTTCTGTAAATATCATTTCTTAATGTAGACTCGAAAATATATTAGAGGCCAGCTGCACGCATCACATCATTAAGGATGAGTGGATATGCCCACCTTCTCGAAAGCAGCACGCTATACAAAGAATATCCGCATTGAAGAAAAAGTTAATTCCATTAGAGCTATTTACGTGTAATGTTTTTAGGTGTGTTGGCATCCCTGCAAACCGACTGTAATCGCTGTGTCCGTCTGAACGCAAGAAACAACTGTACGGATAAATCAGTTTTAATTAAATTTTATACTGGAGAACTGTACTATAATCTCTCGAACCCTTTCAGTTTTTCATTTCCGTCACGCAATTATAACGACCGTTTTGCGCGAAGATTTATAACAGTTTCTGCGAAGAGTATATTTCAGGGACAAAAATATTCTGACCAAAAGTTAAGAGCGAAAGAATGAACAGGACTAATGGGTTTTTATGGCCAATACACTTTCTTGCTCTAAGTCTTGAGGTTTTAGAGATAATTCAACAAGAGTGAACGAACGTTCCTGAACTGTTAGGCTGTGCGTATGTTCCCCAACGCCAGTATTCACAAATCAGTTTTGGTTTTCCAAATACATGTGAAGAGTACCGAAGTCTCGTATTTATTTATAGTTCCCATGATTTGAGCTGAGATGGGTTTGTCGTGAGGAATGGCACTTGCGGGTTGCAACTCAAAAGGGGAACAACAGATCAAAGGCGCCGAATTGTTACCCAGTACCTACTGTTCACATCTTCTTACTCATAGCTAACAGATATTTTAGTATATTTATCAAGCCACAGATAAAATCTCAACGTATTTGTGTATTTTTATAAAGTGTTAGGCCAGTTAGCATTGTAAACATTGGATAAAATTAATTTTTCTATATGCATTGTAATTATGAATGGGGACACGCGGTAGCGTAGTTGGTTGAGGCACTATGCTACAAGCCGGAAGTCGCGGTATCGAATCCCGATGAGGTGGATTTTTCAATGTACCTAATCCTTCCAGCCGCACTATGGCCCTGGGTTTGACTCAACCTCTAACAGAAATGCGACTTTCGAAGTCATTGAGAGAATTTTCGACCCATTTGTGGACCGCTTTACTCGACAAATACTTCGCTCCGTAAACAGGAAAAATTCCTTTATGAATATCCTTTGCATTGCGTTGTTTTGCCCATAAAATTCACATAGCAGAACACTGCTCTTCGGTAGAATACTCGCGCAGCACTGTCGCCATTTTGATTACTGAAATCAGCCTCTAAACATGCGCATGCGCATCTGCTACCTAGACTCTCATGAAGCTGAACTGTGCTGCCACCTAGTGTTACACATAGAAAACCTATTAAGTCCATTACAGCTGTTGTACTTCCATTTGTGACTTACTCACTCACTGACTACATACCTTTTGAACAAAAAGCAAACGATTCATAGATCATAATTTGTATCAAATTTGGCAGAGGTGTAGAACAAACATGTCTACCAAGTCTGAACATAAGAACATCGAAATGTTGATGAGTACGAGCATGGCATCCACAGGTGTTCTGAGTTTTCTTTGTCTCTGTACTCGAGTCTGGGACCGAGGAAGACTTCCTAAGGTTAAGTTTGGTGCAAGGGATTCCTTTGAGTCTTTACCACAGAGTTAACCCGCGTGGTTAATGAGGAGGAAGGAGAGAGCGGTGAGGTGCAGTGACTGAAATTAATTTGAGTAATTTAATTCACACTCAGGCACGCAGATTTCAGCAAGCATATATAAAAGCAAACCGATGTTAATAGAATTAGCATTACTGTCTGGACGATAAGTGTTTTATAAGGCCATGCTTTGCTCTTATTTTGGTAATCGTTTAAACTTCAATTGCTGATCTTCCTTATAGGTTAGTTTAAATGACGAGCCTAGCAGAATGCTAATATAATGACTCCAATTACTTTCCTTATATGTAGATCATTGTGTGCGCTCTGCATGAGGTAAGGAAACAAAGGGAACAGGCGCAGCATCTAGTAGTACGCAATAGTCTGTATTGGCATCCTTAATGTGCTCTGTTAAATTCAAACGGCGTATTGATTCAGGTCACGAAAAAGTGAATTTCATAATTATAAATCGTTTTTGTGATGACGGTATGGAAAGAACTCAGATAAACAGCCTCTATGTTTAACATAATAATAATAAATACCATGAATGCGAACAGATTGATCTAGGAGTAACGCCACACATTTGAATGCGGGTACTTTTTGGTTCGCATCTCTGCCAGGACATCTATTCTAACAGGTTTTTTGGTGATTTTCCTCAGTCATTCCAGTAAATGTGGGAACGCGGTAGCGTAGTTGGTTGAAACACTATGCTACAAGCCGGAAGGTCGCGGGTTCGAGTCCCGATGAGGTGGATTTTTTTCGGTTTACCTAATCCTTTCAGCCGCCTTATGGCCCTGAGGTCGACTCAGCCTCGAACATAAATCAGTACCAATACCAGTAACAGTCCCTCATAACGTAAATGTATCGTTAGATAAAAGCGACGTTTTTCTTCCAAACTAATACATGTGAAACCAAAATCGGCATTTTCGGGAGAAGTGGATTGTTAGTTGGCAGCCAATATGGAAAGGGCCCAATTTAACCGCTTTCTAAAACTGTATGCATTTCTATTTTCCTGAATTTTTTTAAAACTTCAGAAGATATTGGAAAGGAACATAGGTTTAGGGGATCCGGGGTAGCTCAGTCGGTGCAGGGCGAGGAATGGACGGCCGGAGTTTAATTCCCGACAAGGGAAAAGTTTTCATTTTCTGTAGATCCGACCGACACGTCAATAGGCTGACTGGATAGCGGTCATGTGATATGTGTTTACCATGGGTCCATGTCCGTTTCTCGGCTATATAAGTAAAACAGTTACAAGCTACGAATAATAGCAGCAGAAGCACGCGAACAAGGAAGCATGGAGATAGCCACGGAAGTTCGTAGTTGAAGAAACACTAGAAGTCGGCCTATGAAAACTTAAAATGTGATCAGAAGAATTTATTTATGTGTAATATTTGGAGTGTGTGATTCAGTGAGAATGTTACAGTTCCCGTGTTATAAGCCCCTGAACACTTGTGTAGATAGACTGAAGAAATTAGTATGGAGTGATTGTACATTGTGTAAAGCATCAATAATATAATAATTAATTGTAGTTACGACCTGTGAGTATCCAATAAATCCAATTACCAATCGAAACCCGCTTCTTAGTCACTGTGACACGTGACAGTAGTTAAACCAACATGTTTTATTGGTATCTGTCAGCGAGTAATCGAAGTGGTCAGTTATGTGGTGCTCTCAGGGCGGTGGCTACGAAGAGTAACCCTACTGTGTACTGAGATGATAATCCGTATAGTCTGGCAGAAGTTTACCTACGTTTCGGTGATCGTGCTGCAGCCATCTTCACGGTAGAAAAGTAAACGTGCAAAAAGAAACCTGCCCTGAACATAGAGGTATTACGTTCCTCCGAAATGTTGGTAGACATATCCCAAAAGACAGTAATCATCTGACTACGTATGTGTTGAAACTAGTAGTCACATGACCCTGTGAAATACACTATGGAAAACGTTCTTATGTGCATTAGTGACTAAAACGATGCAACTTCCATGAAAGCACGTACTGAAAATATAAGGAATCGAACTCTTTTTAACTGTTGTAGCATATCACGGGACAAAAAGAGCTGAATTTGAATTGAGAATACAAGGTACATAAATGTATCAGATAAAATGCAGGAGAGTTTAAGTTCATGGAATAATTATCGTAACTTGTCCGATGTGGCTAGAAGCACAGTAGACCATTACAGTGGCTCGGTATGCCCATGGCTTCGGTGCTGTAACCGCCGAATTCGATAAGTGCAGCACCGAACGTCCCATTCGATTGATTAGCACTCCTGCGTCATATCGAATGGTCCCGTGCTTAGATCTCGCCCCAGATATTGGTTCCCGTGACAAAGATTTCTCGTGGTTTCTCTCAGTCAACCCAGGCCGATATGAGGATAGTGGACCTAAATCAAATAATATAACGACCTTTTCCTTCCACCTCCATTCAAATTGATCATACATTTGACGGTGTACACTCTGAACTACAGGCAGTGTCATTGAATAAATCTCACAAAATGAAGTAACAAATATGTTCAGTGTATTCAGTGCATTCTGCCATATGTTTAAAAGATTCACGCGTTCAGAAATTAATTCTGAATTGGAACAGGCCACAAGGTCGAATCCGTAAGTCGAGGAGGAGGAAGAAGAAGAATAAGTAGAAGAAGAAGAAGAAGCAGAAACTGTAGCCAATAACGTACTGCGCCAGTCTGTCAGCTGGTTTAGTTACTCGGTTAATTAACTGTTTGAAGCACTCGTTGTGGAACTGTGGTAGCCTTGGGACTGGGAAAGAGGCTGCACGAGTTCTGTTTCCGGTGCGGTGGCGTGACGCTCCCGGACGCGGAGTCTGCAGATCGTGCGCCGCCTATGTGTGTGCCTTTCACTGCCTTTACAGCTCCCTCCATGTAGGACTGGCTGGCCGCCACGTGTGCCTGACTTCACGGCAGATGGGCTGCTCTTTAAACTGTCAAAGTCTTTTTCTTTGCGGAAAAGGTAAGCCTGTTCGGTTCTTACACGACGCTGTAGAAATCACTTATCTGGAGTTCGAAGATGTTCGCTTAAAGACGGTTTCTTCAGTTGTATTAGTTTTACAGAGTCAAATATTAAGACGATTCTGGATGATGAATTCGGATCGTGAAGAACGCAGCGATTGTAGACTATTTGAGGATACCGTACCAGCCTCTACATGAAGGGACCTAGGGAAACCATTAAGCGCCTCAGTCAGAATGGCCATGAATCGAACTCGCAGTAGTCTCACTACAAAACACGGGCGCTTTGCCCCTCGAACACCACGTTCGGTGATATGGAATGTTGATTTTAACTGATAAATAGCAATGTATATCAGTGTGTCACGTTTGTACAAGGATTGAGGGAAAGGAACTGAAAGTTCCATTCATAATAATAGGTTTGCAGTCAGAGATCTGAAGAACGGACATCCGGAATAAGAACCAGGAGTGAGATCGCCACACCGTAATTTGCGACCACTCAGAAAATATCATTGGTTTGTTATCTGTTGGATTCTTTATGACACCGTACCAGTTTATGAGGGTGTGTAGGGTTGGTGTATGGTAGAATGACTGCGACTGGTGAGTCCACAGCGATGTGAGAGGACGGTGTCGTGACAGTACAGTAGCTGGTAAGCGGCTGGGACTCAGATCAGGTGCCTTCGCTGTGCCAGGCCGTCCCTCGCTTGAGGTCTGGTATTACGGAGGTTCACCGGGTTAGAGCCATTTATCCGTACGGAGGAAGATCCTCCAAGCGAATGCCTTGATCACTTCCACCCTGCCCTTTGTAGCTGGTTATACTCAACCATCCCCTCATATCATTCGACACCGTATGGCCTATGTAGTTGATACAGCAGCTGTAGAACTTGGGAATTTAGATCTCCCCCATTGAACAAGTTGGCTCAAGCGCAAGATGTTAGTTTCCACACAGAGATATTGGGTTTTCGGGCTTTGTCCATCGTCCGTATTCTAAATAACTAAGAAAACACAACGTTTCGGAAACCGGATCTATTTCCGTCCTCAGGTGAGGGAAGAGACCTACTCTGTTGGGTCCCTTAGAAAGAGGTAGCCTCAAAACGTGTTTTTTCTTAGTTATTTAGAATCCGGACGATGGACAAAGTCCGAAAACCCAGTATCTCTGTGTGTTGTACACCATCGTATCTAAATGCTAGTTTCCAGTTTCGGCCGGGATTTCACTATTCTTACACGTTGTTTGTGGTTACCCATTTAGGAAAACCCCGTATACTTAATTAAGTTAGGACGCGAACGTTTCCTTTCACATTCTTTTTCATTATTATCTTATACGATGCTGCATATACTGAATTACACCATCGGTAAATAAATTACCAACAAACATTAAATCCTCCCACTTTATTGTAAGAAGGCTTAAAGAAATTGTCACGTGTTAGAGTGGCTATAGACGGGTTTTGGGTTGATGACCGGATTTATTGGACTCTGATACAGTACGTGACTACACTTTACAGTTCACTGTTACACACTAGTGTCCACAGTCACATCTTCACTGTCGTTGCTTCGTAGCGGCTTCCAACGGCCGACGTTCCGCTTCCACTGCTAACTGGTCCTGCTTATAACATCTGGGCATGGATCGCCTAGGATACACCGCTTCCCACATTTATTCCATTGTTGCGTTTGTGTTTGTTTGGGTGACCACTTGATCACTACTGAACCAATGCCTAGCAACTACCGTTGTTTGCAGAGCCATTTCCTAGCAGCGACTGTCTGTGCTGGCTTCACAATTCTGCCTTGAGCAAATATGCCACATTATGAACACTCTGCCCCGAATCTCATGAAATCTCTGATTAACAAACTATGTTCCGTGGAACACTAAACTAATACAAGTTTTCTCCATAAAAGTGATAAATCTAAACGCTGTTTGAGTCGAAGTAATGATTCGTAGTGTTCACTTCCTCTGCGCAGCCTCGGGCTCATAAGCTGAAGAACTGTATTTGCCGAAGTGCTTTTCTTTTCCTAAAGTTCCACGTTAAACCTTATGCTCTGCCAGACTAAATTGTTTTTATTCTATAGGCAAAACCGGAAATGTGTTTCCAAGTTTACAGTTTTTTACATGGACCCATCACAACGAGTATAGGCTGCAATGGAAATAGGTTGTGTGATTGAGAACTTTCTGTTTTCCTGTTACGGAGCTGCATACCATACGTAGCTGGCCGCATCATAGCTCAGACGGCCCGGGTTCGAGCCCGGTTCTGGTGATGTGGGTTTTGTGGTGGACAAAGTGGCGCTGGGGCAGGTTTTCTCCGAGGACTTCTGTTCCCCTGCTAATTTTCATTCCACCAATTGCTCCACATTCACCATCATGCATCATCTGTGGCTGGTACAATAGGCCAGTAATGGCCGCAGTACGAAATGGACTCAGTCTCAGCCCTCTAAGAATAATAAAAAAATACTGAAAACGATACCGTACGTACCCGCTCTGAATTCTTTCAGTAATATTCGCATTAATGGTTCTTTATACAGCTTTCACGTAGTCCATCAAATGAACGCACACTAATAGGTCATATCCTTCCGCCAGTGCACATAGTTACCAAATGTTGATTATATTCAGCATTGTGAGTCTGTTCTGGATGCTGTCAGATGACATTACTTTTATCCCTATCTATCTGGTGTAACCTGTAGTTTACCGCGAAGCTTTACACTTCTCTAAAGTTCCTTTTCCTTAACTGCTTATCTCAGAAAAAACAGTGGTCATTGAAGTCGATTAACTTTTCTGAACTTTATCGATGTGCTTAGGCCTGTATTGCATGTACTTAACTGAACGCGTGGATCAGTTTGCCTCAGTTCAGTGCTGTGTATGTGACGTTTGTTTTTATCAGCAGTAAACACATTTACTACTGGGGCTGTCTGTGATAAAGTTTTACGTAATTTTGGTGGGCTCCTAGCAGCGCAAGAGTCATGGAGAATGTCAAGAGAGGGGAAAAGAGGGAGAAAGTAAACTGAGATGTCGCTAGCGAAAGGAGAAGTACTGACGCATGGCTCATCATAGACCTGCTTCCAGTTCACGCATAATAGACGGTCCAAGGCCTGTATGGAGCTGAAGTTTTCACGGCTGCAGAAAATAGAAGTTTTTTCTGCAACCGGTAACGTTAATTTTGAACAGACATTTCGGAGACGTGATCGGTAAGCTACAGACTGTCGATCATACTTGAGGTACCACATCGGGGCTACACATTCAGTGACACGCATTCGGCTGCAATAGTCGAGAGTAATTCATCAAAGTACCATCCAGTCCTTGTTCCGTAACCCGGGAAGTCGAGTTATAGTGACCCTTGTGGCATGTACTCTGGTCACCAGCTGCGTTATGGCGTTATGGCGAGACGCGTGACTTCTCAAACCGTGTTGCTGTGTCTCGCACTCTTTTTCTCCCCGAAGTAATTCATCTGACAGTGTCAGTGTTTGCTCTGAAGTGGATTATGGATATGCTAGAAGCAAAGACAGAGGCAGGAAGCACAGGACACAAGACCACTGAATCTGGACAGGGGTAATAGCCATTGTTTTATACTGTACTAGCTAGTGTCAGCAGGTGAAACTCGACAAAACTACCAGCAATGAGCACACTGACGCACACAGACATCGGCCCCTGAGAGTGGGTTCCATAAAGTTGCTGGCACACTCCATAAGCAGCTGTACCTCTACTAGTGATTAGCTTTGAAGACAACACATCTGCATGAGTAGTAAACAAACCTCGAGACCAGCGAGGAATATAGAATGGCAAAGGACGTTGTGTGAAATATGCGTATATGTACTCCAGTTTGAGACGGAATAGCGCAGTCGGTGTAGACACGAGTTGGACCGCTGGGATTCGATTCCCGGGATGGGCAAGAAGCTTATCTCCTCTCGACACCGCGTGGACCGACTCAGGGGTCCACCTAGCCTCCTATCAAATAAGCACCAGGGGCTCTTTCCCCGATGGTATAGTGGCAGGACCGTGAAGGTGACCACTCACCACCATCTACTGCCGAGGCCAAGAATGGTGGAGTTATACCTGTAGCCCCCCATACGTCCGTTCCGTGGTGCATAATTCATTCAGCACAGGGACAGCTTTTATTCCTTGATATTAGTTCTGGGTTCTGTTAATCTTTTTCAATGCGAAAATGGTTTCTTGATGAACACTGCCGGGGGAATGGCAACTTCCTTCATGGGTTTGGTGTGTTACTAGAACTGCAGACGTGAGTTGGATGGGTCCGTTTTGCAAGTCAGAATATGTTCGTGTGTCTGCTGTGGGACTCTTGAAGCATGGGAGCGGAGTGTAATGTCATGAGGGTATGATCTGTACCCACCATGTGATGATTCCACAAACACGGCCACACCCTAAGCCGCGCCTCGCGTTACCGCCTGTGTCACATGTTAACAGTCTTGAAGTGTTCCTCGCTGTAATCATTCCAACGTCCTTATTCTCTCCATATTTCTCTCTCCTGAACCGTTTTGTCTCTCACTACATCAATTGCAAGCACTAAGGTAGGCCGCACACTGGCATGCGTCAAGACATGTAACAGTCAAGACACGATGTCTGCGACATGACGCAAAGAAAAGAGAACAGTTGAAACGAATGAGATTATGAAAACCGCGTCATACCAGTCTGAGTCATGATGCTGACGTCAGCTTCATGCTGCAGTCACGTGCAGTAAGACTCGGCATGCTCCTTTTCTGTGCGTCAAGACTCAGACATCGGTACTCAAGGAGCAGCACCATTGTTCGTTTTCGACATGAGTGAAGAGCATTACGTCATGTCATCAACTAGAGCAGACGTGATAACACGCAGACACGTGCTACTACGGTGTGCGGACTCGAGTCTGAATCACGAATGAAGCAAGACTGCGTCTTTTGTCTATGTCTTGATGCTTGTCTTGGCGCAGTTGGTGTGCGGCCGCCCTAAGTCCTACAGAAGCGGGGCTTATTGTAGCATCGCAGTTTCTTAATCGACGCTGTATCAGCCACAGTTTATCGTCGAATGAGGTGGTAGGGCGATCTTGCATTGTGGATTATAAGCTTAAGGGACGGGAAGGAAATGTTTGTAGTTTCTTTCAAGACCTCTATTGGCTTTTACCTACGAGAACGGAGAAGTACGGACTTTAAGAAGGAACCTAACTAGGAACTTATGTACTCACTTGTTAACATTGGTTATGCTAAGTAGTCATAGCTCAGATGAAAGAAACGACAAACACGCAGTTTTGGTGGCGATACTTCTTGGAAAGTGGGCCCGTGACATTATTATTAAATACAGGTTAGTTTGTTTTTGTGAACTGATTCAGTTATATACTAATTGTTTGATTGAGTGATTGATTGACTTATTAATGAGAGATACATGATTAAAATTTAAACTTCGCGATGTATGACTGTAGATCTGTATTTGCATGTTATATATTGAAGTATGTTTGCCCGTCCGTCACCATACGAATGAGTACTTCAGTGTATTGTCAGAGAAAAACGTATGTAATATGTGCTTCATGCTTCAGTGTTAGAATGGATGGTAGTGTGGTGTATGAACCCACAACTTCTTGTCTATACTCTTCAATGTGTACGTAATGTACGTCAGCCTCATAGGATAGTAGAAGTTGCGGTTTAGTTATTATACAAATAACCATTTAAGGATGCTAAACCAGGAGTCGGGGTAGCGTAGTCGGTATAGCGACTGGCTACGGGCTTGACGACAGAGGGGTCAGAGTTCAAGTCCAGCGACAGGCGAAAGACTTGTTAAAAAGTTATGTTACATAAGGACATGAAAAAAAGAACCAATATTACAAATGGGGTCTGACAAAATGATACTGAGACATGTATATGAAAAACCCTTCACAGTCAGATTTCCTGACAGGAGTGAATGGGAAGACGGGTTTCGGCCCGATAGAAAAGGGGGACTGATCTGGTATATAGATGGTTCCAAGAAAATAAGGGCACTGTAGCTGGTGTGTTCTGCTATGGCACAAGGCGGGAACTTAGTTTCAGCCTTGGGCAGTACACGGCAGTATTCCAGGCACAAGTATATGCCATTAAGGCATGTATTATGGAGAATTTAGATAGGAACTATAGAAATAGGAACATATTCATTCTATCTGACAGCCAGGCTGCACTTAAAGCTCTTGACAAACACCAGATCAACTCAAAATTGGTCTGGGGTTGCCACCAAACCCTCATGGAACTGGCCAAACATAACAGAGTACAACTGATATGGGTGCCGGGGCATGAGGGTATTGCTGGAAACGAAACAGCAGATCAACTGGCTGAGATTGGAGCTGAAAATCCGTTCATAGGACCTGATCCAGTCTGTGGCATCTCTCTAGGAGTTGCCAGAAAGGCAATCAGGGACTGGACAAATATGAATCATAAGAAATACTGGGGATCCTTAACTGGGCTCAGGCACGCAAAGGGACTCATACGAGGGCCCTCTACTAAAAGAGGGAAGGAACTGTTGAAGTAAAAAGGAACCAGCTACGATGGGTGGTAGGACTACTAACAGGACACCTCTTCAAACTGGGACTAAGTAATAGTCCAACTTGTGAGAGGTGTCAAGAAGCAAGCGAAACAGCCACACATATCCTGTGCGAATGTGAGGCCTTAGCTTCTTTAAGATTACATCACTTGGATCAATATTTTATGGAACCAAGTGAACATTTCGACGTCCCCATGTACAAAATCCTACACTTCATTCGAAGCGCAGGATTGCTGAGGGGATAGTGAGAAGGGGGGCACTGTGGTCGCGGTGCAAGCGCCAAGAAGGCCCACCCCTTATACATTCATTCATATGTTACATAAAATAGGACCGGCAGTGTAACGAATACGTAAGGCGTAAAAGGTAAAATATTGTCGCGTGTTAAGTGACTATAGACAAGGGTTGGATTGGTAATTGGATTTATTGGACTCTTGGGAAACTCGTAACTACAGTTAACTGTAACAGTTTCACGGATCTTCACTTGACAAATCACTACAGTACGCTCTAAGTCTTCTCACTCCTCTGTGTCTTCACTGAGCGTTGGTTGGTAACGGCTCACAACGCCATAGACCCCTCTGGCTCAACTGCTCCTGTCCTCGCTGGCTGGCGCTTATCTCACAACCAGCTCTTCATGGCTGCAACCCCGGGCCATTTTCTGCCTCATAGCAACGTCTGTCCATCAATGACTAGTACCTACTGCTCGACTGCCTGAAAAGTCAAGTCAGAGTCACATTGCGACTGGCCGTCAGTCAGTTGCTAAGTCTTGGTGTCAAGCCCCATCTGGAACTCATGACCAGTAATTTATTACTCTTTGACAGTTACGGTCTTGTTTCTGTGGGATGTCATTTCTGACGAGAGGACGTGTGTGTCTTTTATATGCTTCTGGCCCTTGCCAGCGCAGTCTTTCTCGGGTCCCAGTCCCTTGGGACTCGCGACGATATTTTACTGTCTCAAATTTGAGACTTCCCTTTTCGTCGACTCCTACGACTCACAGGGTCAAGGTGGACGTATTCGACCCCCACCTCCGAACACTGGTTAGTCGGGCTAGGTTATTCTTAGTTTTCCGCAGTCCNCAACATCCGTCTCTGCTGGTTTGACAATTCTAGCTTTCTGCACGCATGTCACAGTGCAACAACTGACCACTTTAATAGATTCCTCGGCCTGAACACTGGTTAGTCGGGCTAGGTTATTCTTAGTTTTCTGCAGTCCCTCCGTATTGCGTTATGTCGGGGCCGTTCCTTTAGGAATAATTTATTCACTCACCAATCGTCATAACCTTGGACGCTGTGTAGTCTGAGATGCTGACAGCGGCATGTAATGAACCACACTTAATAAGAAATAAAAGTGCGAGATTCGGGCCCTCCTTGTAGTTGGTTTGCAGTACGGGAAGGAGCATATTTATGCTGGCATAGTTCCAAACAGGCCTGTATTGCCGTCAACGCAATAAGCATCCAAGTGAAAAATGTAATTAATTCAGTCGGGGGAACAATGATTATAGACATCTCCTCATTAGTGTTTCGCAAAAAGCAGCAGCATTGTTCTCGCTAATTTCAGTGAGAGTTTTCCTTTTTCACCACGGCAACCGTTGGAGGGGGGGTGGACGGCGACGGTTTTGTCCCACCGGAGTGACTCGTAGCCTTATAGAGCTGAGTATAATTTAATAGAATTGTGGCCACCTTCTTTAAATCCATGTCTGCAGATAATTCATAATCAGTTTCTCAACCCATTCGACCCCATAAGCTTATAACGTTTGAAGTTCAGGCAATGTCATTTCTTAACATTGAACAACTAAAACTCTTGGACAAATAGCGATAAATCAGATACAAACTCTGTGTAATGTTGGAATTATTATGATCATTAAAGTAACCATACGCTCCTCCTGTTCCTCCTCCGCCTCCTCTTCCTCTTCTTCTTGGCGCTACGGCCCAGTTCCGACCTTGGCTGTCACTAATGATACATGTTTACCAAGTCCGGTTCAACGAGGCAGTAAAACTCCCTAGATGAGGGATAAGTCCGTTGTGGCGTCTTTGCTTTCACGTACAATACAGAAAATAGTGGGTTTTCAAATGTTCTACCTGCCATTTTGCACACTCAAGTGAACACGATGTTTGTTTATTGCTGATTCAAAACTTATTTCTTCTTCATGTCGTTAAGTGTTTGTCAGCGATTAAAATCGAGCAAATGATATCTCCCTGAAACGCTTGGAACTTGTATACTTTAGTAAGCCTTCAAAGCCCAGTTTTCAATTTGTGTATGTGTGTGTTTCGTATGGCTCTCATCCTAAGCAGCACCAACCCATTGAGCTTTGTAGCAGAGACGTTATGTGTTTCCTGTAAGGTAAGAACTGAATTTTTATATAATATTTACAAGAAATTTAGTATGACTACTATTAAAAATGTTATATTTTAGCGTCCTGTTACACTGATTCATGTCCATGGTTTATGCTAACCGTCTTACAGTGTATACACTTTTTCACCTTATTCTTCACTTCCACATTACATGTTTCAGCACTAATGTGCCATCCTCAGGTGTCTTTATGCACGTTAAACTATTGTACTGCATGCCATGATGTCTTCATTCTAAAATGACTAAACTCTGTATTCGTCATATATGTCGATGAATTATAAATAATAAAACGCATGCAGTAACAGGAGCAAAACACTACACAGAACACGATACACAAATGTATGTAGGAGGAATGCTCACATAAAAGAGGATTGGCGTAATTCGCGTGTTTGAATGCGACGTAGGATGAATCCTAAAAGTTTTATTATTTAGAATTCATCGTCCTATATGACGAATAGAGATTTTAGTTATTTTAGAATGAAGACATTATGGCATGCAGTACAATAGTTTAACGTGCATAAGGACACCTGAAGATGGCACATTAGTGCTGAAACATGTAGTGTGGAAGTGAAGAATAAGGTGAAAAAGTGTATACACTGTAAGACGGTTAGCATAAACCATGGACAGAAAATTAGTCTTTAAATGGTTAATAATATTCGTTATTCGTCTTCTGGTTGATATGCCTTACTGCCGTACATACGACCCAGTATTTGAAAACTTGAATGAATATTCTATAACTCACATTGAATCAAAATTACTTTCATCGGCTTCTTAATAAGCCTCGCTTAAACAGCAATATGACTTACGGTTTAAGTGATAACTCTGAATTTTCTTCACTAACAAAGAAATAGGATAGTCGGTATAGCGACTGGCTACGGGCTGAACGACTGAGGGTTCGGAGTTCGAGTGCCGGTAGGGTGAAGAATTTTATCCTCTCGACGTTGTCCCGGGTTCTGGGGTCAATCAGCGCCCTATCCAATGGGTACCGGGGGCTCCTTCCCCGGGGGTAAAGCGGAAAAGGCGTGAAGCTGATTACTCACCTCCAAGAACTGCCGAGGTGAAGAAAATGTGGATCTGTACACCCGCTGTACATACGCCTTCATAGATTAATGCTTAACTAGTTAAGCACAGGAACAACTTTTTTTTTTTACAGAAAGAAAACAAAAGAACGTCAAAATTTAATTACGTTACGTTTTATATGGGCCTGTGTACTGCTTCATCACTATTCCCGTGTATTGAATCAAGAATGATATTTAATTCTATTTCTTTAAATATTTACCGTATCAAAAACATCAAATAGAGGCTGCTGACATTGGGTTTTATACTTATATCTGCCTAAATTTAGGTACGGTGATTTATGTTTGACCTGTACGGACCAAAGTTATAAATTCATTCGACATATTTTAATACAAATCCGTTTATTAGTTTCGGAGATCAAGTATGCAGAAGAACGGGCATATATGTTGGTACGGCATCCCAACATGCTTTCATTATATGCATCTCTTGCTTTGTTCGAGGGCGATTCGTACTTGAGATTTCGGCTTAGGTGAGTTGATACGTGCGCGCCTTCAGACGTTGCGGCCACCTGGATCTTCGCTGGGAGGAGGCATCAAGCAGTAAATGCAGCTCACAGAAGTGAATTAATTGCTCTGACTCCGGGGGATAGATCTCGCGCAAGCGCCATGTCGATTCGAGCCTGTTCTGCGTGTTGGACATGGACCCCTGTATACTGTTCGGTCTGTTTCATCCCATATCAGTGTTTTGACAAGTCTGCGAGCAAATTGGACAAGCTTTCACTCGGTTTCGTAACAAGTCTGGGAAGAGACAACCTGTTTATCTCGTAATGGCTGGACCGGATCGGCATCGCGACGTGTGAAACGATCACTTGCCAACTTGGTGAAGCAAATTGACGTAACGGTACATCGCGTAAATCAGCCAACGTGACACCGGACGCCGCAGTAGCCTTTGCAACAGCGTTTCGCGACAATGCGTGAGTTTCTTAGAGGCGTCGTAACCGTGTGTATTATAATGACTCTATGGCTCAGTAGATCTTAATAAAATTTCATTATTTATTCCTTATTAGATTCCTGGTACTCATTTCTGTTAGAGGCTGTGTCGACCCCGGGTCCATAGTGCGGCTGGAAGGATTAGGTCAATTGAAAATATCCACCCCATGTTCTTGGAGGTAAAGGGCGGCTGGTGCTTAAGCTGACCTCACCGCCATCTATGAGACGATTGTTTAGAAAATGTGGGAACTTCAACATCTCACACCTCCACGGCCTCTTACATTTACTTTACTTTTATTCTTTATTAGATTTGTCGACGAATTTAAATGTGATTTGACATGACATGTGAATACACTGGATACCACGGGAAGTCAAATCGCTGGCTACATGCTGCAGGCTCGAGGTTCAGTTCCAGGCAGGATCAGGAATATTCTTTTCTCCTTCATGATGCGACCGGTTCTGGTGCCCAACCAGTTTCTTATCCAGCGGGGACTGGGTCTGTTCCCCAGGAGGTAACTCTGCCCACTCGCTCCCTTCTAATACTGAAATCTAGAATGTATGGAACCTGACCTCCACTCACCAAGGTCGGCTTGTTGCTGTGGCAGAGGGGTAGCATCTGTCTGCAGCGAATGTTACACCACAAATACACGTCTGTTATTATAAAACTAAATAATTCCATTGAGCACAGTCGTCGGTTTTGTAACTTGATAGTCGCTCAGCCATCCAAGCAATTCCCTGAATTTTATGGAACACGAAGTTTCATTATCGATTTAAAAGGAGTCCACCATATGGCCTACCATAGCCCTGTGTAAAATAGCGCAAAATGCTGATTTATTTTACGGTGACGAATTGTTTGTTCACACCCACCCCGCAGCTGGAGGACCACCTCTTATCACGACGCGCCGTGCCATGGTGACAAGGCTACGGGCCGGATTACCGAGGAGTCGGGATTCGATTCCCCCTGGGGGCAAGGGTTTTTCTTCTCCATAACATCCAAACCGGCTCTGGAGCCTACCTAACCTTCTGTCCAGTGGGTGCTGGGTGTAAAGCGGCAAGGGCGTGAAGCTGACCAGTCACCTCCATCTAGTGCCGAGGCTCATAATGGTGCAGCTATGCCCCACTCCTTCATATGTCATCATGGCGTGATAACTTTACCTTTTGTATCGTAACGGATTTGATCAACGTATTGCCAGGAAACAGCTCTGTAAACTCAATCCAGCACGAAACAATAGGTGAGGTTGTATTTTCTTTGTCGTCCGCGCCACACCCAGCGTTGCTAACGCCCCAATCAACTCGCAGTCTAACACGTGACACGTGTTTTCTGTGTGGTCTGCGTCATACAGTAATAGAGGTCTGTGTTTTCTGTGCGTGGTCCGTGCCGAGAGGATATGAGAGAATACGGGAATGGGAATTGACTTCACTTGAGTTCCGAAGTTCCAAGGGAACGGCATTATGGTCAGAAGAATAAGAAGATTTTGTGTGTGGCGTTACATGTTCTGTAGTACTTCGATATTGGTAGTGTGTAATTTAGTGAGGCTTTTATAGGTCCTGTGATATAAATCCGTTGCCAGGAAGCGGATAGTGAAGGTTAGTACGGATAGACTGAAGAGATTAGTGTGGAGTGATTGTAAATTGTGTAAATCAACAATAGTGTTATAATTAATTGTAGTTACCACCAGTGAGTGGTCTGTAAATCCAATTACCAATCCGAACCCCGTCTTTAGTTAGTAATACATGATAATATTTAAATAAATGTCAAATGAACTGAAAAATATTATACAAATATTGTAGCCACTGATGAGGTATCTGCTTTACATTATGTACAGTTTGTTCTTACAGTGTCTTGGTTTCGAGACAGTACGAAGGCAAAGCGGGTCATCACAAGAGCGTGCGGGTGGTGATTACGCTGGCAGACCTTGAAGGGAAGGCCAGAATTCCTCCAGTGGAAGAGAGTTGGATGCAATTGTGAATTCATTTCGTCCGAATAAGGCAATACGCGTTGCGGTTTCCTTCGGCTTTGCGAATATCGTGACGTAGTAGGCATTAGATCCCCCCCCCCCCTCATAGTTGTAAGTTGTTGATGAAAAATCCTGCAAGTTTAGAAAGGTATGTATACCTGTTAAAGCCACCAAAGCATGGGTTGTAAATTGTAACTTACCAGGCCACGCACTGTGTTTATCTTGACCCTTTCGATAAACGGTCGTTGTGTATTTTGTGGAAATATGGCTTCTTTCGGTTTGTAGTGTTCAGGAAAACCGAGAAGCCTTCGGTCAGAGTATCCGGTAGAACTTGGTAAATCCAGACTGCGACCCAGCAGTTTATCCCAGCCTCGGTTCCGAGCAGAGCACGAGGCCACATTTCACAACCATACAAAACAAAAGGTAGATTAATTCTATCTTGTCCCTTTGGTTTACTACGATACATTTTCTCTCTCCCATCTGTTTACCATTGCAGAACAACCCCTGTATGGGCCTTATTTTCTTTCATCGTTCTCTTGATTCGCTCAGGGCTCTCCCTACCCGCAGTGCCTGTCTCAGTATCCGCGCCTTTTTTTGTTTCCACGCTCAGCCTACCCGTCAAGCCTGAAGATGGATGCAGAAGATTTTGCGAGGCGTTAAATAACTATCAAAATGCATGGTGTTATCGCAAGATACAAACAAAACAAACTCCTTTGCCTGTAGTCCGCAAGAGAACTATACCGACCGAGCGATCGCCTCTTGTCGGCGAGGTTAGTGCCAACTTTTGCGGATAGAGGGTGTCACGTGGTCAGCGCAACGAATCCCCACGGCCATTAATTTCGGTTTTCTAGACCGAAGCCACTATTTCCTTGAAATAGCTCCTCAATTATCATCACGAGGCTGAGTGGAACCCGTTCCAGACTCACTACTTCTCAGAAAATCTGGTAGCGCCGGGGATCGAACCCGGGACCTCTGGATCTGTAGCCAGGAACTCTGACAACTAGGCCACAGAGGCGGTCTCATCGCAAGATACAGGAACCTTAATTCATTCTCAGTTTCTTGAACGGCGCTGTCACTTTGCAGAGATGATACAGTTAGCGTAGAACGATAGAATGGTTAGTGAATGATGAATTGGAAAGAATGTGGAAGGACGTAGTCATGGCGTGAGGAAAAGCACGAACTCCTTGGTCATGGAAGCTTATGGCCGGACCCAGATTTGAACAGGGGCCTCCCCAATAGGGAATGGCACTAACCACTCCACTGTGAGTTCCTTCAACACGTGACATAGTGCATAGTGTGTGGGTTAGAAGGTAACAGTTTTTCTAGTTTCCACATCAAATTGTATGCCTAATAATTGTTTTCCCCCATGAGTTGCCATTCTTGATTTAGGGACGCTAAGAGACCTGTGAGAAGTTCCTGCCTGTGTAGGGACAGATCAGTTTGTGAGGGTGCGTGGTGGATTGTCCACCGCCTGTCCTGTGGCTTGCTGGTTAGCTTATTGTACAACTGTACTTCACGAGGTGTGTCTCCCTCTCTATCGCTCGGACAAGGCCGTGGCTGAAGATGGCTCTTCTCATCATCCCGGATGCTAATTCTTGCTGCGGGTCGGGATGCGCCCAGTTAGCAAGGACAGCAGCCATGTGCGTTGTTGCCACAGCTTTACCACCACGCCCTGTTCAGCGAGGGGTGCCCGAACAGTTCCGGTTTTCACTACCAGCTCAGAATTTACGCAGTCTCAAGTATGGTGGAGTCCGGAGCTGTTTAGCGAAGCTACGTCCGTTGTCGGAGGTGCTTCGCCTCTGAAATCTAAGCGGCAGAGGTTTGAAATGAATTGAAGTGGTTCAGGATCGAGTTCTGCTGGCTTGTTGTTGGCGTAGTGACGGGCCTTGCCGCTTCATTGCTAGAAATGTCTTGCGCAGATGAATATCTCGTACAGCTGCTTATGGAAGACAGCTCCGTCGAGTTAGTGGGTTGCCGAAGTTAATGATAAGTCGTGGGAAGTTTGATAAACGTTCCTGTTACACATTAATGTACATGATATGCCACGAAAATAGAACAGTTCAATAAAATTTAAATGGCACAATAAAAAACTTTTTATGGTTGGTTAGAAGCGACATTTATTTGAAAATCTCTTAAAAAGCTATGAATAAGAATTATGTAACGTAGAATGTAAAATAATTATGCTCCTCCTCGTTTGTAATTATTTCACTTATGCGACAGGCAAGCAAAGAAGTTATCACTTACGAGTATACTATACGTATGGATCTATAAATAGTTTAACGGCGCTCCGAGCCCCCACCCAACGAGCCAGAAAAGTGACAGAAGAATTTATTGTTTTAGGTTTAATTCTGAAGATGAGGAGACTGGAAGGTCTAGTTCGCGAAGAGGTGGAAAGAATAAACCTTTGCACCTTCGCTTAAAGTAACAGAATATGTTAAATTAAGAAAGAATAAATTACTGCTGAAGATACGCCCTTATTTTTATGGTGAAATTAAGGCAATACGATAGATTAGCTGTTATTCAAAACTGTATCGACACAGGACGCAATTCTCTTTACTCTGACTTCATTTCTTAAGAAGAAAAAATGCGTGTCTATATCTCCATAGTGTGTGTGTATGTGAGAGAGAGAGAGAGAGCGCGAGAGAGAGAGACCAATGAACTTTCGTGGACGATGTGCCACTGGAAACTACCGAACCTCGTGCAATTTAAGTTCATATTATCACTATNTTGTCTATATCTCCATAGTGTGTGTGTATGTGAGAGAGAGAGAGACCAATGAACTTTCGTGGACGATGTGCCAATGGAAACTACCGAACCTCGTGCAATTTAAGTTCATATTATCACTATCGACAACATGGCGAACGCACGAACTTATGAGGTGGGAAGGACACTAGTGACAACGTAGGGTTCTGAAGTGTTTCTCGTTTAGGTTTCTGGTTGACAGCGAGCTGCCCAAACTGTGCTAATGAGAGTGAAGCGAGTTCTTGTATATCGGATGATAATCATACAGAAGTAACAGACTTCAAGAACTGTAGATGCTGAACACAGTAAGGAAATGATGCATGGTTTGAAAAATGTGCCAGAGAATATGAGATCTCCAATGAAAATAAACATTTTGTAGGTGTATATAGCGCAAGTCCGGATATGGCTAAACGATTACTGTTCGATTGCCAGAAGGGGTGGAACTTGTTTTCTCTGCAGTGCCCATACCGGCTCCGGTGTCCATCCGAACCACCTTACCTTTGGGTACCGAGGGCTCTGTCCTCATGAGTAAAATTGCCAAGACGCGAAGCCCACAGCTCATCTCCATCTTCCTTTGTCGAGAATGAGTGATGTTTAGTTGAGACTTTTCTGTGTCTTTTTGTGTATAAAGTTTTGTATGTCACTTGACATTTCAGCGTTTCATTCTTTTCCACGCGGCAGCACAGTAAAACAGTTTGGTATTTCAAGGCATACTAATAATGCATTCTTGTATGCGTCCATGTATGTATGCTTGATAGTATTCTGATAATGCCCAGTATGTAACAGCTATTAATATGTATGAAAAATGCCGAGGCAGTAGCAGTTTAACAAAGAAACAGCAGCATACGTCAGGGAGATGACGAAAGCAGGGCTGAACAAAATGTCACTCCTGTTACCACACTTTTGTGTAGTGTTGTTAAATGTTTACGAGCGCATTTTAATTCAGGATGTTGAGAAACGCTGCTATATAGGTTCCATACTCTTTTTCCGAGAGGATAAGAAGAGTATGAGAATGTTACAGGAAACAATGACGTAACGATTACATTCATGTTTGTCCTCATCGCCAGGTGTTTTAGAGGCATGTCGCGAAGGGCACTGGACATTTACAGCGTTTGGTTTGAAGAGGAACCATTGGATTGACGACAATTGTAGTGGAGAATGTTAAACTGTAACACAGTAATTTATGATTATTAGGTTCTTTGTTTGTTTCCTCTCCTCTCGCTGTGGAACATAGGGCTGATTTCTCAGTTTTATGATCATTTTTTACAGATGGTAGGACTCCTTAGACGGCTGATCAGCTTGTCGCAAAGCCGCTACATAAACACAGGGCAACACAAACACAGAATAAACACACATACCAAACATCCATTCCTTGAGTGGGATTCGAACTCACGATCCCGGCTTCCGAGCGAGCGAAAACAGTACATGCCTCAGACCGTTCGGCTACTGTGACCGGCAGGTTCTCTATTGAGGTTGTTTTATCTTAGTAATAATATAGTACAGTAAAACTTGGTTATAGCAACATCGGTTTCTGCGACACCTCGTCTATTGCGTCAAATATNTTCCAAGAGACAATGAAATGAACATAAGTTGTGCATCAAATTAAAAGAAACGCGTGTCTGACAGGGTTTCCAGCAGATCTCGGCAGCCCGAAGCGTAGTGATTTGAGACTTCGTTCAGTGTCGGCGAGACAGAGCCAATTGCCGCGGTGCAGTGGTTACGTCTGTTGCTTCATATTCGGGGCACACCTCACCAGAGAGTGTGGCTATCCGAAATTACCGTCCCCGTGACTTTCCTCAGGCTCTCCTTCCACCTCATCCCTCATATTTTCACACGCCATTCATAGTAGATTTATTTATTCCTTTCTGGTTTATTTAACGATGCGCTGACCACGCGACACCCTCTATCCGCTAAAGTTGGCACTAACTTCGCTGACAAGCGGCGGTCGCTCTGTCGGTATAGTATGCTTGCGGACTACAGGCCACGGAGTTTGTTTGTGTGTCAGTAGATGGAACTGTGTAGCATAGGCAGTAATAAGATGATATAAGGCCGTGAATTTCAAGATTAATGTCTTCTGGTGTATGACGCCTGCAGTTTAGTACGTATTTACCGGCGTATCATCTTCACGATAGAAAAATCTTCTACCCTTAAAATTGAGGGAACAGTTTCCTCTAAAATACAAGAACACACTCCGTGGCTTGTAGTCCGCAAGCGAACTATACTGACCGAGCGACCGCCGCTTGTCGGCGAAGTTAGTGCCAACTTTTGAGGTTAGAGGGTGTCACGTGGTCAGCGCAGCAGATCTCTACGGCCGTTAATCTCGGATTTCTAGACCGGAGCCGCCATTTCCTTGAAATAACTGCTCAGTTATCTTCACGAGGCTGAGTGGACTCCGTTCCAGACCCACTATTTCTCAGAAGGTATGGTAGCGCCGGAAATCGAACCCGGGACCTCTGAATCTGTAGCCAGGAACTCTGACCACTAGACACAGAGGCGGTCAATTTCCTCTGAAACGTCGGTAAATAATTACCCGACTACATGGTGTCACATCCCAGAAGGCTCTAATCTCGATGGGATGGTTAGTGAATTGGAAAGGGTGCAGAAATTAGAGGTCGTGGCCTAATGCGAGGTAGATATTTGCGTAGAGCAACTGAGGAACACCACGAAGAGCCTCGGTCAGGATAACAAGCATTTCGCGGACAGAATATAAAGCACTACTAATACTATCTCCACCGCGACGCTACGAGCCATTCATAATTTTACACAAAAAATAAGCAGCAGACACAACGCCGATGGATACACATGCTGAAGAAGGGTCTGTGTATGATGACAGTCTTAATGCGTGTTCTGTGTAAGAGAGCCTCAGGACCTGGAGCCTCAATAGCCAACGTTTCTTTGCTAGATCGAGGGTTGACCCCCATGTTGTAATCTGTAAAGATCAGGTGGTAGATGAAAGTAGTACATATATATGGATGGATGTCTTCATAACAACATTAATGCAATCACGCCCTCATTTGGGAACATAACCAGTCAGTCTGTCCTTCTCATGAAAGGAGCGGCTGCTAGTACGCGTCGATGTGCGCCGCTGACGTCACGTCAGTGTTAGTGATTCTCTGCGGGTGTTGCAGGCTGCACACTAACTCCCTTCAGACGTCTATTTTGGTAGAGTTGCGTTATATTATTTTTTGTATTGCCAGTGGGGTGGGACTAAGTCCCTTGTACTGCGGCCACTTCTGGCCTATTGTACCAGCCCCAGATGATAGGTGAGGGTGATTGTGGAGCAATTGGTGGAATGAAGATTGGCAGGGGAAGCCGAAGTACTCGGAGAAAACCTGCCCCAGCGCAACTTTGTCCACCACAAATCCCACTTGACCAGACTCGGGATCGAACCCGGGCCGCCGCGGTTTGAAGCCAGCGAATAACCGCTTCAGCTATGGCGTGGCCCGATATAGAGGCTTGCTATGGGTTGCACTGCCTAAGGGTTGGAGTTCGAGTCCCGTTACAGGGAGAAATTGTCTCCTCTCCACGTCATCCATGCTGGTTCTGAGGCCCACCCGCTTCCTATGCAGTGGATATCGGGGGATTTCCCTGGGGCGTAAAACGACCGCAACGTGAAGCACACCATTCTTCTCCTACTAGTGCCGAGGTTAAGGGCATGTGGATCTGTACATCCACTCCCCCATTCGATTTCATTACGGTGTGCTTAATTAGTTAAGTACAGGGACAAATTATGATGATGGAGAATTTGGTGGAATGAAGATTGGCAGGGGAAACCGAAGTACTCGGAGAAAACCTGCCCCAGCGTCACTTTGTCCACCCCAAATCCCACTTGACCAGACCCGGAATCGAACCCGGGCCGCCGCGATGGGAAGCCAGCGACTAACCGCTTGAGCTATGGCGCGTTGTATTAATTAGTAGGACCGACACACTTCTTGATTATTTTGTCCTGGAACTATTTATTACCAGTCACAGTTTGCATTTATGGATTCTACTAAACAACACATGGCGCGATCGAGTGCGTGGCAACTACTGTTTAAGTAGATTCTAAAGGGTTCTGATAGTGGTGGATAACACGCAGAATTACTGGGTTTCTCGACTTTATCCATTGTCCGGAATTATAGGAAATAGACGTTTCGGAAACTGCATCTGTTTCCGTCTTCAGGTGAAGAAATAAGACACCTACTCAGTTGGGCCCCTTAGAAAGAGCTAAGACTCAGTTGATTGAGATTAGCTGTTTCTAAGGGGCCCAACTGAGTAGGTGTCTTATTTCTTCACCTGAAGACGGAAACAGATGCAGCTTCCGAAACGTCTATTTCCTATAATTCCGGACAATGGAAAAAGTCCAGAAACCCAGTAATTCTGTAAACTACTGTTTAGTGTTCCGGAGGAACCAGGTTCAATTCTCGGCTCTGGAACGAGCCGTCATGACTGGAGATTTTCGTGGATTTGCTCACTGTCTGCAGGCAGATGTCGGAATGGCACCATAGTCTAGCCATGATTGCTTCGCTTCACGTCGCTTCCAACTAAGTATCCACTATCAGCTTGTCTTTCGGCTGTACAAACTGAGCTACTGAGACTGCCGTTAAATATACCATAAATAAATAAACTAAACAGAGATTATTTTACCGTGACGCGAAAGTCATGGTTTCTGTGCACATTCGTGTAGTGGTTAGCTGTCTACACTTCTGTTCGTTATGTCAGCCGAGTTATTTGCTGTGCCAACTGGAGTGTTGTGATTGCTGTCATCTTTTCCAGGCGAATTTTGGGATTCTAAATCTACCTTCGCCGACCACAGTACCCGCGCGCTCTAAGGCGTGAACTGTCTTCGCCCATTCGAACACTGGGATCGTGGGTTCGAATCCCACTCGAGGAATGAATGTCTGTGTACGTTTATTCCGTGTTTGCGTTGTTCTGTGTGTAGGTAGCGGCCTTGCGACGGGCTCCAAGGAGTCCTGCCGTATGTATAAAAGAGATTACGAAACCAAAGAAGTGGCCAGGGCCCGACAAAGGGCTGTAGATCTATTGATAAATGAATGAATTAAATCTGCCTTCAAGTAAGCTACTGCGGCGTCCCTCATAGTCCTTAACTATTCACCACTTATGTGCTTTGCGTAGCCAATTTGTCACTATATAACCTGTGCAGTTAAGGCATCGTCATTAAACAGGGAAAGGAGCAAGTTAGCACTCCCGTGTGCCGCGTTTTCCCAGAATTTGCAGATGTAGGTGTCTACAGTTATGGGACTTGAACACGCCGACTATTTCTGAGCTTTGACATATTGCCCGAGTTCAATACTGTGACATCCATCTCTGCATTAGAGCGCAGGCGCAGTCTGGTCACCTTGATGTGTGTCATCTCCGGTTGATGCCACGTCGCTGGTTCACGTCAGTGGAGCACAGGCTCAGTCTGTGATGTCATGCGGAGTGTTGCGTCACACGACATATCCTATTGTAGGGTGTGCACGAGGATGAGCTGGGTTGGGCCGTGCTGGGACGGGTCACTACAATCGTCCTGCCTTAATGCTCCCGCGCAAAACTGAACTATGGGACGTTCGTTATCGTATTAGCTACTCCTACAAGTCTCTGGCAGATCACAGTGGCCGCTCGGTCTGAGGCATGAACAGTCTTCGCCCACAGGAAACTGGAGTCGTTGATTCGAATCTCACTCGAGGCATGGATGTTTGTATGCGTTTGTTCTGTGTTTGTGTTGTCCTGTGTACAAGTAGAGGCCTTGCGACGGGCTGATCCCATGTCCAGGGAGTCCTACCGACTGTGTATAAAAGAAATTGAAAAGCGGCCTAGACCCAACACAGGGCTCTAGAGCCATAGATAGATAGATAGATAGATATCAGAAACGCAATACGAAGCTCTAGTTGAGTCGATCTTCGTCTTCTGATTGTCTGTAAGAACAGTTTCACAAGGTCTGCGTTTTGTTGCATACCTCCACGTATGGCTATATCACGTCGAGCTTGTCACCTGCTTCCACGCTGATATCTTGCTCGGCCTATTCCATCCTGAAGATGGAGGCGATATGTTCCTCCGAAACCTCGGTTGACTTTCAACGGACTACACGGCGCTGCATCACAGAAGAGATTACTCTGCACAAATTACCCACAAAACCGGTATATATATTCTGGCTGTGATATAAATATTGCTGTTTTCGCAGTATAACTTAAATATCTTAATAAGCATTTACAAGTACAGTCTTTCGCATGGAACCAGACATTCAACGGGGAATTTGAAGGTTTGTATATTCCCATAACACAGAATCGCGGTACCTTAGCATAGCATCAGTAGGTCTAGGTTTAATTCCTATCAGCGTCATAACTTTTGCTTTTCCTTCGGGGCCAGAGAAGACGCCTCAGCGTGAAGCTGATTTCTGTTACATTACTTTTTTTTTATTGCTAGTATGGTGGGACTAAGTCCCTTGCACTGCGGCCACTTCTGGCCTATTGTACCAGCCCCAGATGATAGGTGAGGGTGATTGTGGAGCAATTGTTGGAATGAAAATTGGCAGGGGGAACCGAAGTACTCGGAGAAAACCCGCCACAGCGACACTTTGTCCACCACAAATCCCACTTGACCAGACCCGGTATCGAACCCGGGCCGCCGCGGTGGGAAGCCAGCGACTAACCTCTTGAGCTATGGCGGGGCCCTTGTTACATTACTTACAACACGGAGATTTATTATTTGATGTAGTTTTCCCTTCGGGTTGACATTTCCGAAATTTGTGGATGTCTAAAATATCAAGTTCATTATCACAACCATTCAGTCTTGAAATACGTAATGACTAGATTATAAAAATTGTTCTATTTGTAGAGACTACGTCGGACAACGTTTTCTTTAAGCAGTATATAATTGTTAATCGAATTATGAAATTCCTTGTTATTTGTTGATCCGAAAGATTCGTCCTCGTCAAAAAGTCATGTCATGCCATCCAGTCTTATGCCACACAGCGATGTTGGGTTTTCGGACTTTATCCATCGTCCTGGTTTTTAAGGTAACTAAGAAAAACACGACGTTTCGGAAACTGGATCTGTTTCCGTCCTCATGACCTCACTGGACCAGTGATTGAGGCTAGCTCTTTCTAAAGGACCCAGCAGAGTAGGTGTTTTCCCTCACCTGAGGACGGAAACAGATCCAGTTTCCGAAACGTCGTGTTTTTCTTAGTTACCTTAAAAACCAGGACGATGGATAAAGTCCGAAAACCCAATGTCTCTGCGTGTTATACACCATCGTCAGAATCCTATAGTAACTACTAGTCTTATGCCAGTTGTGAAATGATATCACATCCACACACTGCATTTCCCGAAATTCCATTTTACACGTAATATCATTCAAACTGTGGTCCCTCGTGGGTCATTTTCACTGTAGTATTACAATTTCCTTATATCCATTCTGTGGTTCTCCTGTGCCTTTAGTATAAATATTTGCTTATATAGTTGGCAGGTTTTTAAATACGAGTGTATCTAGGAAGGTTGTTATGCCGTTATGAAAATATGGCAGTCTTTGTAATCCTAATTTGGAGAACATTGCAAAATTGGTAACTACCTCAATTGAAAATCGGGCTATTAAGCCCCAGGGTTCTAATCAGAGCTCACCATTGGACACGATCCTGATCGCTTTCATCTGCTCCCAGTTTTAAAACTTATTTTCCTTGCAAAGACAAAATTGTTAGTGTGACGGACCAGAATGAAACAAATCAAATTATTTTCCATGGGTCTGTCTGCACATTTCCTTCCATCCGTTCTATTTCTTGCAAGTAACTGCTTCCCAAGATGTTTGTCTACCAAAATCTTGCAACACTTTCTTGTATGTAGGAAGGCATGACAGTAGATAAAGTTTAGCTTTTACATTTTCGCGAGTTGAGTTTAAAGTAAATATGTGGTATCAGCTACTGCTTATTCCTGAAACCCGAAATTATACTCAGTAGAGTTTACCTAAAGCAAATTCCCTTAACTGCTTTCACCCCGTGCTATGCTGTTACCCTGTGAAAGTAATACGTTTTCTGGAAATCGCGTGTGAAATTGTTACAGTGTGGTTTCATTTCTTTGAGGAATGGCGTTGAAAGGTTTAATTTAGGGTAGTGACTATTTAATGTGACATTTTTCGGTGTGTCCTCTGGTAACAAAACGGTTTGGTCCAAATAGTGATATACGCCACTCTTGTTCGCTGGTTGAGAGGTTGGGAAAGTATTGGGATGGGTTACATGTCATATGGAGGAAGAGGCCCCTAGATTGCCATCTGTGGGACTGATGAGATATCATCAGCACGTACCGCCTCCCATTGAGCACACACAGCAGACCCGTAGCCTTTCTCTTACGCATTCACTAATCATCGGTGAAATGTGTTTTGTCTTTCTTCCTTCGCTCTCTTCGGGAAATGTTTACTGTCGTTCACTTCATAATCTTTTCTTCTACCGCGTCTTCTTAAGCTGTAAAGATTAAAATACAGAAAGCTAGAATTTAAATTAAGAGGTGCACTGTATTATATGCTGATCACAGTGGCCGCCCCGTCTGAGGGATCAGTTGTCTTCGCCCTCTTGAACGCTGGGATCGTGGGTTCGAATCCCACTCAAGGCATGGATGTTTGCGTTTATTCTGTGTTTGTGTTGTAGGTAGCGGCCTCGTGACAGGCTGATCCCCCGTCCAAGGAGTCCAAACGACTGTCTTAGGATTAAGAAACTGAAGTGAAACAAACATTTCACGGATACACTATGCTCCAAAGTTGGACCAACAGGAAAGAGAGAGAGAGAGAGAGAGTCGAGCCTTATGTTCCGACCGACAGTCAGTCGGTCAGTCTGTCTTGGAATAAAGCACCCATCTGGGGCTTACGACCAGATTTGTATTACTGTCAGACAGTTGCGGGTTTGTTGATGTGGGGCGCTCTCTCTGACGAGAGGACGGGTCTGTCGTTTACAATTGCTGCTGGTTCTCGCCAGCGCAGTCATTCTCGGGTACGAGTCCCGTGGAACTCGCAACCATATTTTACTGTCTCAGATTCGAGACTTCTCTTTTTGTCGCCTCCTACGACTCGCAGGCAGAGAGAGACTCTTATGTAATGTGACGCCATATGGTCTGGTAGAAAGATACCAGCGTTTCAGGGGACCCCTGCTGCCACGATAGTCGTATGTCTGCTACCCTGAATGTAGACATAGCAGGTTGGTCTGAAACTTTATTACTTTGTACCAGATTACACGGCGCCACAAACCATAAGACAGTAATATTCGCATTCATAGCCACGAGAACCTCAAACCTCATATAATTTAACTCTTATAGACTTGAAAGGATTCTGATGATGTATACTGTACTTCTTTTGGCTTGTTTTGGACTTCATCCATCGTCTAGTATGTAAAGACAAAAGACCACGACGTTTCGGAGACTGGATCTATCTCCGTGTTCAGGTGGGTAGGGAAGGATAAACCTACTCAGTTGGGCCCGTTAGAAAGAGCTAGTCTCAATCACTGGACCACTGAAGCGTCGTGGTCTTTTGTCTTTTACATATCAGACAATGGATGAAGTCCAAAACAAGCCAAAAAAAATTTAACTCTTGTTTTATATGTGTATGAAACTCTGTGTCTCAATAGGGGAAGGTAGATGAGAACTTTGGTCGTGAGCAGAGCATGGGACCCTCAGAGAAAGGGAGCTTAAGGAGGCTACAGCTTCGTTCAGTCCATCCAATGCGCCTCTAAAATATACAATACACGGGACCTACTTTTGTAATCTTATTTGTTTTTTATTTGTATGTAACGGTTCAGTGTGTAAGTCAGTTTGTGAAACTGTAAATTGGATTCCATACAGTACAGCCACGTCACACTAGTGCTATGTTCTGCAATCGCTGATTAATATGATACGAGCTTTGAGGTTATGTTTTATTCAGTAGTGTTGAATGTGTTGACATGGGCCAGAAGCCTGCAGGGCGAAAACAGATGACGAGGCGGTCACGCAACGCATTGGAACGGATTCTTAGGGACCATTAAGTAAATCAGTATGTCAGTAATTTAGGAATTCGTGTGTTCTGCGCATTGATTTATTGATCCAGAAGCGGAAGGTATTTTAAAACGTTCAAGTGTGAATTGTTTGCTAATATGAAAGAGGATACGGACTTTTGTAGACGATACATGTTTGTACGGGGATTTGTACGCCGAGGCGTCTGTCCTAAGAGCAAATGCTGGTCCTCGATTTGCTGTCTGTAGAGGGACTGCCCGTCCATTCTTCGTAAATGTAGGTGTGTGATATGTCATATGAATGACTGTACCGAGGCTTGAGCTTATTGGTTAATACATGCAAAACTTTGGCTAGGAAATATCTCGACGACAGAGACTTCCGGATATTTAGTGTAGTATTAAACTAGATGTTCGATAAATAAGTTCTGAACATGTGAATTGGATTGAACTGGCTCTAGCTGAAGTCCAGTAGAAGGCCTTTTAAATGTCCGTTAACCAAAATTCAGATCCCATAACAGGAAATCTCTTGATATCTGTGTAATTATTAACCACACAAGGAAGACTGTAAAATATAGTTAGTGTTCGAAAGGAGAAACAGCTTTTAAAGCGATTCATACTCCTTGTATGTGTCTGAGGTGTGGGGCACGTTGGTACTGCAGTGACGTTGAAATTCAGTGGCTGGTGCAAGCTTCCTATCTCCTTCGTGTTTTTTTTTATTCCTTGAATTATTATTCCACCCTGAAGCTGTAAGCGACATGTACCTCGGAAACGTAGCCTGAGTTTTCAGCGGACTACACTCATAATAACGCTTATTTGGCGTGTTTTGTTACGGGATCCGAAGGTAAACGAAAAAAGATATGACTATCCCTGTAACAGGCTGTGGAGGTCCATAGGGTTGTGAGACGTCGAGGCTCCCACATTTTCTCTAGATAGTCGGCGCACAGATAGCGGTGTGGTTGTCAGCATTATTCGCTGGCCGCCCTTTACCCCCAGGAAGAGTCCTGGAATTCATTTCTGTTAGGGGCTCAGTCGACTCCAGGGCCGAATTGCGACTGGAAGGATTAGGTCAATTGAAAAATCCAGTGACATCATTGGGAATCGAACCCGTGACCTTGCGGCTTGTAGCATAGTGCCTCAACCAACTACGCTACCGCGTGCACCGTTACAGGATCCGAACCACAAATAAATATTTGAAATGGCAACAAAGCTTTATGTGGTGGACATGAGGAAGGTTTGTCTGTTTCCTCTAGCAGATATTGTTTGCATAACAGAAATTTTGTCAACATTTTTCAGTCATCTGTAGTTACTTTTGTACGTCGCCATTCTGAGTGCTTTCAAATTGTAGTCCCCAAAGTAGGCCTGTACATACAGTCTGTCTCGACAGTTGCAGGTACCGTGAAAGTTGGAGTAGCCTGAAGACGCCTGGTTTACGTTAGGGAGAGACCCGAATCGAGTGTAGTTCTGGCCATCGACTGAGTGTTTCCGGTCACTTGACGGAAGAGAAGAAAACGGGCTACGATCGCGTTCTTCCACATTTCTTGCAATCCATCGTTCGCGATTATTGTACAGCACTTGAATACGTTCTACTTAATCTCGACAGTTCATAACAAGTTGAAAAATAAACCAGAGAACAGTTTCAGTATTGTAAGATGACGCCTGAAAGCCGAAATAGCGGAGCCAGAGTAGACGTTCATTGCTGGGCAACGACTCGGTGAACAGGTTCCCATGATAATTAACACGAACTCAACAATAGAAGAACTGTTGCTTCTATGCATCGGCGAGGTAAACACATGTTTATAACAATAGAGGAATTATCAGGAAGCGGTATTTTCTTTGGGGGCTGCCCCGAGGCTGTATAACGAGGATTCAAAGCCAGCAGAATTAGATTGACTTTGGTTAAGTCAAACCCCCGTGTGGAGGCAGAGTCGAATACCTCCACTGTGACACTGCGAGTCGTAGGAGGCTACGAAAAGGGAGGCCCCAAACCTGAGACAGTAACTTATGGTAGCGAGTCCCAAGGGACTCGGACCCATCCTCTCATCAGAGAGGGCGTGACTGTCAAACAGTGATAAATTTCTGGTCATAAGCCCCAGGAGGGGGCTTGACACCAAGACTGACTGACTGACTGACTGACTGACTGACTGACTGACTGACCGACCGACCGACCGACCGACCGACCGACCGACCGACCGACCGACCGACCGACCGACCGACCGACCGTCAGTCGCATTGTGACTTTGATTTTGGCAGAATTAGAATTGAGGAAGCCTCTTGAGACAGCAGTCGAAAGTGATTGAGGAGAAATGACGAGAAATGAATTAGGTTGTGCAAAGAAGACTTCATGTGTGCTGCAGTTAGAGTGAGACTGTTGTGAATCCGTTGCCAGGATACGTCTAGAGAAGACAGGCTGGAAAAGGCTTGGCGGGTGCTGCTGTGATTAGTAAAGTGGGGAGACTATCAATAGCGCTGTAAGCAGCCATAGTTCCGAGTGATGTGTACAAGTGTGTCAGTAAATCCAGTTCACCAATTCAGACCCCGCGTGTGGTCACACCCCTAAATCGTGACAGTATTATGATCGTGCCTCGGACTGAGGTTAGCTGGACGGCTTAGAGTGCTTTGACAGACACTTTTAGAAGAACATCTTTAAATAAAGCTCAGTACATTGGTCGAGCAGTTTTGGATTGTTCGAAAGTTGGTCTCGATAATTTGAATTCTCTGTGGCGCGTCAGTGTACGTCCACGTGTTTTCCTATGTAAGTCATGGTTATGTGATGAGCTGATCCCTCATCCAAGGATACACCTAAAAGTGTAAATGATTTGTTGTTTTTAATTCTAAATCGGCTTGGGCAAGAGGTACAGAAAAAAATATTCTACGTTTGATTTACATCTTACGAAGTATTCTGAAACATTTCCGCAGAACAGTTTAAAGACATTCGAACTTTGAGGTGGAATGACTTTGGGTGAAATCGAATTCGAGGTTCTCGAATGTGAATCGGACGCTGTATTGGCTGTATAACTGGAAATATGGCGATGTTGATTTTGATCACGTTTTGTGGGTGTAACTGCAGGATTCATGTTTGCTTATGGAACAAAGCTGATCAAATATTTGGCGAGTCCAGTATTGATTTCTAGTCAAGGTACAGCAAGCCAATCCTTCGCTTTGAACACATTCTATTATGGCTGATCTCTTAAGGAGCAGAATAAGCACTGTGTACAAAACCGTCTTCACAAATACAGACTCATTTGGTGACTTCTTCACGTATGATTTACAGCAAGAAGCGAAAAGCAAGTTGATTTATTACGTAGATTTGAGCGTTTTGGCAACATTGTACATCACCAGCTGTAATTATGAACCTTTCGTTACTTCCTCTGATACGTTAAGGTTCTAATCTCGACAGAGGACGAAGAAAAAGTGTCAAAAACATAAGACTGTTAGCTCCATAAATATTATATGAGTACTGGTAGTACTTAGTGTCTGCAGGTCTCCCGTCCTTCTCTCATGGACACTATTACGAAGTACTGCGTAATTTGTTAACTCCCGACTGCCACATAACATTAAACCAGCGTGGAAAAGAGTCAGGAGTAGGAAGAATATGCCGTTGCGTATTTCTTGTCTGTAACTGGTCTTGAGGTCGATGTATTGTAAATACAAATTTTAGGTTCTCTTCAGCGGTTGTTGTGAGGGAAGTTCTGTTTTCTGGGATATATCTCTGTCTCTCTTTCCTGTTGCTCCCACTTTGGAGTATAGGGCATCCGTGAAACGCTTTGTTTCACTTCAGTATCTTAATCCTAAAACGGTAGGACTCTTTGGACAGGGGATCAGCCCGTCACAAGGCCACCACCTACGCGCAGGACAACCAAAAAACAATAAAAACACACAGACATCCATGCCTCGAGTGGGATTCGAACCCAGGATCCCAATATTCGAGCGGCCGAAGACAGTTTATGCCATAGAACGCGCGGCCCTGTGGGATATAGCACCGTGAAAATGAACTCCACATCGCATATCCCAGAAGACAACTGTTCTTCAAGTCAATTGTTCAGAAAGCTAATATTAAACAGCAACAACTTTTGCAATCCGTAACTAGCTCCACGATATAGTGCGTCCCATGAAAACCTGCTAGTCGTTCAGATCGTCAAGAAATTCTCCACATTGTATAGAATCCTGAAATGCCCCACCATGTTCAGAATGGCCAGTAATTGGACCTCGTCCTGAGCCACATAAATCCAGTCCGTCTCCTCGCATCGCATTTCCCCGAAGTCCGGTTCTAGGGCTTCCATTCCACACTTACATCTCCCAAGTAATCTTTTCGACCGAAATGTTTTAGTTCCCCATCTCTCCCTTAGTGGCATCCCGGTCCATACAGCCTTCCATATTTTAATAATTCGAGCAATTTTAGGTGAAGACTAAAATTTGTGAATTTCCTTCATATGTTGCTGTCTCGTCACCAAAATGCAGGGCAAAATCATGACATAAAGATAGGAAACAGATGTTTTGAAAGTGTGACACAATTCAGATATTTGGGAACAACGATAATAGATCGAAACCTGATTCAGGAGGAAATTAAGAGGAGATTGAACTCAGGTAATGTTTGCTACCATTCAGTCCAGAACCTTTTTGTCTTCTTGTCTGCTGTCCAAAAACATAAAAATTAGAATATACAAAACTATAATTTTGCCTGTGGTTCTGTATGGGTGTGAAACTTGGTCTCTCACATATTAAGGGAAGAAGATAGACTGAGGGTGTTTGAGAACAGGGTGTTGAGAATATTTGGACCGAAGAGAGACGAAGTGACAGGAGGTTGGAGAAAACTGCTTAACGAGGAGCTTCATAACTTGTACTCTTCTCCAAGTATAATTAGAATTATCAAGTCAAGGAGGATGAGGTGGGCAGGGCATGTAACACGAATGGGAAAACCGGAAGGAAAGAGACCACTGGGAAGACCAAGGCGTAGGTGGGTGGACAATATTAGAATGGATCTTAGAGAGATGGGATGGTATGGATTGGATTGATCTGGCTCATAATAGAGACCAGTGGAGGGCTCTTGTGAACACGGTAATGAACCTTTGGGTTCCATAAAATACTGGGAAATTCTTGAGTAGCTGCAGATTTGGCGTCTCCTCAAGAAGAGCTCAGCTCCATGAGTGAGTAAGTAAGTAAGTAAGTGTAATTTTATCCATTTCACTCGTACCCTCGTTCATGTTCACACATTCGCAGCAACAGTTTATTCTGACCATCACGCTGCGCTGCCCCGAGAACGAGACCCCACTTTTCACACCCATATAAGATAGATAACTTTGCCTGGATAGTGACTGGCTACGGGCTTGACGACCTAGGGATATGAGTTCGAGTCCTGGTTGGATCAAAAATTTTCTCTTCTCCACATCGTCCAGACCGGCTCTGGGGCCCACCCAGCCTTCTGTCCAATGGGTGCCGGGTGTTCTTTGCCCGGGGTAAAGCGGCAGGAGCATGAAGCTGACCAGTCACCTCCAACAAGTGCCGAGGTCAAGAAAATGTGGATTTATACATCCACTCCCCCATACGTCTTTATAGGACAGTGCTTAATTAGTTAAGTACGGGGACAATTTTACCTATATCTTACATCTGTGTGAGCTTCAGTCTTTGCGTTATTGGGTATAGCATGGGAAGGTACAATAGTTTTAGCTGAGTAGTAGCAAGAATGAGCCGGTCACAGTGGCCGCGCGGTCTAAGGCATGAACCGTCTTCGCCTGCTCGAACAGCGGGTTCGAATCCCACTCGAGACATGAATTTCTGTGTGCGTTTATTCTGTGTTTGTGTTGTTCTGTGTGTAAGTAGCGTCCTTGTGACGGGCTGATCCCCAGTCTAAGGAGTCTAACCGACTGTGTATAGATTAAGAAACTGAAAAAGCGGCCAAGGCCCACAAGGGCTATAGGGCCATAGAGAGATATAGATAGATATATAGATAGAATTCCCCTTATATAATCTGCCGTTAATTTTCTAATGAGTATCGTTTTGGTTTGTTACTGTCATTTCCAAATATTTAAATTCTGCCAAAAATTTGGAGTCACCTGTTGCTGTGTAATGATGCTCTACAGTCCGGTCGCGAGGTGACTAGCTTTATCTAAACATGACAAATGTTACGGCAGAGCTGCCGCCTTCAGCACCCATGCATGATATGAAGTATGTGTATTGTTTTTCATGAAACCGGTTTGAATTTTCAGTAGCAGCTCCCGATCTCCTTCCTCATGTTTGAAACAATTGAACATCGGTGGGCGGAGAAGCTGTTGAGTAATTACGTGTTATCTGATGGTTCATATGCAGTAATTTTACTATGCAGACTAAAAACATTAGACTCACGAAGGCAGTAGGTTGAATTTTTAAACGAGATTCATGTTTTCACACTGTTGTGAAGAATTACCATGTTACGGTGATTCCACATCACCAGTGAATGGCAAGCCCCACGCTGTGGACTGAGATATGACCATTTGATGCGAAGCCGTGCATAACTTCCAGGGGCTAGTCGTACAGCTGGGAGTGTTTTCAAAGTCAGTGATATTACTTAGGAGTACCACGGATCCTCCGTACGACTAAAGAAGCAGGGAAAGGACATGAGACCTGGAAATTAGGTGACGCGGTATGAGGCTGGTGGAAGTGGCTCGGGCCAGGGCTCATTGGCGGGCTCCTGTCGTGGCAGAGATGGATCTTTGGGGTTTGTAATAACTTGACAGAGGAAGCGAATACTGTGGCTGCGTGCGGATGTTCCTGTCATATTGAATTAGTTCAGACAGTTTACAGACCATGCTTGTTTTTTTTCAAATGCATTCAAACCCCCTGTTTGTTAAAATAATAATAAAACTGTAAAAGTTGTGCTCATCTAATTAAGCACTACGCCATGAAGACGTATGGGGGAGTGGATGTATAGATCCACGTTTTCTTGACCTGGGCACTAGTTGGAGGTGAGTGGTCAGCTTCACGCCCTGGCCACTTTACACCCGGTACCCATTTGATAAGCTGGGTGGGCCCCAGAGCCGGTCTGGACGACATGGAGAAGAGAAATTTCTTGACCACACCGGTACTCGAACTCCGACCCCTCGGTCGTCCATCCCGTAGTCAGTCGCTATACCGTCTGCGCTATGCCGGCTCCTAGTTATAATAATAATAATAATAATAACAATAATAATAAAGTACGTTAATTGGTGGTACACTATGAGCCCTTGACGAAGTATGATCCCTGGTTCGTAGAGTAGATGAACATAATTTAGGAGCGTTTAAGGTAACCGCTAATCTGACACGTTCCATTTTTGTCGAGATTTCATTAGATCCTATATCAGAAATTGCTCACTCTTCGTTTCTCTTCATCTTAAGAGAGAAGATGGACACAGAAATGAGTTTTTACAAATCTGTTATTTGAAAACTCGGCAGAAAACTAGAACTGGGTCTGTGAATTTCTGCATCCTAGCCACATCTAGGAACTGAAAGCGTCCCATGAAGGTCACAAACTCATGACGTCCCTAATGTCTTACTATAATTGCATAAGAGTCTCAGTTGTAATGTCAAGGTTCTCCTTCGCTCTGAAGGGCACTTCATAATCTGACGGGGACGATTTCCAGCAAAGTACGCCATTTATGTAACTTGTGGTGTGTTTGCATGGAGGAAACAGACGTCAAGGCTTGCAGAGATATGTATATGTATCTTTTTCGCTAATAAACTGTTAAGGTATCTGCCGATTATAGAACTGTGGCCTTTGTTGTTATATCCAACCTTAAGTCCTTCATGTCATAAAAGCCGTTTTTAGCATACGTTCCGTAGTTTCAAAAAGTAAAATTCGGCTTATGTGTGTCTGTCTGTATTGTACCCCCCCCCATTAAGTTTAGAATGGCTGAACCAATCTGTATTAAACTCACTATGTATATCAAGGCGCCTGAGCCCATGTCAACGACATACTTCATACATTGCTCCCATCAGTAATACCAACATTACAGCCCTTCAAATTTCTGAGGCAAAACCTTAATATTGCTTAAACGCCTGTACCAATCATCATGGAATTATGTATGTATATGAAGCCACATGAAATAATGTCGAGGGGGGTTAAATCAAGTGAGCGTGGTGGGCACTCAACACTACCTCTTCGCCCTATCCGTTGATCTGGTAGGGTTTCATCGAAATGATAAGGTGTCCCTGGCATTCATGTGACTAGCACCATATTTGAGAGAATAACCGAAATTAACGGCCGTGGGGATTCGTTGCGCTGACCACGTGACACTCTCTATCGGCTAAAGTTGGCACTAACTTCGCAGACAAGCGGCGGTCGCTCGGTCAGTATAGTTCGTTTGCGGACTAAAGCCACGGAGTTTGTTTTTGTTTATGACACTATACACCGTACATTACATTTTGTTTCAACTTTGAAAATGTCCGTAGATAACCTCTATTTAAGTGTACGTACATTTTTGGGGCTCCTCTGTAGAAAGGCAGATCGTCCTAGTGTATTCATGGAACCACGTCGCGCCTTCAGAAATATGCCAGCTCTTACACCACAGGACTTTGTGTAATGATACTTCCAGAAAACAGACAAAAAGATTACGCGCCATCCCTCGGTTGTACGGATATTCTGTTCCATTCTATATCTCTCCACACACCCCCTCTCAGGGAAACCCCAGGGCAGACATTCGCCTGCAGTAAGGGAACCATGCATCCCTGACTTGTATTTAGGAGGTCTCGTGGCCGATTTCCTAATGGGGACGGGCTGACCTGATTGCGGTTTAAGACAGAGTTATCCGGAAAGAGTAATAATCGATAAAAATAGATCTTAGAAAACGTAACATGAACGCTTCGCACCGTTGACATGTTGGCACTTTTCATTAGCACAGTAATGTGTCATTCTGATTAATTCATAGAAGGTTTATGATCTTCCGTATCAAATTTCAGTAAAGTAAAAAAGTAAAAGGAAAGGTATCCCTGTAACAGGCCGTGGAGGCCCATGGGGTTGTGAGATGTTGAGGTTCCCACAATTTCTAGACAATCGGCTCATAGATGGCGGCAAGGTTGTCAGCCCTACGCTCCAGCCGCCCATTACCCCCCAAAATATTCCTGGTACTCATTTATGTTAGAGACTAAGTCGACCACAGGGCCATAGTGAGGCTGAAAGGATTAGGTAAATTGAAAAAAAAAATCCAATGACCTCATCGAGACTTGAACCCGCGACCTTCCGGCTTGCAGCATAGTGCCTCATCTACGCTACTGCGTGCCCTTATCAGATATCAGTGTTTGTCTTTAATCTGTTCGAAGTTACTGCATTGTAGATAAGTTACTTTAACGTAAACGAAACGTTGTTCTAACGTTATGCCCTTAATCTCTTATTTATAAAATGTGGGCCCCAGCCTCTTTTTTTGCCCCAGAAACGTAATGGTAAGAAGGAACGAGACGTGTAATACATTTGTTGTGGAGAATTTGCAAGGCTGTGTGCCCTATACGCTTAGTTGTCTTTTTCGATTTAAACTGTAGATTATACAGACTTTTGCCAAAACTGTCACTATGAGAAGCCACTTAAAGGACGTCTGTTAAATTTGATAACATGCCGAATGAGTTTGGTCTTTATCGGTCCCGCGTAACTTGGACTTCACACGAATTCCACAGAAACCTATACACACTTCAGCAATATCTGATGTGTAAAAAAAGTTGTCCGTTATATGCCCTGTTTTCCATTCGAAACATTTTTAATTTAATTTCTTTATTTTATAAAGAGAGTTTCATTCCCATGTCTCCATCTGATCAGGTTCGTAACTTTCGGAGAAATTCGACGGATATCTATGAAATTTGGTATGAATGCATTGGCACTAGATGTCACTCACATTTTACCTTCCAGTTTCCTAATGTCAGTGATACCAATATGGCGGCCTTGCTGACTTAGCGATCCTACTAGCACATAAAGTAGGGTTCTGAGACTGTGTTTGGTAATAGCTCTTCAGCAAGCAATTGTGGGTCTTACAGTTTTCCTACCCCTGTGCTCTGGAATGCGAACAGTGCGCGGGACACTTTCCGTATGGTGGCAATAAGTATGGGACAACTGGGACTAACTCGTGAACCATTTACGGGGATCGGTCGATCTTGTACAAACCTACGAACCGAGCGGTATTCTGGAGGTGCTCACTTCGAATCTTGGCCAAGGCACCGGTTATACTGACATGGTTTTTGGTTTTACTCAGACCCTCCATGCAAATATCGGGTTGGTATCTCGGTTACGTCACATCCGCTTCCTTCCACGTCGTTCCTGATTCATTCATATGTCCTGCCTTCGACGCTGTACAGGTTGTTTCACGGCATAATGCCGTAATTTCACGAGGTCATTCGGGAAGCCATTCTGAATGAGAAATGTTGCATCAACATCTCAGCGGCGTGTCGGTTGCGAAACTTGAGATGATATGAATAGGACAAACAGGTCAGCCCCCTTTACTTACATTCCATGCGTGTAGGGGCGGGGGGGGGAGGAGGAGGATCTTATTATGAACGCAAGGTGGACACACATGTACAACCGTTAAGCGCCATTTCTTGTTACATCAAACGTGTTTATCTTATTCAGAACATCCCAACTTAGCCGCTGTGAACCGTACCAGGTTGATATCTAATTTTTTATTCGTAAAAATCTCAAGTATTGCCTCCTGAATGCCGATCACAGTGGCCGCGCGGTCTAAGGCATGAACTGTGTTCGCTTGCTCGAACATTGGAATCGTGGGTTCGAATCCCACTCTAAGCATGGATGCCTGTGTGCGTTTATTCTATATTTGTGTTGTTCTGTGTGTAGGCAGCGGGCTTGCGACGGGCTGATCCCCCATCCAAGGAGTCATACCGACTCTGTGTAGGACTAAGAAACTGCAAAAGCAGCAAAGGTCCAACAAAGAACTGGAGAGCCATAGATATATAAACAGATAGAGAGACAGACAGATAACCTCCGGAATTTATGGCATAAGGGCGTATAGTCCAGCTAGAGACAATGCTGTAAAATAGCCGAGAACCCATATGCCTGCCACTATTATGCGAAGCGTTTCATGCACGTTAGCAATCATAAATAAGGAAACCGTGTTAAACATTGAGGTTATGTGTGACAGCTTTAGTATAATGTGACCTATGCTAATGGAAATTATGCGCATAGAGGAATCATTAATTTATAATTTCTGCTTGTCTTATGATATGAATTATGTATTTAAGGGAAAGTAGATTTCAGAGGCGTTCCATAGACCACGTTTAGGCACGGTGTAAGTTTGTTGAAATTCAAGGACCAAGTAGCCTACGCCTGCATATAGTGTAATGTTTGTACTGCTCGTTAGCTGTCTCGACGACAGACGTTATGTGGAATCAGTTTACATGATCAGAGAGATGTAAATAATGGCGAAGAATACGGTTGGGAAATCTGTGTACGCCAAATCTGCGTACATGCATTTACTCCTGTTTTGTAGATATTTGAACATAAACAATCCAGTACAAAGAAACGACGAGATAGAAAAAAACAAGTTACTTAACTCCTGCACTTGTTTGTAATAATCATGTTTGCACATGGGAACGGGCGATTAGCAGTCTAAACGAGATGACGCCATTGAGCAACTATGATCAGAGTGGTTTTATAATGTACTAAGAGCGTATCTGTTAATACGAAGTTAGTATCAAGTTAAATTACTGCTATAAACTTTGCTTAAGGGAATCTGCCGAAAATGTTAATCACGTAACGTAGAGATGATGAGTTTCCCTGTGGCTGTTCTGTGTTTCGATAGCTAATGCGCCGTTGCATCTCAGAACTCACTCACAAGGATTCCAAAGAGAGGAGCTTGAAAAGCTGCTGTTCGCTCCACAGTGGAATATATTACATACTTTACGAATACGGTTCTTCACAGTTCAACGTACCTTATTGTTTGTTTACAATTAACTTTATGGTAAAGTCGTCTCTGTGATTAATTAATTATTGCATGAAGATGTTGGGGAAGAGGAGGTATAACTCAAACATTTTTTTACCTCAGCAGTAGATGGAGGTTGTCGGCTTCACGCTAGGGCCGCTTTACGCCTTGGGGAAGAAGACTCTGGTACCTATAGGCTAGGGGACTGGATGGGTCCCAGAGCCGTTTCGGATGCTGTGGAGTAGAGAAAAGTCTCTTGTCCCTGCCGGGAATCGAAACCTAGCCTCCGGTCCGTAGCCAGTCGCTGTGTTGACTGAGCTATTCCGGCTCCTGACTAACATGATCGTTCTGATTGGAACTTGGACAGTTATTTGAGATGTATGCAGTGCGGTTCAATTGTTGAAAGAATGTATCGGAAGGCGGGCGGGTCTAAGAGCGAGGGGACATGGCTATTTGGGCGAGCAGTTCAGTGAGTTGACACCGACAGTGGGAGAGGATGCCCACGTACGTGTATATACGCTCGTGTTACTGTTCGTCACAACGTGTGTTATACGACGTACTCTACGTCATGTGTCAACTACTGCATGTTTCGGTCCTTTTTTTTATGCCTTTATCGAGTATATAAAACTTTTTCTTACATTCACCTTTTCTCCGGTCTGCTAGTCTCCCTACATTGTGCAGTGTTTGCATGTTTACGCTGAAGTACCGCTGTTGGCTGTGGCGGAGAAATACTCCGACATCTTACTCCTCGAATAAGGTTTTTTTTTATTTATTTAGTTGTAATGCAGTGTCACATAGACCACCGTCTCATCATGTTGCTCCATTTATGCAGATTCTTACTCTTAAGAGATTTTCTTGGTGGTGAGATCGGCTGTAGTCTGCGGTAGTGGACAGACCCGTCCTCTTCGAAGAGGAGGTCCGATTTAAAAACACACAAGTAGTGCTGGAACGAACAAAAATATGTGGTCATGGGTTCCGACGGGGCCCGAAACCAAGAGTGATAGTGCTGGCGAGGCCCGGCAGCAAATTACTGCTCTGCTGTCTCTCTCTAAGAGATGCTCTTGTTTCAAAACGTTTAGACGTGTGTATGCATGGATGCGTACATGCTACGTGCGAGCTGTGTGTCCCAATTAAATGTCGGTTGGTTAGTTTCTTTTTTTGGCCGCGCCATAGCTCAAGCGGTTAGTCGCCGGCTTCCCACCGCGGCGGCCCGGTTTCGATCCCGGGTGTGGTCAAGTGGGATTTGTGGTGGACAAAGTGGCGCTGGAGCAGGTTTTCTCCGAGTACTTCGGTTTCCCCTGCCAATCTTCATTCCACCAACTGCTCCACAATCACCCTCACCTATCATCTGGGGCTGGTACAATAGGCCAGAAGTGGCCGCAGTACAAGGGACTTAGTCCCACCCCACTAGCAATAAAAAATAGTTTTTTTTTTAAGTTTCTTGGGGTTGGCTGAGACTGAGTCTACTTGGTACATGGATCACTAACTGGCCTGTTCTACCAGCCCCGTATGATAAATGATGATGAATGTGGGGCAAATGGCGGAATGACAATTGGCAGAGGAAACCGAAGTACTTGGAAGAAACCTGCTCCGTTACCACTTTGTCCACCACAAATCCCACCTGACCTGGGGTCGAACCCGGGCCGCAGAGGTGGGAAGCCGGCGACTAACCGCCTGAGCTATGGCGCTGCCAAACTGGATGTTTCTTGGCTTGACTCTTGGCTTTGCGTTGCCTCATAAGGGGACTGACCGCTAGAATAAATCACGTTTAAAGTCAGCTTTCCGTTTTCATTTAGATGTGTCCTAGCTGTGTTGATCTCATGTTTGTGCCTGTCGTCTTACTCCGATTAAATTACTTCTAGCTACAAGGGGACACTGATCAGTGAGCAGTCGCCACAGGGGCATCGCCTTGCACCATAGTCCCGGTTCGGATCTCTGCTGGAACACCGTTTGCCCCTTACGTTTCTGGCGTAGGCTTTCTTTAGGCCTGTCAGAAGACTGGCGGGATAGTATCTTGAAGCAAGCCACGGATGTTTGTTCCCTCCACCTCTGATCTGTTGCGACTCCAAGTAACCGCAACTGTGAAACTTAATCATTAAATCCCTCTACTACTTTTAAGTTGTTCATAAGAGTTTTATTAGAATGGACAGCAGTGGTTTCTCCTAAACAGAATTGAAATATTTGCCTTTGTAATGGTGACAGCGTGTCTTTATGAGGTAAGAACTCTAAGAGTTAATTAGTCTATAATTTTACCCTCTTCTTAAGTAGGGCTGCAATCGCGTCCGCCAACTATAATTAGAATAATCAAGTTGAGGATGAGATGGTCAGGGAATGTAGCACGAACGGTGACAAAGAGGAGTGCGTATAGGATATTGGTTGGAAAGCCAAAAGGTAAGAGACCACTAGGAAGGCTAAGACATATGTTGTTGTATAATATTGAAATTGATCTTATAGAAGTAGGATGAGGTGGTATTGACTGGATTGATCTGGCTCAAGATAGAGACCAATAGAGGGCTCTTTGGAACACGATAATAAACCTTCAGGTCCCATAAACTATTGGGGAATTCTGGAGTAGCTGAGCGACTATCGGCTTCTCAAGAAGGACTCAGTTCCATGGAGTTAGTTAATATCTGTTTATACTCAATTGTGTTGACTTGGCCCTATTTTCTTTTATTGCTAGTGGGGTGGAACTAAGTCCTTTGTACTGCGGCCACTTCTGGTCTATTGTACCAGCCCCAGATGATAGGTGAGGGTGATTGTGGAGCAACTGGTGAAATGAAGATTGACAGGGGAAACCGAAGTACTTGGAGAACACCTGCCCCAGCGCCACTTTGTCCACCAAAAATCCCACTTGACCAGACCCGGGATGGAACCCGGGCCGCCGCGGTGGGAAGCCAGCGACTAACCGCTTGAGCTATGGCGCGGCTGACTTGGCCCTAAGTATACTTCGAATCCATGATACACAACAGGCTGCAGAAAATAGAAATAGAGCGGTAGAGAAGTATAGAGAAACTGCCAATTCTTTGGACACAGATAAGTTTGTGGAAGTACACGCCAGGAACCACCGAGGAAAGGATGAATGAGGAGAACGGGCGTGGAGGAGGTACACTGCAATGATGATAGGTAAAGACTATGCAAACAGGCACGTAAGAAAGTAGGAACTTCCGAGAAAAGGGTGTGTGACCATAAGCTATTGAACTGTTTTTCGTTAAGCATACAGCTAACTTCTGTTGATTTGCATTTGACCAAGTGATTACATCGCTTTGTGGTGTTTGTATAATGCTTGAGTGGGGTCAAAGTTATATTGGTAGCGGACAAAAGTGTAGTCAATCAGTCTTGCAAACATTGTTATAGAGTTTAATAAACTCGTTACGTAGTGAGCCATTAATCTCCTTTTGTAAGAGCATCCTCCACTTTGATACACAGAATGGATGATAAGTCAATTAATTCTTTATTTAAACCCACAATAGGGGATATTCATGTCGCAATAAACGGAATGATAAATTATTAATAGTCGTTTCACACTGTTTTATATTTAAGGTAGTGATTAATGATATGTACAGAGTGCACCAGGAGCGGGAAAATTTTGTATCTCGTCATTTGGCTCAATTATGACATTCTTTTATGTATGTAATTGGGTTGAACCTTCCATTCTTTATTTGCCTGCTGCCTAACCCTCTGCACGAAGTATCCGGTGCATTGTGTTCCCTGGGCGGTACACAGTTCTCTGACTCTATTTGTATACAACCTGAAGGTTCCTCACCGTTACCACGAAGTCCCTTGTGAACCCAGTTCTTATCCGTCAACCTATAACATGAAAATGTAGGGCTTATTGTAGTAGACTGTTCTAGTTTTCCTCCGCAAATGATGTATTCCTATCAAAAAATGATACACGCATTTGTTGTTACGGAATCCAAATAAGTCTGTCGTGGAACCGTTCCTGAGGTAGTGCAGTCCTGTTCTTATTCTTTTAAGGCCCCCTTTAATACTGTGCTCCTACATCCCTGGATGCACTAATGAGGCTGTTCTACCGAAATATTTTATGCGTTTCTTCTCACGATACCTCGAAGCCCATCGCCGCCTAGTTCGGTGTCTGCCACTTCCGTCCTGTTACAACATAAACGCCCTTTTGTCACTATGGTTGCTTTCATTCTCTTCCTCTCGTGTACGACTGTCTCTCTCTCTCGTGCGCGTTCTTCTGCCTCCATTTGCATTCTACTGGTACTTACGCGTCACAAAGATGGCTTCCCCACATTCTCGTTCTTTCAGTACTAAACGGTGTTTCGTTGATTTGATGACGCTATGGCTTATATCAGGAGGATTTTGAAGCATGACTCGGAATATACGTGAAAGGGAGCGTTCACGGCAAGTTTTAAGACACTGCCCGAGAATTACCCTGCATGACAACCGTTATTCGGGACAACAGATCATAGGACTGAGATGCTGGACCTCATGAAACGCTGTTATTGAGGTGCGAGGTTCGGTTCGGCTTCCACTGTGAAGCCAGTTGGCTGCTCAAACGGGAATAAATACAACGTCGACGTGTGGCCCAAGAAGAAATGGACTCCGAAGTAGATTGTACTCTTGATCAATTTTGATTTTGCCTCATACTTCCAATATTAATGGAGAATTTAACTTATACTGTTGAACTGGTTTGCCCTCAAGCCTGTGTGTTGCTTCCGGGCGCTCTTTTTTTTTTTTTACCTGAACCTGGAATTAATGACCCGGCATTCTCCTTTGGGTGGGGGGGCGGAGATTCCTGTACATATTTTGACCAATGTGCGTAATACCCGGCGCTGAGGAGAGACCTAATCAGAGACTGGGCCGCTGAACAGCTCCGAGCCTTACCGTCGGTGGAACCTCAGTTGGCTATCGCGTACTCCCATGAACATTATTTTGCAGTAACCTACCTGTCTACAGCTATTTCAGTTGAAGCAGTATTATTATTCTCGTGTATACCACATCCGCCATCAAGTACACTATTCTCCCCATTTGTGCGAAGGCCGCATGTGGTCAGTGTGTTACCTTCTTTGGAGCTCACGACTCTCGCTGTATCAAATATTTAGGAGTGTCTGCAATTTGTTGATGTAAACTTTTTTGCTGTAAATGTCATGTGTCTTTTCTGCAGATCAAACAAGGGTTGAATGGCATGCACTTGTTTGGATCACGCAGCGTTTTGTGGTTCTGTAACTGTCAATGGTTTGTTTATGTTCTTCACTTACATGAATTAGGCTCCTGGCCTGTTGCTGCTCATAATGTAGCTGATCCCCCAAACAGCGACTCCGATTAGCCGCATAGTAAGAGAAATAGACGAATGGGTCTTTGCATTTACAGGACAGCACAGCATGACATAACGAACACATACAAATTCAGGGTTGGTCCTAGTGTTGGAACGCCTGAATAACTTACCCGCGACATCTGTCATGTGCGTGGACTTTCATTCTGGTTACAGATAAACTCTTTACAGAGTTAATTAAGAGCGGAGACACTAATTTCCTCAGCATCGTAAGTTATGTCGTTGACAGAATTAATAATAGATATATCGCAGTTAGTAGAGTAGAGTCTTGTATGCAGTTAGATATGCAAGACAGTGACAGCCATTCTGAATGAAATATATTTTAATGAGGTCTATACTTCATATGCCCGTTTATACGACAAGCCGTTTCTGAGTTCATTTAAAGTGGGAGTTATAAGAGGACCGAGCCCTTTTAAAGACATTAACAAGCGATATAGTTTCTACCGAGCGAGTGAAACATTTTCGGCGAGTTTTGTCCATGAGGATGTGCGAACTCCTGACTCCCGAATACAGATTAGTGTTTACAGTTTGCATGCAACAATATTTGTAATTCAGAAAACAGACAATCCCTGTACTTCTCATTTCACAGCTGCCTGTTGAATACTTTGAATCTTCTTTGGAAAATTATCCCTGGCACTGGAGCTCGTCTACAGACCACAGAGGGATATTTTTTACTTCTTGTACTACACTGAAGCATCTGTTTTCTGAATATTTATGATAGTAGTTGATTCATTATTTTGTGACATGTAGACCCATTGCTAGGCAACGACTCGGTAAACACATTCCCGCGACAACGAATACGCAGGCAACAATTGGATAACTTCCGTTTCTATGCAGCGGCGCTGTAAGGACAACAATAGAAGAAGAGGTGTTTTCTATGTTGTTTCTCATATATCCATTTTTGGGCAACGGATGTTTTCTGTGCTGTGGTCCGACCTGAGTCTATATAACGAAAAGCCAACAGTAGTTGACAGTTCAGTTCATTTGAGAGTGAGTTCTGTACGGGAGGCTGTGAAGCAGAGTTCAGTTCCGTTCAATTGTCAGTTGAAAGTCAGCCTATGAAGAGAAGATGTAGCATGTGTAAAGAATACTTTATATGTGTTGCAGTTACAGTCAGACTGTTATAGATCCGTTGCCAAGATGCGACTAGTGAAGACTGAGAAGACTTAGCATGTCCTAGTTATTTTAGAAGTTGGTAGATTAGCGATAGCGCTGTAATTAATTGTGATTAAGAGCGATTGTAAAGGAAGGTGTAAATAAATCCAATCGTCAAATCCGAAACCCGTTATTATTAGTCACGGAACCATTAACACGTGACAATATTAATATTACATAGACTACTCTACTTCGCATTCGAGTGTGTAGCTCTTCTGGTTCATATTGGGTTCAAATCGCGGTCCAGACACCGGATAACCTTGTCGAGATTTTTCGTAGTTTTCTCAGCCCCTCCTACCATATCCTTTCCAATTCAGTATTCATCGTCATTGGACGCTGCATAATCTGAGCTATTTAAAGCATCGTTTAATGGCGATAGCGTTTCGGGCTTTGATTATACTGCCGTTTACGAGTGGCTGGCTGTGATTGGCGGCCTCATGGTCAACTGGGTAGAAGAAAAAATGTCCAGGGTAGAATAAAGAAGTGCAGAAATCAGTATAATGAGAACCAGTTACCTGAAGACGAGACTGGAGACAGATGTCGAAAGATCATGTAGGCCTGTGGCCTATATCAAATATGCTTTAGACAATGGACGCAGTATAATGTTGATTTAAGGAAGTTGCTTTTACTTACCAGAATATTTTCCCCAGATTTTTCTTACACTCACTTTAAGCCAAAATTGAAATTTTCACACTTATTATCCTTGTCGCCGGTCACGGTAGCCGAGCGATCTATGGCACGTACTGGCTTCGCTCCTTCGGAAGCCAGGATCGTGGGTTCGCATCACACACAAGGCATGGATGTTTAATGTATGTATACGTTTATTCTGTCTTTGTGTTGTCCTGTGTTTAGATAGAGACCTTGCGACGAGCTGATCCCCCGTCCAAGGAGTCCTACCGTCTGTAAAATGATCAGTGACACTGAGAAATCAGCCCTATGCTTCAAACTGGGAGCGAGAGGAAAAAATTATCCTTGTCATAATCTGATTGAGCAAAACTAACGTGTGTCTTCTTCTGTTAAATAATAGACAGTATCAGTCAAAATCTGTTTTTCATTACTGAGACTGCGTCATAAATAGGACATCCGATGTAGCACGCTTGGAGTTATTGTCAACGCATCTCTTTTTCCTCGGCAATGAAGAGGGGTAACTGGTCAGCTTCATACTACTGCCATGTTTAGACCGCAGTATCCAGTGCAGAAAGGGTCATATAAAAAGTTGAAGCGAAGAGGAAAATCCCAAGCGATTCCTCGGAGAATTAACGCCAGGTGACCGATCCTTATATCAACAGAACTATGGGCAACATACAAACGTTTGTTTCTTATCATCTTTTTTAACACATTCCTGCCGTTAATTTCGTCATTCAGAATCCTTCTTGGTAAGGCAGTTGTCCATCGACTGCTTAAGGAAGTCACAGCCTTTTATGGTACCGGAATGTTAATTACCATATACCAAGAATCGGCACTGGTCTCTATCCTGAGCCAAATTAATCTAGTTCACACTCTGCAACCTCACTTAGATACATTTTAATATTCTCCCATTCACGCCTCGGTTTTCCAAGTGGTGTCTTACCTTCAGGTTTATCTACCATCATTCTCCATGCATTTTCAACTCTCTTTGTGCTTCACACTCTACCCATCATTTCTTCTTAAATTTATTTACTATAATGCTGTTTGCTAAAGCGGATAGGTTATAAAACTCCTCATTGTGTGCTTTCCCCACACTCTGAAGCCCCAGTATTCTCAGCATAGACGTTAGTAAAGATACGTCTGTAACTAGCAACGGTAGCGTGCACCGTGTATCCGTACCTGGCCTTCTGGAGAGAGAGACCTCAACAAGTGACATTTCAAATCTTCGAACTCCGAGAGTAGGGTTTAAATATGAAGTATTGTCACGTATCGGGTGTATAACGCGACAAATAATTTCACGCCGTATTTGGTATAGCGAATTTTATTTCACATTCGCACTTACAATCACCCAAATTACAGATTCACAATTACTGCTATCTGCAGTATCACAAATACTACACTCCTAATGCCAGAATACAACTGACTGGTTGCTGGCTAACTCGGAACTAACTCGGAGGTAGCTCGAGGACTGGTCGTGAATAGCCTTCGCTGCTCCTTATGTAGCCTCGATCGGACAATACAGAAAACGGCCACATAATAGGCACCACTATGTCTGGTGCCATCGTGCCAGCAACGCTGTGTACCGCTGTTACTACCGTCGTCTCTCGCAACAACTGTTTACCCGCGCTGCCTAGCAACCCGCGGTACCCCTGGTGACGTCATCGCTGTTGACTCGCGTTGCATAGCTACCAGGTTTCGGGGACTCGGCTAACTTCGGCTCCGCTCGGCTCATCACGGCTGGCGGGGGGAGGGGCGTCATCCATAGCTCAACATGTCACACTGCTCCCTCCTTAAGGCTGTTCGTCTCGAATAGCCTAACGGTGCACCCCCGTTCCTTTTCCGTCCCGTATCTGTGCTTGCAGTGTCTCCTGTTGTTTCGGCTACTCTTCTTGCAGCGACTATTCTTCGTCCGTTTCGACAGCACGAAATAATTCTTAATATATGCACCCTTGCGAATTTTTGTGAACAGGTTGGAACACACCGGCATACCTCATTTTCTTGCGATTCGCGGATATTGCGTCTTTTACAAATTGAAGGTTTGTGGCAACCCTGCGTCGAACAAGCCTTTCGGCGCCATTTTTCCAACAGCATATGCTCTTCATGTCTGTGTGTCACATTTGGGTAATTCTCGCAATATTTCAAACCTTTTCATTATTATTGTAGTATCTGCTATGGTCATCTGTGTTTAGCGATCTCTGATGTTGCTATTCTGATTACTGTGGCGCGCCACAAACCGCGCCCATATAGGACGGCGAACTTGATGAATGTTCTGTGTGTTCTGAAAGGAAGATTCAATCGATTCGGAAAATTTCACTGTTGTAATTAAGGTATGTACACGGGCCGCGCCATAGCTCAAGCGGTTAGTCGCTGGCTTCCCACCGCGGCGGCCCGGTTTCGATCCCGGGGTCTGGTCAAGTGGGATTTGTGATGGACAAAGTGGCGTTGGGGCAGGTTTTCTCCGAGTACTTCGGTTTCCCCTGCCAGTCTTCATTCCACCAATTGCTCCACAATCACCATCACCTATCATCTGGGGCTGGTACAATAGGCCAGAAGTGGCCGCAGTACAAGGGACTTAGTCCCACCCCACTAGCAATAAAAAAAAGATATGTACACTGGTTTTTAGACGTAGTGCTATTTCACACTGAACAGAGTAGAGTATGGTATAAACATAACTGTTATATGCATTGGGAAACCAAAAAATTCATGTGACGCGCTTTATTGCGCTGATCTGTAACCGATCCTGCATTATCTCGAGGTATGCCCGTATCAGACAAACGACAAACGCTTCCGGTTCAATAATGACATTTCAAGGAAGAATTCGTAAAATTCATATCCACAGAGCGAATTTTTCTGAACATAGGCTCTGAGAGCAGATGGGAACTTTGAATTGTTAGGCTTAATATTTTACATTATGATAGCCTTCGTCGTAAATTATTTTTCATTCCTTAGAAAATGGACCCTTTCTGATAGTCGCAGACAAAGATCGACACACCTGAACAATCTCGATAATAATAGATTCCCTATAATTCAGTACACACCAAATGCTCAGCTGTGGGAAACACTCGCTAACGAACTCCGATAAAAATCGATGTTAATGCGAACAGGACCGTGTTCGACACTGCAGAGGTACTGTACTCCCTCCACCTCCAGAGTCCAAGAGTAGACGAAGAAAGAAACCAACTAGGGGCAGGCGGCCGCTTCCCAAGCAAGAAACCAGCAACAAGCAGGCGGTTCCTTGCTTTGACCCTGAAGACGGAGGCAGTACGTATCTCCGAAACATCTGTCCGCTTCTACCATACTACGAGTACATGGCCTTACATTACAAAAGCTTGTCTTCACTGTCACCGCTATGAGGATCTCAAATTCAAAATATTAATATCTGTACCAGTGAAATTGTTCAATCAGTTATGAAATAATGTCACGTGATCGAGTGATTGTAAAAGTGGCTTGGATTGGTAATCAGATTTGACGCTTTTGCAACTCTGACCACTTTACAAATCACTGTCACACAAACACTAGTGTTCATAGTCACTGTTTTCACTGCGCTGCTTGGTAATATCTTCCAACAGTCGGCGTTCCTCTGTTCCCAGGCTCACGTCCTAGCAGGCTGGCTGCCATGTCAAACCAGCCTCCTACTGTTCTAACAACCGTCTCAAAAATATCTCGTAATGGCAGCTGGCCCTCGTTATATAGCCTCGGCACAGACTGCACAGAAAACACCGCTGCCATCAGTTGTTCTGTTGTTGGCTGACGTCGCTGTCCGCGCTGACCGCACAGAAAACACCACCCCTCTATTGTCGTTACGCGTTACATAATTCATTGTAATTGACTGACTGTATGGAGAAGAGTCCTTCTTGAGAAACTGATAGCCGCTATGGAACCCTAGGGTGTTCTCAAAGACCCCACCACTGGGCTCCACTTGTGGATCCAACGTCCGCCCTCCCATCTACTCCTGACTGTCCCAAGAAACGTCTTCCGTTCAGGTTTCCAGTCTAAAATTTTACATATCCTCCTTAATAATCAGTCGCTCGGGTTTACTGAGTCCTTGGACTTTGTCCATTGACCGGTGTTCTAACATGTTCTTTAGAATACCGGACGATGGGCAAATCCCCAAAACCCAATAACCCCGAGTGTTATACATCATCGTCAGAACCCTTTAGAATCAGCTCCCTGGTAACATTTTGTGAGGTGTGAAAGTTACGATCCTCCTCGTCATGTCAATCTCTCAGTCTTCCACTTCTTCTTATTGCTAGTGGGGTGGGACTAAGTCTCTTGTACTGCGGCCACTTCTGGCCTATTGTACCAGTCCCAGATGATAGGTGAAGGTGATTGTGGAGCAATTGGTGGAATGAAGATTGGCAGGGGAATCCCAAGTACTCGGAGAAAACCTGCCCCAGCGCCACTTTGTTTGCCACAAATCCCACTTGACCAGACCCCGGGTTCGAACCCGGGCCGCCGCGGTGGGAAGCCAGCGACTAACCGCTTGAGCTATGGCGCTGCCTAGTTTTCCACTTACTATATGTACGAGTATCTTGGGTCCACATATTCACGTCAGCACTTTATTCTGAGACACCCTCAATATACTGTACGTATGTTCTTCCCAAGATAAATTACTATTTTCCGCAATCTGTGGACGAGATATGAAATTGGTATGAAGGAGAATGGTGAACGTAATGTTGCGCTCGCTTTACTCTGCGTCCAGTAAATGCGTGTGAAATTTACGTTGAGTTCTCCGTGACACTGTGTACACTATCTTCTCAGACTCATGACTTTGATTTGCAAATATTAGGCCCACTGGGTGGGGACATAGCGGAAGAAAGGGGCTTCTTAAATATTTGTACAGAATATTTGTAGCCTGCTTGAAATCCTTCATGTTTTTGTAGTGTTTTCGTGCCATCTGACTAGTCAGTTGGCTCCGATATTAGCCGGAAGATCCGAATTTGTTTATCGCTCGTGGATTAACATATTTTACTTAGCGTGTTTCAGGGGCCGCGCCATAGCTCAAGCGGTTAGTCGCTGGCTTCCCACCGCGGCGGCCCGGGTTCGAGCCCGGGGTCTGGTCAAGTGGGATTTGTGGTGGACAAAGTGGCGCTGGGGCAGGTTTTCTCCGAGTACTTGGGTTTCCCCTGCCAATCTTCATTCCACCAATTGCTACACAATCACCCTCACCTATCATCTGGAGCTTCAAAGACGTAAGTGGCCACTGCTCACAGCTGTAAAAACAATGGAAGAGTAATTTATATGTTGATGCTTTTTTAAACGAGGCAAGATGACGCTTACATAAGTGGCCAGAATCAGGTGCGTTTCGGGCCATGAACGTAAGAGACCGTGAAATATTATCAGGCTGCAGTACCAGCGTTATCCTGTAGTTACCCGGAAGAAGGTAGACTTAAAATTGCTGGCATGCAACAGGTATTCGAAGCTAATACCTCCTTAATCCGTGAAAGACGCTTCATTCAGTGTCATCTGTTTGGTATAACCTCATACGTAGAGACACTTAGTAGGCGAGAGAATAATGGTAAAAGGGGATATACACGTACAGTATAAGAAAATGAACTGATTTAAGTTGACGGTGGATACGGTCCTAAGAATGGGATTTGTGGTGTCGACAATGAAAGTTCATGTTCCGAAACAGCAAAATAATTCTTAAATATTTGTGCCCACTGTTCGGCGACCGCCATACCGAGGAGCCAGACAACTGTATCATAAATTTTTAGTCGAATAATGAGAACCGTTTCCTGAATTTATGTAGTAATTGACGTTATCACTGTTGTATAGGTACCCATCTACCAAACTATACGACGTTATGTACCAGAAAACAGTAATCTCTACAGGATTTAATTTACCTTTATTCCACCGTGAAACTTTCTTTCTGTTAAAAAGCAATATATGTATATATATAAACGAGTAAATTTATAACTGTAGTCATAACAACAAAAACTGCAGCACAACATAGAAAGTTGTCACATACAGTCACATACCAGCACAACATTTACAAGTAAGCCTGCACGCCACTTCATGTGCAGTTTAGAAAAACCTCTAAAGGCAGCATTGAAATACGACCTGGCACAAATACCACACCATCAGGCCAGTCATACTACTGTTACCACACAACTCTTTTTCAAGACATGTTTTAAAGTCAATACTTCGAGAAATTATGTATGTTCAAATAGTATGCATGCAGATACAACAACACAGACATTCATATCACCAAGAAACCAATAATTTATATAAGCGTATTCATACCAAATACTGGTATACGCAAAAATACACTTTCCATAGTTTGTCCACACTCTACCCTATACTTATGCTCATATTTAATTTGTTTATCTTCTGTTTTATTTTAATCTCCTGTAACTTTAATATTTCATTATTATATTTGTAATATGATATGTATACCTATTGCTAGGTAACAACTCGGTAAACGCATTCCCTCGAGAGCCAACACTTGCGACAGTAGGACGTGTATTGCTAGGCAACGGCGCAGTAAACATTCCTTTTCAACAATAGTGGCTGTGTTTTCTGTGTGGTCCGTGAAGAGGGTTATAAAATGAAAAGGATAGAGTCGGAAGACACGACCAAGCATAGTAGTCGAGACGGGTTTCGAAATGCCAGTCTGCCAGGATATGAGCTTGGAATTGAATTGAGTCCTCGAAAGTGGCAGTTGCAGAATAATGTCAATAAAGGAGTTAGGCTGTGAAAAGAAGACTCCACGTGTGATTTGAAGCGACAGTGAGACTGTTTTAAATCCGTTGCCAAGTTGCGGTTAGTGAAAGCTTGAGTCGTAGTGCGTGTGTAACGGTGAATTGTAAAGTGTGTAGACTAGCGATAGCGCAGTCTTACCTTCAGTCCCGAGTTGTGTCATTGTGTAAGGTACAATAAATCCAATCATCCAATCCAGAACCCGTCCTATAAGTCACGCACCGTCCTTACACGTGACAGTATTTTAAATCTTAGTATTTAAGTTTTTAAGTAATTATCGAACTGAACAATAGAGCAGAATATATAAAAAAAAACTTATGAACAAGGGACCTGTGTTCAGTGGGATATGTGGAAAGATATATTAACTGATTGTACCACCTGAAACTGACCCAGTTACGGGGCCGAAACACTTGATGGACTAAAAAGTACCTAAATGCTAGGTAATTGTGTTTATGGTATTGAATAGAATTTTTACTTATATAAACGCAAGAGGTGCCGGTCACGGTAGCCGAGCGGTCTGAGCCATATACTTTCTTCGCTCGCTCGGAAGCCGGGATCATGGGTTCGAATCCCACTTAAGCCATGAATGTTTGGTGTGTGTATGTGCTTATTCTGTGTTTATGCTCTCCTGTGTTTAGGTAGAGACCTTGGGACGAGCTGATCACTCGTCCAAGGAGTGCTACCGTCTGTAAAAAAAAGATCATGAAACTGAAAATCAGAGGCCGGTACCCAAAGGGGGCTGTAGAACCACTTAAAAAACTCAGCAGGTTGGAAAAACCTAAGACTTCTGTTCTTATTAAGCAAGCAACAGACCAACAAGCTTAGTAACTCTCATGTTGTGGTCTGTGTTAGGCTAGAAACACACACAGCGACATCGGTCGTACGGAAAAATGTCGTACGATTTTTTTACCGGTCGACCTCCTTTTCACACTAGAGCGACCAAATACATTTCTTTGCTCTCCGACTGCCGTACGGTAGATGTCGCATGTGGTCACGTATGAAAGCTAAGACTACACTTTATATTGTACTACTTGATGCGACATGAACCGTACGGACGTCGTACGACCGATGTCGCTGTGTGTGTTCCTATCCTTACACTGCGCAATCTTGTAGGTGGGTACCAGCAGTCTGCCTCCCACTATCAGACCTACCATAGTCATAACCTGGAGAGCTAAACAGGAATGTCCACTGCCAGTCCCATATTAATCTAAGTAAATAAGACGCTGATAATGCAGTTTGAAGGTTCCATACCGGTGACACCAAAATTGGTTATTTGGATTCGTCCTGAGCCATTGCGACGTATCCCATGTCATCGTGTGCATCCCTGTAAGCGGTACATTCCTTCTCCGGCTCCTCATGCTAAGTAGCAGTCCTGTCCCACTTCGCGGTTGCTGTCCAGCCCATCGAAACGTATGTCTTCAGTTCTTTGTCCGGTGTTATGGTACAAGACGTAGTTTATGCTGGTTTCTGCGCAAAATATACATCATGAATACGCTTCTTACGCCCGGTTGTGGTTTCTTTAAGAAAAACTGAACAGGTTTCGATTAAATTTGCTGTTGGGTCTCTAATCTTTGACCCTGATCGGTTTCGCTGTTAGCTCCATTTGACATGAAATGTCTCGAAACCGCCTTCTTGAAAACAACAGGTAAAGTGACTTAAAACGCATTATTTGTGTTTCTGCACTGGGCAGTTTTCAACGTTTTTTGACTGTGTGGTCATCTTTTTTTTTTTTTTTATTTTTCCTTGGCACTGCAGCCCCAGTGGGCCTAGGCCTCTCTCCATGAACTTCTCCGTTCACTTCGGTTTTTCTAGATCTTACACATACGGTAGGACTTCTTGGGCGGGTGATCAGCTCGTCGCAAGGCCTCTACCTGTACACAAACACAGAAAAACGCACACAAACATCCATGCCCTGAGTGGGATTCGAACCCACGATCCCTGCTTCCGAGCGAGCGAAGACAATGCACGCCTTATACCGCTCGGCTACCGTGACCGGCATGTGGTCATCTTACTACTCAGAAATTATCTATGTTTTCCTTGAAAAGAAGTGAGTTTTGAACATCGCTTTACATACTTCGCCATACTATAATTATTTACTTTAACTGCACTACCTACACATATATCCTGGCGCCGCACGGCGGGTCCCGACTAACTAAATAATTAACTGAGCCCGAAGAGTAAACTATATGCCTATCTGCCTGTCTGTCCACAGCAGTGGCGTAGCATGACTACCGAAAGCAGGGAAGCAACTTTATATACGTGTATATAAATTGTTTCTACATGCCCTATAGTTTCTATCTTCTATTTAAAAGGAAACAGTAAATAGTTTAATATGTATTGTATATTTAAGCTAATATATTTAAATAACACATAATTATCAACACAATTTTATAGCCATCAAATGACAGGGTTGTGAACCTGGAATATAATTAATGCTTACTTTATTGTTTATAATTCAGCTCGATTCTTCTGTTTTTCTTGGCAAACAGATCAATAACCTCATTTAGAAAGCTGGGTTTGGACTGCAGTTTGTTTAGGAAGGACTTTTCAATGTTCATCAAAGCCAGTGATGACAACCTATCCTGGTTCTGCGAATTTCTTAAGTAGTTTTTTAATCTCTTCAGAGCTGAAAATGAGCGTTCATCTGCAGCACTTGTCGCTGGTATTGTTAATACTAGCTCACATAATTTGAAGATTTGCGGGAAAACGCATGATAACTGAAGAGCATACATATATTGATGTAAGTCATACACACTATCTTTTGCCATATCTGGGTCCGAAAACATTACTAAAAGTTCACTCTTTAAGGCAACAAAGTCAAAAAATGCACCATAATTTTCTTTTAAACAGGAAAATGCTTTTTCAGGAAATGAGGTTCTATACATGGGAAAGTATCTGGCATCAAGAAGACTCAAGAAGAGGAGCGTAGCGTTCTCCGAAAATCTAACAGAGACATTCTGACACACGACATCAATAATTTCACAGAACAGCCGTTTATAGGAGTTTTTTCTTTCTTCTCCACTCATTGAGTCAATGCGAATTCTTTTGGGTCGAGTTGGGCCATTTGAATCGAAGACATTTTCCATTTCACTCCAAAGGTGGTCAAATCCTCCCCTTAATCTTTGCATGTGATGCTTAAATTCGTCTATTTTGGTATTGCAAAAAGCTATATCAGATCTCTTAGTTTGTAGGATTTTGAAAAGAGCGCCAGAATATGGAAAAATTGAAGAAAATATTTTCAGCATGAAATTGAAATCGAAATCCCTTAGAAGAGAGAGAAGTCCGCGTGCAGAAGAAATTGTTTCTACATCCCATTCTTCTGGTTCCTCTATTATAGACACAAGAAGATTCTCAATTCCTTCTCTGTATTCATGCACAGTTTCAGCAAGTCGGCTATGGTACTGCCATCGAGTAGGTGCGATAGAAGGAAATCTTTTCCTAAGGTGGGAATCCAATGCTTCAGTCCTTTTTGTGGACTTGGCAAAAAAAGTTCTAAAGCCAGAGAGAGTAGCAAAGAAGACCTTAACTTCCTTAATAAAACTAGCAGATTGTGCTAAGACTAAATTTAGTCTATGCGCATAACAATGAACAAAAATGGCGTTTGGGTACTGCTCGCGAATTTTTGCTTGTACTCCTGCATGTTGTGATGCCATAACAGCAGCACCATCATAAGTCTGTGCAATGAGTTTGGGACCACATTCAAAATCATTTAAAATCTCAAGAGCATGGTTAAACAAGGAATTGGCAGAACGGTCAGAGCTCACGTCTGTAAAACGCAGAAACCTTTCTTCAACATTGCCATCAGCTGTCACATATCGAAGAACTGAAGCCAACTGACACTTATTCATCACATCTGAAGTCTCATCAAGAATTAAAGAAACATAATTAGCCTTTGAAATTTCCTTTTTAATTTCCATTGTCATCAATTCAGATACAGAATGTATCAGTTCATTTTGGATGTCAGGAGAAGAACCACGGAAAGCAGTTGAAGACTCTAAATGATTGTGTAAATCAGAATCATAACGTGCCAGCATATTTAAAACCTCAATGTAATTTCCTCTATTAACAGATGCCACGCTTTCATCATGTCCCCGAAATGCTAAACCCTGAGAGCCCAGAAAACAAACTGCTGTAATTAATTGGCCTACAAATTTCCTGTTCTGTTTCACAGCTTCATTGTGTTTTTCAATTGACTGTTTGTATTGGCTGCTTAGAGAAAATTCAATCCTTCTGTTTTTACCAAACAGTGTAATTTCTTTAAGACAAGCAATGTGATTAACTGAATGCCCATGTCTTTTGCCAGATTTGTAAATGTTGTTAATGTCATTGTAACCAGCACTGTTAAACACGTGTTTTTCTTTAGAAAACAAGAGACAAGGCCAACAGAATAATTTTTTTAGTTTATCACACCCACACAACCATGGAATAGCCTCATATAAACTGGTATTGAAATGCCGTGTGCAAGATTTCATTTTTGTATGTAAAGTTAGATTAGGCCTAGGTGCACCTTCTTCTATTATCTTAAGTTTCTCATTATAACTGAGTGAACTGAACGGTGTTTGAAGAAGTTTTTCAATCACACAGTGGTTATCACATGAAAGTGTCATGTTTCTATTTTTAACTTAACAGCAATCACAAAAACACTGTCATAAAGTTATAATTACGCAAAGCAAAACAAATTCTGTATCGATAAAAATACAGAATAATAACTAAACTGACTTGTGCATAAGTGACACGCTAACACCTTTGTGAAATTAGTAAACTCGCTTAACTGCAAGGTCACAGACTATCTTACTGCAAACTGCAATGCCTTATATCTGGCAACATTGCTGGAAGCACGAAGCTGATAGCATACCATAACGTATAGCTCACTTACAGACAACATTGACATGAGTCAGCCAGTTAACCCAAGGGAGGGTGGAAGCGAAAGACCTGCTGCTTCCGCGCGTGTTGCAGTTTAAAGTTCCCTGCATTTTGGAAGAAAATAACTGATCTATCCTGATAAATTGTTTATGTAACACATTAAAACTTGCAATATTCTCATTATATGTAATATATGTTCTCAGATTAATTAATATTTTGAAGTATGAAATATTTTTTCGAAATTGAAAAATTGCCAGAAATGTTCTTGGTTGCTTTTCTATAGGGAAGCGATGCTTCCACCACATCCATGTACCCTACGCCCCTGGTCCACAGCCCTTTTTTGGATCTTGGCTGCTTTTTCATTTTCTTCATTTTTTACACAGTCGGCAGGACTCCTTGGACAGGGATCAGCCCGTCGCAAGGCCGCTACCTGTACACATGACGGCACAAACACAATACACGCACACACAGACATCCATGCCTCAAGTGGGATTCGAAGCCACGATCCAAGTGTTTGAGCGGGCGAAGACAGTTCATGCCATAGACCGCTTGGTCACTGTAATAGGCCCGAAGAGCAAACTAATTACGGTAAATTTAATGGTCTCAGGTAACCAAGAAAGTCCTCGCGATTTGTGATGCCTTGCTACATTTGCAAGAACCTGCCCACGTGTAGCTACATTAAGTTAAATGGGAATTGGTTAGTGAGTAGCTAAAGAGTGGGAAAGAGGTGATGAGCCTAAGTTTCAAGTTTTCAGCATTCGACTGGAGAAAGAAATCCCTTGGAAAATCTCGGAATTCGAACAGATACCAGCAGAATCTTTATGCAAGAAATGAGCGTGGATGGACACTGCAGAGACTGGATTTCTGCACTAGGAACTGTGAGTGTACAGTTTTTGTGACCTGCAGTGACAAGCGGAGATCCAGCATCTGGGTCTGGATGTGGGCTAATGGGAATTAAATTGGATTTGCATCCTTTGTTTTGTTGCCTTCTGAATTAACGTGTCCAGAAGGTACAAACAAAATTGTGTAAGGCGGATATGTTGATGGCAGTTCAATTAAAATGTAAAGGGCGTGGTTCAATGCCTAATTCAAGCGTTTTCACTTGAATAATGTGTTATGACCGTTCCCTGCTACCTGGGCGTCTCATTAGCCAGGAGCCTTCCCCACCCTCTGAACTACAAATTCCTCAAGTGTAGTTATTGAATCGGTTACAACTTGCGGGTGTGGGCCACGCTTCTGTAGTCTCACAAACGAACCCTTTCATTGAATCAGCCATTCGTTCTGCGCAGGCGCGTGAAGCCTGCTTTCCGTACCCTTTAACTTACCAGTTTCTGCAAGGACAATTTACTCTCGTTATTATTGCAAGTTGGAACATTGAAGTCAGGGCTGTTTAGATGGGCAATATGGGAAGGAAACTCATGTAAAGTGTTGGATGAGTAATCAGTTTCTGATATTTAGAGCGATGCATTATGGAGATGTGAACAGACTCAGACTGTCTGAAAATGAGCTTTCTGGAGAGGAAAAGGAAGACGTACGGGGGGGGGGGCTCATGAACTGTGCTGTAACAAAAGAGAGGCGCATATTTAGATGTGCATTGTTTACTGTTTACCCAACTTTGAGTACTGTACGTGCCTTTATAATCATTTGGTTAAAATATCCGAGGGTTGAGGATAAATTCAGCAACGAAATTAGGATAATGGCATTTGGATGAGCAGATCCGATTATAAGCAAGAAATGCACAAATTAATATTTCTAGTTGTTTGGGATATAATATATTGTGACATTACATTGTCCGTTGCTAGCTAACGGCTGGATAAACAAATATTGCGGCAGCGGATACTCACGGAACAATAGAACCGTTGTAAGCGTGTTTTCTGTGCCGTCCGTTCCGAGGCTATATAGCGAGGACGAATGAGAACGTAGCGCCTACACAGAAAGATTGATCGCTCCCCTCACCGAAAAGGAGGTCCCAATTATAAACACGTACATGTCTAGGAAAGAAGAAAAATATTGGTCATGGATCTCGAGGAGAATGAAGCGAGGAATGACTGTGCTGGCGAAGGTCAGCAGCAGTTTAACCGGTTGTGGCATGCACACATCTGCCGAAGCATCAGTCGCTACCGATTTACAGTTTCTAATTTCTGCACAATGTCACGGTAAAACTCCAGCGACTCAACTACTTCACTGTGCTGTTTAACATAACCCAGTCTTCAAACCGCTGTCTTGCGTTATTACACAGTTCAATGTCTTGAATGTTAATCATATTCGGATCTTGAAGTTTTCACTCCCTTTGTATTTAACTGAATAATAATTCGATCTAGTGTAACCAGTTGAATATAGAAATATAGAAGTGCACCTTTACGTGTTTCTACCACTATTAACAATCATCAGAAGGTTCTCCAAGCAGCGTGACGAGTCGAGATGTCCGTTACTAAGACTTTCATGAGTGTTAATTGCTTACAGTAGCGACGTGGATTAACGTTATCAGTCGGCGTACTCGGACAGTATCACGGAGACGTTAAATAATAAGAACCAACAACGAAATTGATCCAGAAACATGATAAAATAATAAAGGAATTTGTAAACAATTTAAGAGGTGCAGTATTTCCTATTTTAATTGTAGTATCTGATGTACAGAGTGACAAGGAACCCACTGTTAACAGACAAACAGCACAGTTGTATTTAGTGTTTTGATTCGCTGTCTGAGAGAAGTTCCGTCTGCAACCTTCCGGTTAACTTTGTTGGCAGCAGTGTTACGTCTTCCTACCGCAAAGTCACGGGGTGAATGAAGTTTTTCGAAGCTAAGCAAACGGTGAAAACAATGGCGAAAACAGAGACAGTTGGTCCAGTAGGAATTTCAATTCAACGTAAATTGGCATACAAGCCGGGATAGCGACTAGCTGGACGACCGAAAGGTCGGAGTTCGAGTCCCGGTTAGGGGAAAATATTTATTCTCTCAACGCCTTCCAAACCAGCTCTGGGGCCCACCCAGCCTTCTATGCAGTGGGTACCGGGGGTAAAGCGGTCGGGACATGAAGCTGACCACTTACCGTCAACTAGTGCCGAGGTCCAGAATACATCCACTCCCCCATACATCTTCATGGCGTAATGCTTAATTACTTGAGCAGAGGGACCGCTTTGCCTTTACGTAAATTGGCGTAAGGATTACAGTTCGAAGGACAGATACGATTTTGCAGCCACCATAACTTTGACGGGGCACATGTTTTACAGTGTCAAATCGTGGGACCTGGACGGGCCCCTACCGTAGTGATGGCTGTGCCGTATCCTCATGCTGTGGGCCCCAGTGCAGAATGCTGCTGCGTCACTCTCTCGGAAGTGGGATCTGAAGTTTCCGGGATTTCGGTTCGCTTCTGCTGTCTTCTGCCGTTACAGCTGCATCAGCTGTCAGACTTACATGTGGCTGACCTACCGTCTCACAAGAAACGCTGCTGTAATTGAATTCTCCCACTTAAAATCTCTGCTATTTTGCTATTAATTATGGTCACCTGTGTTTATTGCTGTTTTTATTGCTGCTTGCGGTTTTCCACCTTATGCCTGGCCTTATTTTTATATTTGTAATTGACTTTTAATGGACGTACTTTTTAATGTGGGGGCACGCGGTGGCGTAGTTGGTTGAGGAACTATGCTACAAGCCGGAAAGTTCGAGTCCCGATGAGGCGGATTTTTTCAGTTGACCTAATCCTGCAAGCCGCACTATGGCCCTGGGGTCGACTTAGCCTCTAACAAAAATGAGTACCGGAAAATCTTCCTGGGGGCAAAGGGCGTCCGGCGCATAAGGCTGACAACCTTACCACCATCTGTGAGCCGATTGTCTAGATAATGTGGGAGCCTCGACGTCTCACAACCATATGGACTTCCATGGCCTCTTACAGGAATAACTTTACCTTTTACTTCTTAATGTATAGCTTCTGTATTGTGTCGGTTGAATTATGTTTTATTTTCTTACAAGTGGATTTTATTCGTGCATTTGTACTTCTTATTGTCAAGCACTATGATAAATAAATTGAGTAATAATCATAATAATCATTATCAGATCTCTAAGAAGTTATCCCTATGCTTAATTGAGTGAATGGGTATATGAGAGTGGAAATGTATCGGTTCGTTGATAGGACTCACTCACTCATGAAGATGAGCCCACCTTGAGAATCCGCCACTTGTGCAGCTGCTCAAGAACTTCCCAGCACTTTATGGAACCCCCAAGGTTCATTGCCGTGTTCACAAGAGCCCACCACTGGTCCCTATGTCGAGCCAGATCAATCCAATCCATCCCATCCCATCCTAACTAAGATCCTTTTTAATATTGTCCACCCACCTACGCCTTGCTCTTCCCAGTGATCTCTTTCCTTCTGGCTTTCCCACCAATATCCTATATGAATTTGTCTTCTCCCCGATTTGTGCTATATGCCATACCCATCGCGTCCTCCTTGATTTCATCATTCTAATTATACTTGGAGAAGAATACAAGTTCATTGATAGGCCCCTGACACATTTTGGAATTAATGGCAGTTGGAACGTGTATGTGATGTAGGGAAGACATGTATCTTCGTCATCCATACTGGCCTAATGGAACGAGTTATGCATCTGACTTGTATTCTGCACAAGCCTGGCGAATATTAACTGCAGCATCCTGACGAGGGTTTTCTGTAGGTTTCCCGTGAAAACCGCGAAATTACGTCACGACTGTCACCATCCCAATCTTTCCCAGTTCACCAACTATAATTACCCAGTTTCTCTACCCTGCAGTTGATGTATCGTTATTAAGTAACAAACGTGGCCGCGCCATAGCTCAAGCGGTTAGTCACTGGCTTCCCACAGCGGCAGCCGGGGTTCGATCTCTGGTCTGGTCAAGTGGGATTTGTGCTGGACAAAGTGGGGCTGAGGCAGGTTTTCTCCGAGTACTTCGGTTTCCCCTGCCAGTCTTCATTCCACCAATTGCTCCACAATCACCCTCACCTATCATCTGGGGCTGCTACAACAGGCCAGAAGTGGCCACAGTACAAGGGACTTAGTCGCACCCCACTAGCAATAAACAAAAAACAAACGAATCACCCAGCGGCACCATCACTGAAAGAACTTTCTTTCTGATAGGTATTTTATGATCCTGTTCTTCCGAGAGAACTAACTCATGTTGCCACGGCTGCTGACTCAACTTGTTAGAAGCATTTAGAAGTTCTTCAATTCATGTCCCTTTCAAGAATATAAAATAAAATAAGTTTTATGTTTTTTCTGCTCGAGAAGGACTTTTGTACCTGTCGCAATTCCTGCCCTGCAGCCAGAATCACTTCGACCGACCATTAAATAAGTTGATGACGTCACTCGAACCTTTCATTTCAGCAGCAATAAACAGTAAAGACTCGGTCTTCCGCGTTTTATTCATGTTTACGGTAATACTCCAGGCCAGGTCTTGACGAAAAAGGTGATTTGTTGCTGCAGTCACCAAACTGTGGTCCGCAATTTTATTTCTAATTGAAGTTTTCAGACTTGGTTATTCGGATGTTATGAATTAAGTCCTGTCGGCGTTCTCACCTGTGGTAAAGTGACCGGGACATGTAGGACCCTATTCTAAGCCAGTTCAATCCATATTTTGAAGGACATACTATCTGTCTTTATGTTATGGTTTTGTCCTTCATTTTGTCGACGAGACATGAATATATAATCGTGTCTCACTACAATTATTTCTACAGGTACGAGCATTTATGTCTTATCCTAATAAATTGACATGATCAGAACAGGCCATTAGCCAATATTTTCCGTTAATCTTCAGCCTTTTGTGATTTCCTTAGCGTTTCCTTGTGGCGTGTTATAAAGTGAAGCCAGAAATTGTTTGCAATGAATAGTCTCATTGTCTCCCGTCCTTCGAATATGAGATGCACGCGATAGATAATTTCCGTATACCAGATTTACTGTGGATTTCACTTAAACCCAGTTAACCAGCTCGTTATACCGTTAACTAACGATTGCCTCTGACTGGTGAGACAACTGTTCTGTAAGATTTTATGTTTTCACGGCGGTGACTATGAAGAAAGTCGTCTTCTGGGATGTGGCGCCGTCGGTTAACACAATTTCTACACGGCGCCACATCCCAGAAGATGGCTTTCTTCAACTGTTTTTCTGTTGATGCGCACTTCAGGAGTACAGTCACACAACTACTTTGCTGCTGCTTGTACCACTCGTGCGTTATTTCAAAACGTCGGTGGGCTTATATCGGACTACACAGCATTGCATCCAAGTAGATCCTCAAATCTCAAGATGGATTCTTTATTCACAAAGGTCAAACAGGCTGTAGCTTGCAGCTGCACAAATTGTGTCGGTACCCGATGATAATTTTTATTTTGTGAGAAACCCATCGGTAAAGCGTCTGAAATATTATTCAGGAGGACTGTTCGAAAGTCGGCCAGAACACAAGGTATAGGTCAACTGCGTGAGAGCTTGCTTTGCTTTCCTCAGGCTTTCCAAGGCTTTTTGATAGTAGTAAGTGATGCTTCTATCTACATCTTTTTTTTTTTCTTTCTTGGCACTACAGCCCCAGTGGGCCTAGGCCTACCTCCATGAACTTCTCCGTTCACTTCGGTTTTTCTAGATCTTACACGTTCGGTAGGACTCCTTGGGCGGGTGATCAGCTCGTCGCAAGGCCTCTACCTGTACACAAACACAGAAAAACGCACACACACAAACTAAACATCCATGCCCTGAGTGGGATTCGAACCCACGATCCCGGCTTCTGAGCGAAGACAGTACATGCCTTAGACCGCTCGGCTACAGTGACCGGCTCTATTTAATTCACTTAGCATAAATTTTTCTTTATGCCATTCGAACCTGAATTAACACTACAATCTATGCAGTCTCGTTAAATTGCTCCTGAACCAAACCAGAAAACCAAAAAATGAAATCAAGACGCATAATAAAACGGCATTTCTCGTAGCTCGTTAATAGTCATCACGTTTTATTTGCGCTTGTAGTGATTTGGGTCACCCTGTAGCTCAGTCCTACAATCGCAATTATCGCTTGCTGAAGAGATGGAAGATACTTCAAGTGAGGCAGTCGATAATGAATCGAAGTCGAGATCGTGAAGCAGGGGTCGTCACATGACCTTCCGACTTTCTTTTTGTATGCAGCGAGATTTTAAATGGGAGGAGTTGGCTGTGACTAGCCCCGGCCCGTCATTTGTTGAAGAGAAAATATCTGATGTTACCGAAGCGGATAAATTACCTGCTTGGATCTAAGTAGTCTGTCAGACCTTCTCTCAGCAACTTTTGAGAGGGAGAAGAGTTCTGGCTTGTGGGATATAACACTGTGTGGTCCGTTGAAAGCCAAACGACGTTTCGGAGGAACATGCCGCCTCCATCTTCAGTGTCGAAGATTAAGTGAGGCAGGAAACCAGCATGAAACAGGTAGCAATCAGAGCTGTGCTTGCTGCCCACTTTGTGCTGATACTGGAGATGGAGGTGACATGTTTCTCCGAAACGGCGGTTGACTATCTATCTGTCTGTGGCTCTACAGTCCTTTGTTCGGCCTTGGTTGCTTTTTCAGTTTCTTAATCTTATACACAGAGCCTGTAGGACTTCCAAAAAATTGAATGCCTTGTACAGAACCATAAATCTACAAAAATTTTCGAAACCAAGCATTGAATGCCGACTGCTTTGATTGCGGCGCACCATCACATGTTGGTTTTGCTGTTGACAGGGACATGAGGGTACAAACACTAACTGCATGACGTCCGTGTCCATAGCATTGACCTCCACAATGAAATCAAGGGAAAGACATGCACACACACAGACGCTGTTCATAACTGGGTTTCAGTTGTGACTGTGGGATAAACAGCAAGCTTACAAGTGGAATTGTGTAAAAAACAAGTGGCGCCGTTGCTAACGCTGTTTTAATTGCACGCAGAAATCTGATGTAATCAGCGTAAAAGCATTCCTTAGCGAACCTGACATGTTTGACCTTACGTTACGTTTAGGCCTACTTCTCGAGGTAAACGCAAGGAAAATATATTCCAGGCATGAACCTGCAGTACGACATCGATTTCTCATATGAAGAAGGGAGAGTCCTGTTCGTTGATTCATCGCATGTAATTACTGATGCAAGAATATTCGTAATCGCTTTATTTGGATATGTGGAATATGGTCTGGTGCTTAGCCCGTTAGACGCTGGTTTCCATCGCGGATTCTCGTGTCCAGCCTGGCTGACTTAATTTGAGATTTGTGCTGGAGCAGTTCTTCGCTTTTGTCCTGCTAATCACCATTGCCACATACCCATCTGCAACTGCCTCCTTTGGTATGTGATAGCCCTCACTAGGCAACACATTCTGGAATCCTGACTCTTCATCTTGGGAGCGTTATCTCTGACCCGTCCCTTGGATGGCCACATAATACGTATCCTAAATTTATACGAAGGGCCGCGCCATAGCTCAAGCGGTTAGTCTCTGGCTTCCCACCGCGGCGGGCCGTGTTCGATCCCGGGTCTGGTCTAGTGGGATTTGTGGTGAACAAAGTGGCGCTGGGGAAGGTTTTCTCCGAGTACTTCAGTTTCTCCTGCCAATCTTCATTCCACCAATTGTTCCACAATCACCCTCACCTATCATCTGTGGCTGGCACAATTGGCCAGTAGTGGCCGCAGTACAAGGGACTTATTCCCACCCCTCTAGCATTAAAAAAAAGTTCATACGAAATACAGAAGTGATGCTGATGTATCGTTTTAGTTGACTCTTGTACCAAATAGCCTACATATAAATGAAGATATAGGGTGGCCCAAAAGTCAGTTAATTTTATAGTAAAATATACACTAAAATGCATTGGAAATTTGTTTATTACGTACTGAATTTACAACAATTGTTTGAACTTAGATACTGCATGTTCGACGCACACCTGTGACACCGTTCTACAAATTGACTTACAAGTTTACATCTGGACATTCACGTTAATAGGAGAGAAGTGTTGGGGTAACTGACTTCTGGGTCTCAATAAGGACGATATATCCTTCCATGCATCTGTTTCTTCATCTCTGTTAGCAAAGTTCCATAATTTTACTGGGTTTACAGTGAATGCTGTGGAGCAAAATTCGGAATTGGTTTCATAGGCCTGTAACGAAATTAGTGATTTCTCAAAATCGGGGGATCAAGCAGTAAATCATGCAAATATATTGTCACGTGACCGGGGTTCCGTAACAAATAATTGTGGATTCTGAATTGGATCGTTGGGTTTATTGGACATTACTACACATGTCACACTCTCAATTATTCTGTATGCAACTGCTGGCTGCACAACTCCTCTCACTTCTATGTTTTGTCTGACTTTTGTCCTTTTGTCCTTGTCTGTTATATACGACAGTCGGACGGCCTAGAAAACACCTTGTTCAAGGATTCAGTTTCACGTGTTCTATGCACCGGTAGCTAATGTATTCGTTACCGCGGGAATTTCACTAGGCCTGGCTTTCATTTCCGTGGTAACGTCTCTTATTTATGTGTTGTCGCGTGAACATGTTTCATTGTCACCCCGAGAACAATGGAGAACCGTTGATACCGAGCCGTTGCCTAACAATGGACGCCCGCTCTGACTCAGATATTCTGGCTTTTAGGCGGCACTCCACAATATGTCTTATAAGAAATGCTAGTCTTGCGTAACCTAAATTTTTTTTAATGTGATGAATTTAACCTCCTGCTATACCACATTTCAAAGGTCATCGTCAGCGAACCGAAGGAAGTTCACTTGATAACTGTTATGTTATTTTAAATTTAGACCAAATTGACTTGACCAAAAGTTTCCATGTATAGGGGTTCTGCTTGACACACAAATTTCCTGATCCCACATTGAATGTTGCCAATGTTGCTTTCACCAGCTATTTCCGAACTGATCAACTGTACAAGAACAGAGAATATGCGTGGCTTTATAATGCTGTTGCTTATTTTGAAAATAGCATGAAGTGATGGGATGTATAATGTGCAACATATTTCATTACAATCCTCTGTTTTTGTAAGTGGCAAATTTCTGCCCTGAAAGTGTTCAGAACGAGTTAGATAGAGATACAAGCAGTCTGCTTGTACCGGTTTTCACGGTCTCTTCGCTTGCGGATTTCTTATTTTTCCTTCTACCCTGAGATGGAGGCGATATGTTCCTCCGAAACGTCTGTTAAAACCCACATCTACAGTGTGCCACATCCCATAAGACTGCTTTCTTCATAGTCTGTACATAGTTTGTGTGCGAATATAAACACTGATTATCGTGGGAGTCACGCAGCCCTGACGGTCTTCGTTCCTGCCCGAAGTTTGGCATTTCAAATTGCGACTTGAATTTTAAAATATTTTGTCCGGCAGTTTTCTCATTCTACTCCTTATCAGTTTCATTACTCAACGGATATTCCGTATGGGCTTACTGTGACATGGACGTGGGCGTGTGTTACAGTTAGGCTTCCAAATTTGTTTGTGGATCTGGACTCTTTTAATTTGTAATTCACCGAATCGAAAATAGTTTCGGGCAGAGTTTATGATTAAATAAATGCTTAACAAGCATTTAATTGTATTTGTATTCTCGGATGCGTTAAGGTTCTTGTAAAAATGTTACTAGGCGTTAATTTCAGGGGTAAGGAACGCAACCATTATTAACGCTTTAATCACACGCATATGTCTTGTCTTCCAACTGACGACCATCGCTGAAGCTGTGTGGTCCGTTATGCCGCTGCTGCACTAAGAGGCTCGCACATTTGCATATCCACCTGACGTAATGTATTAGTGTGTTTCTCACGTCTTCGCCGCTGATAAGTCATGCTCACATGGCTTGACTGGGTGTGTCGCCAGCTGGGTGGCTGTCATGTGATAACAGTGATCATAGTGATACTGCAATGTTTTACAGCGACCTGTCTAGCTAGGCGATTCCATAAAACTGTTGCAGTTCCAGCTGTCTGCTTCATTAACGTTTGAAAACGTAGTGACCATTGGACTACATGAAAAATATAAAAAGTATTTGTAGAAAATGGGGTTCGTATCCAGACTTGCAAGATGAAATGTAGTGGAACAGCTTTGCCTGCCGTGACAATTTAATGAACTGTGTGCTTTCAACCTTTCCCCCCTTCGCACTAAAGCCCCAGTGGGCCTAGGCCTACCTCCATGAACTTCTCCGTTCACTTCGGTTTTTCTAGATCTTACACATTCGGTACCCCTTGGGCGGGTGATCAACTCGTCGCAAGGTTTCTACTTGTACACAAACACAGAAAAACGCACACACATAAACTGAACATCCATGCCCTGAGTGGGAGTCGAACCCACGATCCCGGTTTCCAACCGAGGGAAGACAGTACATGCCTTAGACCGCTCGGCTACCGTGACCGGCGCTTTTAACCTTTAGGATGCAGTATTATTTTTAATTATTAATCTTATTACATTTTTCAGACATTTTAGAATCTAATGAAGTGTGATAGTCTTAAAGAACGCTGAATGAAAACGGCTGAGTGAGTAAGTGATGGTTGAAAATACCGATAAATCCAAGAAACACAAGAAAACCCAGTTGTGTTTTAATTAGCATCATTCCTGCATTGTACTTGACAGTCGCCGATTAATGCACAGCAGGCTTGCTCTGTGCTCTAGTCCCCGTGTAATCTACACCAGGTCTGGTTTATGCTCGACAGTAGCTGTACAGAATACACCTTGTCTGCGTCACTCTCAGCAATATCTATGTAGTGCACACTGGGCCTGCTTCATGCTCGACAGTCACTATGTGATAGAGACGAAGCGTGCTTCATGCTCGACAAACCCTCCGTAATGCACACGAGGCGTGTTTCATGCTCGACAGTCCCTATGTAGTGCACACGAGGCGTGCTTCATACTAGACAGTCCCTATGTAGTGCACACGAGGCGTGCTTCATGCTCGACAGTCCCTGTGTAGTGCACACGAGGCGTGTTTCATGCTTGACAGACCGTCCGTAATGCACACGAGGAGTGCTTCATGCTCGACAGTCCCTATGTAATGCACATGAGGCGTGCTTCATGTTCTACAGTCCCTATATAATGCATTGTTCCTTGCTTTTCCTCAGCTTATCCAACTGCATGTCTGATCGGAAACATGCAATATGTCACCCCCGCTCCTTGTGTCGCCGTTTCGTTCACTGTATATTGTCACGTGTATGGATGTGCGTGACTTATAGACGGGGTTTGGATCGGATGATTGAATTTATTGACGCCTTATACATTCAACTCGGGATTACTGGTAATACAGCGCTAGAATTCTGTCTTCACCAATCGTGTCCTGACAACGGATTTCAGAACAGTAATTATACCAGTCTCTGTAACTGCAGCACACACGAAGTCTTCTTTCCATTATTCTGCCAACTGCCAATGGACTCACTCTCAGTTTTAATTCCTCTGCTCCCAAGCTCATATCCTGGAATGTTGGCGTCTCCAAAATCAACTAATTCAAACAATCTTCTTAGTCCTTTTTATAACTCCTCGGCACGGATCACGCAGAAAACACAGTCTCATTCTTATCGAGAAGGCGTGTTTACAGGACCGTTGCATAGCTACGGAAGTTATTCGATTGTTTCTTGCGTATTCGTTGCCGCGGGAATGTGTTTATCGAGCAGTTGCCTAGCAATGGACGCCTCCTCTTATTTCACTATTCCGGCTTTCGAGCGTCATATCACAATATGATCATCTCTATTCCCTTTCGATGCCACGACCTGCAGACATGAATACTGCCGCCACATGACGCACGTGTTTACGGTCGTGATTGACGGTCCTTGGCCTCAGATTCAAACCGGCTGCCTCTGGTACACGAACCTGAATAGGTTTCCTGTAATGAGGCGCAATACAAATTTTCGATTGATACAGCTTTGTTTAAAACCATGTCTTCTCCTGTCCTCTCTCTCTCTGACGCACACAAGTAGTTTACCTATTCATAGTCATTTGCCTGAAATTTAAGTAGGTAACTTTATATCGACTAAAGGAGTTACTCAACTTTTCCATGTGATCATTTTTAAATAACTTGCCTCGCGCGATAAACCTTCGTCAGGTAAGACGTTACGGCATCTGAAATTAGAATAATTAGGCCTACTTAGCAAAGACAGTCAACGTCATATAACATATCCAGTTGATGTGACGTCATTGAATTTCCTAACAAACAACCAGTTCTACGCACTCCTCTATAACGTTAACTCATGCAAAACTGGTTCGAGGCCTCCAAAGATAGGTTTATGAGCTTTGAGTCGGCGGTGACTATGAAGATTACAGTCTTCCCGGAATGTGATACCTTGTAGTTTGGTAGATTTTTCGGGTAGAACTTTTCTACCCTGAAAATGGAAGCAGCATGTTCCCCTGAAAGCCGACAGACTCCCTACGGGACCACGGCGTCACATCCGAGAGGACAATTGTGGAAAGTAACTTTACTTTACTTGTGTGTTAGCGGTAGCTGCAACTGAAACAGCTCGCTGCTCAGTGACAAATGTAAGTGGCACTGTGTACTGCACGAACTTGACGGGTCCATTACAGCGGACAAACAACTTGTTGTAATCAGATTCTCATGGCCTGACGGACTGACGACCGCTGACATGTCTAGCTGACTGCTACACATATCTAATAAATTATCTGATACTTCATTTCATCTTTTTTCTTCATAGCGTCTCCTCAACTTGCTGTGCTGTTCGTGCATTGAAATCTCTGTTCATGGTAGAGCATTTTCCGAATCTGTCGAAATTCAGAAGGATTGTATTTTAACTGTCTCTAACTGAAAGAGTCTTGAAGAAAACGTAACATCTGTAAGCGTTATAATGTTTGTAAATTTACATTTACAAATAAAGCAAGTCCATCGCATTACAGGAGAACCGTTTATGTGGAATTTATTGCTGAAACATTAAAAGTCGCATAAGTTTTTATTGACATCGCAAAAGCTTTTCGTCATTACGTTTGGTAAACTAAAGTAGAATGGAAATATGTACAAATGAAAACTAATTTATAAAAATTTTCAAAAATATTTACTGTATTCCGTTATTTATGGTATATTTAACAGCTGCTGGTAGCTGATGATGTGCGCCGAAAAATAAGATAGTAACATATAATAAATTTGAAGATATGTGGAAGGAAACGATCGTGTTCTGATTTGAGGCACTATCCTGAAATTTTCCTGGAGGGACTTAGAAGACGAACAGAGACCCTAATCTGGATAGTCAGTGTGCCTCCTTGGACTCAACCCGGGTTATTGCTTGAGCCAACTGCCTCTGTGTTTCAGTGTGAAAAGATAATATTTCCAAAACATGAAATATGTAACGCCGGTCGTGTTGCCGGTTAATGTCATCATGTAATCTTAAGTGGTATTGCCAACTGTTCAGAGATCCCTACAGATGAACAGGTCCGATTGTAGATCTTAGTTTAATATCTCCAAGGACCATTAAATAGTCACTTCATATTGTTGCCGGTGGGGGGCACTAAGGGCCTCTAGAACGAGAGCAGTACAACTTTTTCTGAATGGCACTGTCACCCAAAAAGAAGATCCACACAAATACTGAACAGCCATGAGCGTTGAACTGTTATATGAAATACTGATCTTGTTAATAATTTCCTGTGTTATTTATTGCAAACCTGTTTCGGTTCGGTATTTATTTAACTAATTACACGATTAAAATGCTTTATAATATTAGGTGGAGTTGAGAACCTTGTAGACAAAACTGAAGTTCCTCTAACGTTTAAGTATTTTTCCATGATGGCATTCTCCTTCTGACTTCGTAATTTTGTTTTATATTTTGTGGTACCTGACATAGTTCACAAGTTAATTATTAATATAATTTGTCGGATTCTGCAGATAGTTCACAGTATCAAGACCTGGCAGGACAGGTTTGTTTTCACACCACACACCAGAGACATCAAGGACGAAGTACCAGTTTTGAAAGGTATATATATTAGTCGTAACTCAGTGTTAATTGCCGACCTCCAGTACCAAGTTGCCGTTAATTCCATCAAGTGATTTTGAAATTGAAACATGAACACATTCTCTGGCGTATGATCTCTCCACAAGATGCTTTTCGTTTTTGCCATATACATTGCCTAAAATTTAAGAGTAACTTCTCAGTTGAACTACCGATTAAGGTTGCTGTCACGGCGTCATGTTTGTCTTGTTACAGAAACTTCGCCTCCAAGTGAGTCCCTTGCGAACTGCCTGGAGAAGCTACACACCGGCTCCACCACCACACTCCTGTCCCTGCAAAGGATAAAAGATGCCTCCATGTAAGTTTTATCGCTTACTGCAAGCCTCGCAAGTAATAACAGAAATATGACTGAAGTTGTGCTTGAACTGGAGATGGAATAAATTCGGGATATTCTTGGTTTCATTTAAGCCAATGTTTCTAAACCGCCGGGCCGCGGCATCAATTATACTGGGCCCTCGTCTTATAGAAAAAAAAGAATATACCGGGCAGCGGTCTGAAAAAGTTTGAGAATCACTGACTTAAGCAACGTCTGAGGTTACAATATGACGCTATCCTGCCAACATTGGGCATACATTCATACCGTAAGGTGTAAATAAGTGACAGACCGTTACGGCCATAAGCTGTGTCACAGAAAGCTGTGTTGAAACTGTAGAATGTTTATTTGCACGGATTTGAGATTCTTACGATGTTGGCCATGAAAATACTGTCCTCTGAGGCGTGACGTTATGGTACTCTGGTAAGATACCGACGTTTTGGAGGAACATTCCTCGATTTTCAGGGCAAAATAGTGAGTCTTGTGCCCTAAAGACGGAGAAAATAATATCTACCAGAATGTACGACATCTAGTAGCAGAACCCAGTGGTACAGCATCGGTACGACTGCCGGCTGGTGGACACAATCCTGAGCCAGTTCCATCCACTTTCCGATCCTCACAAAATACTTCTCTAAGAATCATCACAGCTTCATCATCCATAACTTTCAATAGTTTAGCATGTAATGCAGAGCAGTGAAAGAAGGGCCGTAGCCCACGAAAGCCAAGAGTTAAGCGTTACCCGTTAAGGGGGAGACGCCTAGCGTGTATCTCATTCAACTCGATTTAGAACTCCTTATCTATATTCCAATGGCTGTGTTCAAATGGCTTCTCGACCATTAATCTACGTTTTTGCATTCCTGCTACTTACATATGCCTAGCCCATCGTTTCCTAGACTTCACTACCTTAGCAATATTGATAAGCGTATGTAATTTCGCGAATTTTAGTGTTATGTAATACCATTAATTACCCACACTTCATCCCTTCATCCCTCCCAAGTCTGTTATGAACTTCCCGATAGATGCAACTTTGCACGACCGCTGAGGAGAAGCACCTCCTGAAAACAGCAATACACACAATTGAACTCTGGAATAGGCAGACCGCCTCATACAGAGAAATATTGGCTTGACGATTTCAATGAGGATTTGAGAGAAATTTTATTGGAAGTAACACATTTCAATTATGTGAAGGCTAAATCTGGCCAAGTTCTTCAGCTCTGCGCCGTTAACACGTACAGCCCCATGTATTTTAACTCCGACACTGCGTCGAAGTAAGTGGTAAAGTTTTGGTAGACTGGTTTACAAATGAGAAATGTACATTATATTTCAGGTAACGCCATTTCTATACCCTTTCGTGGTAGTTAAAACGAAACTGAACGGTATATTATTCGCTTCGACATTATCTTTCTATCATATAACTTCAACATTCCCGTTGGCGGCCTTGCCAGTATTCGAGGTCGAAAATACATCAGCGTCATAAAATATAAGGTCTTGGAAATTTGTTTGATAGTATACTCTCTAAAACATGTGTCACACAGTCCTCAAGGTCGTGTGCACCTAAGTCGGAAACCAGCAACATGTTGACTCTCTGAAATATTCAGTTATTGTAAATTTATTAATAATTATAGATAGGCCCATGGAATCAGGATGTTTGTAATATGAGTTTGTCCATAGTGGCCTGTTTTATTCATCTCTGTGCACATTGAAACTCGACTTTTTGTGTTGAGGTTATGTTGGTTAAATAAATCTCCTGTCCTAGGAGGAACCGCCTCTGTGGTCTAGTGGTCAGAGTTCCTGACAACAGATCCACAGGTCCGGGTTCGATTCGCGGTGCTACCGGATTTTCTGAGAAGTAGGGGATCTGGAACGGGGTTCACTCAGCCTCATGAGGATAATTGAGGAGATATTTCAAGGATATAGCGGTTCCGGTCTAGAAAACCGAAATTAACGGCCGTGGAGATTCGTTGCGCTCACCACGCGACACCCTCTGTCCGCTAAAGTTGGCATTAACTTCGTCGGCAAGCGACGGTCGCTCTATCGGTGTAGTTCGCTTGCGGACTAAAACCACGAAGTTTTCTTTTTGTCCTAGGAGGATCATACCAGTAGACGTTTATTTCTGTTGAAAACACAGGAGTTCTGTTGAGCATTTAAGGTGTTTTAACATGTTTACATGTTTCAGCTACAGATTGTATGTGTGTGTGTGATTTCACTCATAAATTGTGTGTTTCTGTCACTCAAAATAAACATAAAATTATTCATTCCTGAGGCAGGCGGTAGCGTAGTTGGTTGAGGCATTATGCTACAAACCTGAAGGTCTGGGTTCGATTCCCGGTAAGGTCATTGGATTTTTTAGTTGACCTAATGCTTCCAGCCGGACTATGGCCCTGGGGTCAACTCAGTCTCTGACAGAAATGAGTACCAGGATACTTTTTGGGTTAAAGGGCTGCTGGTGCGTAAGGCTGACAACCTGACCGTCATCTGTGAGCCGATTGTCTAGAAACTGTGGGAGCCTCGACCTCTCACACCCGTCTGGGCTTCTGCGGACTGTTACTGGGATAGCTTTACCTTAACTTTTTACTATTCATTCCTACTGACTCTCTAAATTCACTAGGGGAACTTACACCACCTTCTTGTGCAACCGCAAACTATCGCATTTCTCTGTTTGCTTGTTTACTGTTGCATGGTGACGTAACCAGTCACTAAAGATATTCCAGGTGTGTTAATGCATGAAACGCAGAATTGTGTTTTCCTGTGACACATAGAGGTCAGAATAATTTAAAGCGTAACACCGTTTAGACGCTATAGCTGGCCTCTCGTTACCAAAACCGAAGCTATGTCTGCATTATCACGGTAGCTTCAGGTTACTTCGCGGTACAGAGCCTGTTTCTGTAACATGTATTTTAATATCATCTTCCCACTCATACCTAAGCCTCTCAGACTTTGCGACCAACATTTTCTATTTATTTCACATTTCCTCCATGCATGCTACATTCTCCTCCTATATCACCTTAAAAATATGGGCATTAATTCTATTTCAGAATTGCAAATTATGACATTTTGTGGTTTTGACAGTTTATCTTCATTCAAAATTTTAACCCTTGTTCTCAGAAATTCTTCGTTCATATTCTTCCCTCATATGAAACATTCATTAGAATTCTCGTTAAGAAACTAATAGCTTATCAGTTTGTCACGATATTTACCACGTTTAATGGAGCCCAGAGGTTCATTTATATGTTCACAAGAGGACGCAACTGATCTCTGTCCTGACCCAGATAAATCCAGTTCATATCCTCACGCCGTTTCTTTATGATTAATTTTAATATTATACTCTTAACTAATGCCACGGTCTTCCAACTGATATTTTCCGCTCCATATTTTTCGGCCTACATTTTCTGTGCATTTCTCGTCTCTCGTGCATGCTATGCATCCCATCCATTTCATATTCCTTTATTTTATTACTCTGATAGTGTTTGTTGAAGGTTACAAATAGTCAAATTCATCAGTCTGAGATTTTGTCCAACTTTCTAAAAAATGTGGTTTATATTTCTTACATCCAAATATTGTTGTCAGCCACCGTTTCCTCAGTCGCCCTCAGTCTGTGTCCTTTCCTTAATGAAAGAGACCAAGTTTCACACCCACGTAAATAGGTAAATCTGTAGTTTTTATAATTGACTCTTCGCGTTTAAGCTAGCAGACAGGGGACCTAACCATTCTGAAATGAGTGATGTCTGGAATTCCCCTAACTTAATTTGCTCTAGTTTATGAAATTTAATTTTGATATGTTACAAGTGTTATCCTTCAGAACATTCCCAGTTTTTGAGTTCAGTATAATCATTTACTTGGCGCGCTAACTCAACAGCTACAGGAGGCAATTTCAGTTTTGTCTTGATCAAACAAATAAAAAGTAAAGGAAACAGTACCGAGACGCAGGGCAGATGCATTTTTTCTTCAGAAATTTGATTATTATCCTCTGTAATATAATATTCTTCTGAATTTTGGCGAAGACACAAATATTATCTATGTGTAGTTTTGTCTACGTTTTCTTCATAATGTAATACAGCAGGGTAATCATAGACCACAAAATGTAATGAGTGTAAAGTATTCATACATTAAGTATGACCATCTTCGCCCCGAAAATTCGCAGATTCGCTGTATTGATAATGTTAGTAGCAAGGAATGGAGTATCGTCAGGATGCAATTGACACATGTACACAGTTTCAGTAAAATCTGTCAATTATTGTGTGTCATATACACATCTGTAATTTCCGGACGTAGCACAGTAATGGGTTTCCTTCACAACCTAAACGGGGAAAACACTTCTTAGTTCATCGTCTCACATTGCAGCTTGTGAAATAAGAAGTGAAAATAAGTGACGCGATATCGGAAGCTGTAGTACAACGTAATGAAATACGAACTTGTTTATATTACAGGGTGTTCCACAAGCCGCCAGTAGTGAGCCCCAGTAATAGGATTGCTGCGCAGAACGGCATGCGCAGTGGTTCCGCGTCGCCCAGCGCCCCACCCGATTACAGCGACAGTTTGAGGAGACGCAAAGTGCACAGATGTGATGTGGTGGGCTGCGACAAAGTGTACACCAAGAGCTCGCATCTCAAGGCGCACAAGAGAACACATACGGGTATGTATACTAAGGCATGCGTGATGCGTTTTCTCTCTCTACGTAACACGCCAAAAGGCGCGCACTTCGTATCTGCTAATTTGTTCTGGAGCCTAAGTTAATTTTAATCGACGTTCACATAGACAATGTTGTTATTTAGGAAAGGAGCTAAATTATTGGCTCTTCGAGCAGGTCGAGAAGAATGACGAGAGACAACATAGGCGACAGTGAGCCCTCAAGAATCGGAACATCCTGTATGAACTCAGACGCATTGCTGTTATGTGTTCAACCCCGTAGTTCGAGGTAACAGGTTCCCTCGAAAATTGTCTGCCTATGTACCATACTCCGCGGGTTCATATCCCGGAGTACCGTAGACCTGATATTGATTAATTGAGTTCGAATTAAACCAAATATGTTAATGTAGGTTCAAGGACGTATTAAACGTACGTACTTCCATTAATGGTGGTGGTGGTGGTGTTGCTGCAGCTACTATCGTCGCCGTCGTCGTCGTCGTCACCACCTCCACCTTCAGAGTACTGGGCTGTTTGCTGTTCGCAAGCACAAATAAGGGATCTGAAAGTTTGTGACGATGGTATATTAATACAGTGTTGACATTTTGGTAATTATCAGTCGCCCTGTTTTTTATTTAAAATCAACGTTTCGGAGACAGGACTCTGTTTCCTTCCTCAGGTAAAGCCTACTCAGTTGGTCCCAATCTTTAGAGCTAGACCCTTTTTCTAGGCAGCGGAAGCAACACAAGACAGGATTATAAACCAAACACAACAAAATCCATCAGCGGGAGTTACGACAAACATTAAGAATACTTAACACACGTGAGGTCGTGCATAATTTAACAACCAGAGTCCGAAAAAAACAGAGTACTATCAAAATAGAAGCAAAAACTACAGAAACAAATTTTAAAAGAACAAAACAACATAAACTCAGTGACATAACATAGTCTACCGGCATATAAAATCATACATGAGATAAAAATAGATTTACATACATATACAAGTATCGAAGATCAGATGAATTTCAGGCAGACAGAAATTTCTGTACACAAAATAGGACCTAACAGAAGATGAATCAAACACTGAAATGAGGCATCTGTGTAATACCATAGCTGCAAGGTCTTGATTGTGGGCGTTCTTTTAAATATTTACCTTAAATCCTGCTGATGGTTTATGTTGTGTTTTGTTTATATATCCTGTCATATTTTGGTTCTAGTGTCATGGAGACTAGCTCTTTCGATTGGGCCCAGCTGAGTAGCATTTTACCCGAAATCGGAGACACAGTCCAGTCTCCGAAGCGTTTTTAAATAAAAAAATAGGACGACTGATAATTTCGAAAAAGTCAACAATGATATTAATGTACCATCGTCACAAACTTTTAGATACCTTATTTGTGCTTGCGAACAGCAAACAGCCTATTTTTCTGGTTGTGGTAGTGCAAAAAGTCAATACTTGAATTGAATTTAAATACTTACCCTGCTGTTGTTGCTGCCCCGAATAGTATCCTCCTCCTCCTGCCCCTTTTCTGTCTTTTCTTCAAGGATAGGCTGTAAGCCTCTGCCACCTTCAGCCCAGTATTTCTGCTTCATCTTAGGCGATTGTTTTGTCATAAGCTGACTTCTGCAATTCCGTTTACAAGCCGTAAGCACGTGTATCTTCATATGTTAATATATCCTTATCAGGCGATATGTTTAAATCTTCTCTAACTTCACAATTCCTCACCGTCTTACCGAATGAGTAACCTAACCAAATTATGAATTCCCTCGGCCTCACTTTTTAAGGAACAGCTGACATTCCAGTCATCCTCCAAGCGGTCTGAAGGCACCCGACTTCGAGGTATCACTTGGACCGAGATACAGTTTGAAGGTCTACGTTTCAGGTCAATTCATATCTTCACCAGGGCTGCACGGACCACATTATTTCTGTAGCACGTTTACGACGAGACATACCTTTAGGATTTGCAAACGTATTTACTCTAGTTCCTTAATATTATGGCATGTAGACCCTTTGTTGTTAGACAACGACTGCGAAACAGACAACTAGGCAACGGCCTGTAAACAGCAACAATGGAAGGTGTTTTCTGTGCCATCCGTACCGATATGTTATAGGAAGGACCGTTAGCTAGTGAAATAAAAAGAGTTGGTTGTTTGATTGGTTGGTCGGTCGTTCTCTCGGTTGGGAGTTGCTGTAGCTGAGGCATGTGGACATTTCGGGAACCCAGAGGAAGGGGAACGTCCGCCGTTGGATGCCGTTGCCAGAAAACTGGTGAAGACACAGCAGGCTGGACTTAAGTGTGTCCTCTCCTCTAGTGAACTGTAAAATGTGTGAATTAGTGAAACGGTTGTAATTACTTGTAGTCACGGATCTGTAAGCGTTCAATAAACCCGACTATCAATCTAAATCTTGTCAGTAGTCACTCAATCACGTGACAGTATGTAAATATGTCCGTCGATCACAACAACCTTATTACTTTCAATAAGTAACCGACACAATCAAATTGTCGATAAATCAGTTTAGTTTATTAAAATATTTTCATGCTACGTGTTTTGGTCCTTTCCGCCTATCATTATGCGCTTTACTTTTCTCTGGCTCTACGGTCCCCCTTGGGCCCTGGCCTCTGATTTTCAGTTTCATGATATTTGCAGACGGTAGGACTCCCTGGACGTGTGATCAGTTCGTCGCAAAACCTCTATCTAAACACAGAATAAACGCATACACCAAACATCCATGTCTTGTATGGGTGTCAACCCACGACTCCGATTTCCGAGCGATGGCGGTGAGGTTGTCAGCCTTACGCTCCGGGTGCCCTTTACCCCCAGAAAGATTCCTGGTACTCATTTCTGTTAGATGCTGAGTCGACCCCAGGGCCATAATGCAGCTGGAAGGATTAGGTAAACTGAAAAAATCCAGTGACCTCATCGAGAATCGCACCCGCCACCTTCCCGCTTATAGCCTAGTGCCTCAAGCAACTACGCTCCCGCGTGCCCCTTCATATGTATTACGCTCCTTTTCTCTTTGGTTCGTATCTCATATCAACAGGGAGCTGAAGAAGTTGCCTTGACGCAGGAGAGAGGAAGTCACGGGGGGACTAAAGAAAATTGCATGAAACGGAGCTTCATCGATTTTGTACTCTTTAGCATATCAGCTTATTATCGCGATAGTCAAATCAAAGCAGACGAGATGGACGGGACATGTAGCAGGTGCGGGAGAAATGATGAATGTATACAAGTTATTATCAGGAAACCTGAAGGGAGGACATGTTGGGAAGACCTATACGCAGATGGGATGTAATCGTACTTTAAATAAATAGTGTGGGAGGTGTGGACTGGTTTCGTCTCACTCCGGACAGGAATCATTGGTAAGCTCTTGTGAAGGACGCGATATTTGTTGAGGAGCTTCTCAAAAATTTCTTCCTGTGTGGATTTAGTAGTTATTTAGTTATACGTGTAATAAGATAATCCTGATTTGTAGATCACTGTTAACTAATATTAAACTCACGGTTGGTTCTCTTGTCACCGAAATGGAATGAAGAAGCCCTTTAGTGACCTTATGCTAATAGTTATATGCCAACCAAACTCATGTTGTTGTCCCCTGGTTCACTAATGTCACTGCAGGTATTTGCCCTTTGGCATTTAATTTTCCAAAAAGCATTCCTTGAAGAAGAGTCAGTAAATGAGTATAGCCTGTAATGTACTCAGTTACCACGTCCGTAGCAGCACGAGCGAACAAAATTATATTATTATCTCTTTAGGTTCGCTGTTGGAAAGTATTAGAAACGGTAACACTGATAAATGTATGCAGATTGTGCACCTGTGGATTCATGAGGATCCCCGTCGGTTTGAAGGTGTGAGCAAGTGTGTAAACTAGAACACAACAAGGACATAAGCCCGGGCTTCTCAGACTTTGTGGTACCGTAACGCCCTGAAATAATGCATAGCTAAATTTGCATAACCTTTATCTCTGCTTATCAGTGAATAGTGCTCTTCTGCACATGGTTGCAGGTCCCTAGCAGGCTGTACGGTGGCAACAGGAATCTGAATAGCTTTACATCTTCTCTACATATGCTACAAAATGTACCTTTACAGTCACGAAAAGTACAGCTCTGCACATTGTTGCTGGACCCCATCAAGTTGTACGGTGGCAACAGGAATCAAATTAGCTTCTCAGCATCTACAGTAAGCTATAAAATATTCTTGTCCAGTCATGAAAAAAGCTGCATATGCCGAAAGCACCATATTAGTTAAATCTTATTTTCTACAATTGACCCGCGTTGTAGTAGGTCGGTCTCCATGATCCTGGTTATCCGCGGTCTGAGGGATTATCTCGCTAAATGCTTGCCACCTTTCCATGCCCTAACGATCAAATGTACGTAATTATAATTGTACCTGTATTTTTGTGAGAGGTCAAGACTTGGTGAATCTCTGACAGACTTTCATGGTTTATCCCAGTTCCTTCAGGTAAATGTCGGTAGAGTAGTTTAAATTAGATCATGGCCTCTTCCAACCACATCTTATCCTTAACTAAACGCCCTGTCTTCCAACACTGCATACTCTAAGACAGTGGCGGCTCGTGACCACCTAAGCAAATGGGGCCAAGACCGAATAGAATGGCACTGCCTCTGCCCCTTTAAGGACAGTATTTCAGGAAGAAAGTTTGTGTTCTTTAAATTATCACATTTTACTTTTTGTGTTACATAATTCCCCTTTTATAGCAACGTCTGACACGTTTTGTATTGCCAAGAACATTTTAAAAAGAGGGGCTGCACCCAATTGTGACCTGGGGCTTATATCTTGCACCTCTTGGTGTCTATACAATGCTCCTGTGGATCAGATCCCACTGGACTCATCTGTGCTCTTTACTGCCCACGAGTCGATCGTTGAAACGGACGGAGAGACCCGTGGGTCTGTCCTGTAGGTCATTCAGCGGGGATGCGTATCAGGGTACTGTTTCTGTGGCTACTAACTGCATTCCCTACATTCTTCTTCTGGCCTCTTTGCTAATGTATGTGATACCGAATCATTTCGAAACTATCTCTATATTCAGCCCGACACTTCTTGGGCAGCTTTTCGTCTGCGTTATATGCTTAGTAAAAGGTAAAGTTGTCCATATGGGGGAGTGGATGTATAGATCCAAAATTATAGTCCGGCATTTACACGGGGGTTATAAAAAGATTTCAAACCTATTCGTATTGCAGATTTTTCACTCTAAATAAAAACACACCCGCCCGCACACACGGGTGGCACAGTCTTATACGCATAATCTCACACAGATAAATAACACAAGAAACTGACTTTCTCGCACTGTAACCGAACAGTTGATTACCTGATTGGTATTTGAATAGGCGAGGCCCGAGTACGTACGAAAGTTTCACGAGGGCCGGCATCCACTGGCCCATGAGCAGGGGAACAGACATAATAGGCGAGGCCCGTGTACCTACGAAAGTCTCACAAGGGCCGGCATCCACTGGCCCATGAACAGGGGAACAGACTTGCGTGGAAAAGGCGTGGCATGTACCAAGCGTCATCAGCAAGTGGATGGAACGTCCATGGTACCGTCAGCTAAGGGCGAGGCCCTGCACATTTCTTGTAACCTGAGCAACTTCTCTGCAGTTACTGAGAAGTCTGTTTGTGTCATGCAAAACGCGAACAAATTATAAATCTTTGGAACTGCTTTTATGTCATCACTCACTCATGGAACTGAGCCCTTCTTGAGAAGAGGCCAATTGTGCAGCTACTCAAGAACTTCCAAGCATTTTATGGAACCCAAAGGTTAATTACCGTGTCCACAAGAGCCCTCCACTGGGCCAGAGCAGTCCAATCCATATCCCATCCTCTCTCTAAGATCCATTTTAACATTGTTTACCCACCTACGTCTTGGTCTTCCCACTGGTCTCCTTCCTTCCGGCATTCCCACCAATATCTTATATGCATTCCTCCTCTTCCCTATTCGTGCTACATGCCCTGCCAACCTCATCCTCCTTGACTTGTCATTCTGATTATACTTGGAGAAGAGTAAAAGTTATGAAGCTCCCCAGAATGCAGTAGCTTTTATGTCATACCGAGCGTAAACAAATTACCGTCAAACTACGAGGTGCCATCTTTGAACAAGAACTCAGTAACGTTGCGTATTAGAGGGCTAGAACCATTCTGGTGAAACTCATGTACACAGTATTATTATTATTATTATTATTATTATTATTATTATTAGTGGGGTGAGACTGAATCCACTTGGTACTGCGGCCACTATTGACCTATTGTACCAGCGCCAGATGACAGATGATGGTGAATGTGTAACAATTGATGGAATGAAGATTGGCAGGGGAAACCGAAGTACTCGGNTCGTCAAACTACGAGGTGCCATCTTTGAACAAGAACTCAGTGTTAGCGCTGTTAGTAACGTTGCGTATTAGAGGGCTAGAACCATTCTGGTGAAACTCATGTACACAGTATTATTATTATTATTATTATTATTATTATTATTATTAGTGGGGTGAGACTGAATCCACTTGGTACTGCGGCCACTATTGACCTATTGTACCAGCGCCAGATGACAGATGATGGTGAATGTGTAACAATTGATGGAATGAAGATTGGCAGGGGAAACCGAAGTACTCGGAGAAAACGTGCCCCAGCGCCACTTTGTCCACCACAAATCCCACTTGACTAGACCTGGGCTTGAACCCGGGCCGCCGCGGTGGGAAGCCAGCGACTAACCGCTTGAGCTATGGCGTGGCCATATATACACAGTAAAAAAGAAAGTCAGGCTCCTTATTCCTCGTGGCTATGTTTACGTTGTGAAACACCCTATAAACATCTTGTTTTGTGTATGGCACCTGACGTTTTAGACCGTGAATTACGCTATGACAAGACGAACCTCGGTTGACAAACGAAATGTATCATTCTTCCCCTGCATTATTAGAGTATGACGGAGTCGCACAAATAACCGAGACAATTGTAAGGCGCCGCGCGCTGTGGAAACAGTTTCACTGGGATCCAGCCTTCAGATGGCAGACAGTTGCTGTGTGTAAGCTTTATCTGCAGTCATTTATCTGCAGGACGATGATATAAGTTAGAGGACTGAGAGAGAGAGTCACATTTATAACACACAGCCTGAATTTCTCATGGCTGTCCAAAGTACATGGCTAGTGCATAGTTATCAGGTTCACTTGGAAGTAAATTATTAGGCTGAGTTCAGTGTAATATAATTACTGAGTTTTTGGACCTTGTCCATCTTCCTATATTTTTTTAAACCCAACGTTTCGGGGACTGGATTCTCTCTTCGTTCTCATGTAAAAGTCTTTTCAGTTAGGGCTCAGTCGACAGAGCTACTCCCTATCTCCGGACACCGGCACCAACACAACATGCTCGTAGGATATATAAAGCAAACACAGCACAAATCAGCGAGAGTTAAGACAAGCATGAGGCATAGCACCTACGGCTGTGAATTATTTAACTGCCAGTGAGTATAAAGTCTCAGTGCTATCGAAATAGTAGTAAGCACTAAAGAGGCTAATTCTCTGTGTAGTGCTAACATAAAGACACAACTGTCTCACTTAATCCACACTGGACGGAGTTGTAGTGTTCTGACTTCTGCTGTAATAATGGGAGTCCAGTTGGGGGACATGTTCTAGTTGGGTTGACTGATCGGATGAGCAACCAGGGCTAATTTTGATTTTTCAAGCAGACCCTGTGTCAGGTTACATTTGTGCTTTTTAATGCATACTTCTAAAGGTCTGTTTGTTTCGCCGATTTGACCTTTACCACACTCACATGGGATATTGCTTCATCTGCTGGGCATCTCTAACCGGTCCACTTTTCGTCAGTGTCCCGCGGAGTCTATGTTTAGTTATGAAATTGGTCCTGACATTGAAACGGTTTCCAATGCGTCTGAAATTCGTGGATACCTTTGGCATTTGGGATAATGACCGTGTCGTGATATTGAAGAAGGGCGGTTGCTTCTTGGTGGCTTCATCATGGTGTCAACGACTTCTTGTTGTTGAAATCCTTCTGATCCTGACACATGACCTTGGCTCTACTGATCAAGCTAAGAACGACTTCTCTTTAAGCTTGATGTGGCTGGTTGGACTTGGAATGCAGATAACAGCCTGTGCGTGTAGGTTTCCGGTACACGACTTCCGTGCTTTTGCCAATTGGACCAGCAAGGGTGCAGCAATTTCTTCACCTCCTCAGCAGTCTCAGACCTACCACCATATTCACAATACATGTGGAAGTTAATGACACTCTTTCTTTACTGGACGTCTTATCATGAAGATGGGCCCTAAATTAGCCACGAAAGTATACCGCAAATCTCATACAGGCCGTTATCTGCATTTCAAGTCCAACCACCCACATCAAACGAAAAGAGTTCATACCTTGGTCAGTAGAGTCAAGGTCGTGTGTCGGGTTCAGAAGGATTTCAGCAAGGAAATGTACATCTTAGATCGTGTGACCAGATCTGATGCTTAAGGAATACCCACAAGAGCTCGTTGACACACAAATAAAGTTACCGATAAGCAACCGCCCTTCTTCAGTATCACGACACGGTCATTATCCCAAATGCCAAAGGTATCCACGAATTTCAGACGCATTGGAAACCGTTTCAATGTCAGGACCAATTTCATAACTAAACATAGACTCCGCGGGACATTGACGATAACTGGACCGGTTAGAGATGCCCAGCGGACGAAGCAATATCCCATGTGAATGTGGCAGATGTCAAATCGGCGAAACAAGCAGACGTTTAGAAGTATGCATTAAGAAGCAAAAATGTAACCTGACACCAGGGTCTGCGTGAAAAATCAAAATTAGTCCAACATGCATACGAAGAAGGCAACAAAATACGTAAGAAAGAAGCAAAGCTCTTGCAAATTGAACCGAACACCAGCTACAGGAAACACAAGGAAGTACTCAGTAAGGAACACAAATGTAACCTAGACAAGGTATACTCGAAAAATCAAAATTAGCCCAACATTCATGCGAAGAAGGCAACAAAATATGTTGGAATGAAGCAAAGCTCTTGCAGATTGAACCGAACACCAGCTACAGGAAATACCAGGAATCCACCCCTGTGTCTCTGGTTGCTCATCCGATCAGTAAACCCAGCTTGAACATCTCCACCATCTATACCCGCATTATCGCAGAAGTCAGAAAATGACAGCTCTAGCCAATGTAAATTACGTGGGATAGTTGTGTTTTTATGTTTATTATAGGCTATGCGAGAAAAAAATCTGTATCAGAAATATTTGTCATAAAATTGATTCAAGAGTAGTCCAGAATTAACTCTTGTCCCTTAGAGCATAGATATTCTCAGTGTACCATGGGCGTTAAGATTAAGAACGCGCGTGTTTTGTCCAGAGAATATATTTGTGTGTATTTCGGATGATTGCCAAAATAAACAGCGATTATTCACTAAAGAACTTTTACGAATTTGTCTTCAATTTCTCTGGTTACAAATTGAATTTTTAAATTTTCGTCACATGAATATCAGGCAATATTCGGATAGCTCATTCACTCTAGCGACGAGATAAGGGCTGAACAACCCGGTTTCATATCCCAGCAGGGTCAATATTTTTCTCTTTTTCACAATGTCCAGACCGGCTCTGGGGCTCACCCACCTTCCTGTCCTTTGTGTACCGGCCGGAGCGTGAAGCTGACCGCTCACCTCCATCTAGTGCCAGGTCAAAAATGGTGGAGCTATACCTCCACTCCCCATATGTCTTTATGGCATTATGCTTAATTAATTACTTAAGCGCAGGGACAAGTACGTTCTGCCTTTTTTTACCAATTTAAGTCTTAAGATGCTCAGTAACGTGATTATTTTATAATCGAGTTTTTATATTTACTAAAGACTGACAGAGAAAACTGCACGATAATTTTTATCATATCTTGTTCTTGTATCATGTTGTGTATTAAATCCCTCCATCCTCTTGGGCGAGGGTGGTGATCATGTGACACATGAAGGAACCCAATGAGTGGACATAAAATAGTCAAGCAATACAATTGCGGAAAAGTTCTGCACGAAACATGACCGGGTAGCTAAGAAAAGTAATAAAAAAATATGTATCAAGAGAATTGGTTGTGATGATCACCATTTTCTTTTTCCTTGGCACTACAGCCCCAGTGGGCCTAGGCCTACCTCCATGAACTTCTCCGTTCACGATGATCACCATTACCATAACTAAATTGTAGCGAAATGTGGCCAGGCGGCGTTTATGTTAATTCATGTCACTTCATAAGTTTTCAGAAAGGTGTTACTGGTTTTCTCTCTAAGGCCATTCAGAGGAAAGTGAACAGAAATATACATTTTCGTTGTTTTCGGTTAAATCTCGCTTTTGCAGTTTCTTAATCCTATACACAGTCGGTAGGACTCTTTGGATGGGTATCAGCCTGTCGCAAGGCCGCTACCTAACGCAAACAGAATAAACACACAGGCATCCATGCCTTGAGTGGGATTCGAACCCATGATCCCAGCGTTCGAGCGAGCGAAGGCAGTTCATGCCTTAGACCGCGCGGCCACTGTGTTCGGAAAATAACATACTAAGCGACCAAAATTAGACGTAATCTCCTTTTTTCGCGTCATTACGTTACAGACCACATTAGTGAGATGCTTGTGTGTGTCTGTTTCGTGGCTAATAACCAACATCAGCATTGCGGGCACTAATTAGTCGAATTGCGTGACATTCATTATGGACATTACGCCATCTGAAGTTGGTACCTTTAAACTCACTGCCATCAGCAATACCGGCATGGCATGGCGCAGGCGTCTGGTGACGGAGAAACTCTAGTGCTGTTCAGTTTGGTTCAGTTATCTTGAGAAGTGTACAGATTTACTTCAGATTATTTTCCTGAGAAAGTCAGTCTGGCGATCGCTCGAATTATTCTGGCGAGATAATTTGGGGCGAATGATGAGCTTGAAATGCGTCATAACATATTCTAGACGAATTTGCTATCAGGTCTAATAATATCTAAAAGATAACAGTTTTCAAGTCCCCAAAATTCATCGTATGGAAAGAAAGTGTTTCTGATACTTGTTTCTCCACTTAACAGTTGTCCGTCGGCAGTAATACGTTTAGACTACCTGTAAGACGGTTGGATCTGTGGGAAGAAACAGACAGACAAAACACTTGGAGGTTATTCCCCCTCCCCTGCAACCTTATACAAAGCACTTCTCACGTGTACCAGTGTACGAACGTAATTTGAAGTGGCCTGTTGTTGGTGGTTCTGTCCATGACCTCTTTATAACGAGTTCTAGGCTTGGAGATGTACGATGTAATAAGCCGTCACAGATACTCGAATAAATTCAGCACTTAAGAGCCCAAACAACTGGCAGTTGTAGTACATGTTCTTAAATGGAGCAAATTCCTTCTTGAGAAGCTAGTCAAGAAGTTACCCGTCTATTATGAAACCGTAAGATGCATTACCGTGTTCAAAGGACCCCGCCACTCAACTTATGCTGTACCAGATGAATTAAGTTCACACCCATACCCCCAATTTCTTAAGATCTGTCTTAATGTTATCCTCCATCTACGCCTAGTTCTCCTTAATGGTCCCTTAACTTCACATTCTCTAACTAAATATCTGTGCGCGTTTATCATCTCTTCAAGCCTAGAAATAATTATAAAATTAAAATTATAGTATTTAGCGATCCATGAATTAACAAACTAAGTAATTAACTAACTGAATGTACCAGGATTCTCTTGAGAAACTAGTAGATTTTCAAGAAATCGGCTGCATTTTGTGGAACTCGAAGATTCATTACCCAGTTCACAAGAGCCGGCCACTGGTCCCTATCCTAAACCAGATTGTCCAGTCCGCACCCTCATCCTGTTGCTTTAAGATCCTTTTTAATATTATCCTTCTGTCTATGCCTCGATCTTTAAAGTTATCTCTTCCCTTCAAGTATTCCCATTAAAACTCTCCATGCATTTCTTTTCTGTCGCCTATGTGCTACATGCTCCACTAATCTCACCCTTCTAGATTTTAGTACCCTAATATGATACAACAAGTACAAATTATGCAGCCCCTCGTAGTGAAGTTTATGTCCAGCCTCTTGTTAGTTTGTCGTAGACCCAAAATGATTCATATCTGTCTTTTCCTATTTTGTTACTTAACAACGCTGTCAGTGTCGAGATTACATAGCATCGGCTGTAGGATGATGATGATGATGATGAATATGGAGCAGTTCGTGGAATGAGAATTGGCAGGGGAAACCGAAGTACTCGAGAAGAACCTTCCCTATGCCATTTTGTCCATCACAAATCCCACATGACCTGACCTAGGATCGAACTCGGAGCCGCATCGGAGAGAAGCCAGATTCGTTGTTTGTCCATAATTTCTGTTAGCAGAGAATCCCACTGCGTGAAGTTCATTAGAGTTTGTCTAAAATTTCACACCGCCGCTATGTCTGTGGTTCATATCATATAAGAAATATTTTCTTACCACGTATTTGTGTGTCTTATGCCTCCATGCAGAATTCCCATATGTCTAGCTCCAGTGATTCGCTAGTTATCGTCATCAAATTAAAAAATAAATATAAATTTCACGTGGCTATTATAAAGTTGTTTCACATTTACATATGTTTTCGAACATTTCAGAGTTGTGCATTAAGTGGCGCGAGCATCACTATCATCACGGAAGTTTGCTTGTCCACCTTGTTTGTATATTGATGTTAGGAAACGATTTTGTAAGTTTAAAGATAATCCGTCTTTGGTTTAGAATTAGCTAAGGTGGGCAGATATACGAAGATGACGTATAAGTCCATATTGTCACGTGTATCAGTGACTAAAGACGGGGATTGGATTGGTAACTAGATTTATTGACCACTTACAGGTCGTAATTACAATTAATTATAAGACTTCCAAGATTACTATAATTATGACACATAAATAAAATTCTTCTGTATCTGCTTACACCAGTCATTGCTAGGTAACAGATCTAAACAATGGCTATTCCTCTGCAAAATTGTCCATATCCGTTTCCTGTCGAGGGATTTTTTAACAAAGGAACTGTCACACTCCAGATATCGTTGCACTACAGCGCACATGAAGTCTTCAAACGACACGTTAAGTCTTCACCGGCAGATTTCTAGTTCTTCTTCAACTGCGAACTTCCCGTGTCTATCTCCTACCGTATCACCAATTGTCTTCAAGGTAACTCCCCTGCACGGGCACCACGGAAAACACCGTCTTCTTTTGTTAAGGATGCGTGTTTACAGCTTCCTTGCCCTGCAATAGAAAACAGTTTCTCCTATATTGTTGTTAGTTCTTAAGGTGGGGTGCTTACCGGCCGTCTCATAGAAGCGGGAGTTCTGTTGTTGCTTGTATTCGTTGCTGTGAGAATGTATACGGACGTCCCTCTATTGTTATAGAAACGGTCCATATGTCGCAATATTTTTTTATAAAATAGAAAAGTGGGCTGACTTTGCCGATATGTATTGCATCAACTCGGTGACTCAGCTGTCGGCTTATAGAGTAGAACAAGATAGAAGATTTCTGAACAGTGATACATTTTTCATTACGTAAGTCCTGCGAAGTGTAAACTTTTCTGAATTCACCAAGCAGTTTGTGTAATGTATGTGGCAACTGTCATGTATAGGCTTATATTATGTTATATTTATGTGTTTATTTTCATAAATTTTGTTGTCTACTATTCAGCTGAATGTTATCTTTGAAGTCATTACGGCAGTATGGTTACAAAATTAAACTGTGTGCATAAATCACCGTCCCCCCTTCTTGTGATTAAACTCTTGGATTTTATTAAACAGAGAGTTGGTGTCTGTTTCATTAGAAGTGCCGTTATACTTACTTGTTTGAAATGGCGAATGATTTTGTACATAAATTCGGTTGTATATTAGACAATCATATGCAGCTCAAGTTACACAATACGTGTTCGTGTTGAGGTTGGACGTCGTGCCCACGCCATACCAATGGGCGCGGAGTGGGTGTGTCCCTCGGCGGGGAGGATGACAACTCGAAAGGTCAGCTTCTGACCTAAAACGCGCATCCTGGTTTCGCTTCGACTCGTGTATCTCAGCGTGAAACAAAAGGAGCGAAAGTCCCCAGCTTTCGTGGTTAATTCGTTCCGAATGTTTCCTTGTAAGTCTAACAGTGCTTAATTACTCGAAATTTTGAAAACTGTACGGAAAGGAATTTCAAAATATACACGAAACACAGCATAAGCATGTGTACATCAGAAGTGCATTATATATAAAAAAGGTAAAGCTATCCCTGTAACAGACCATGAATGCCCATAGGGTTGTGAGACGTCAGTGTTGCCACATTTTGTAGACAATCGGCTCATAGATGGCGGTGAGGATCCTTACGCTCCGGCCGCCCATTACCCCCCGAGAAAGTTTTCTGGTAATAATTTCTGTTAGAGGCTGAGTCGACCTCAGGGCCACAATGCGGCTGGAAGGATTAGGTAAATTGAAAAAAAGAAATCCAGTGACCTCATCGGAAATCGAACCCGCATCATTCCGGCTTGTAACATAATACCTCAACCAACTACTCTACCGCGTGCCCCGTGCATTATTATAACGCACCATATTATAATACATGAAGCCTCTGTGTTCGGTACCAATGAACGCAGAAGTCGAAGTACTTAACTGCTTAAATTAAAAAAGAAAGAAAGTACCCGTGTATCCGTGTCAACACCGAGTCGCGTAACTTGAACCCGTGTAAATCGCAGACTTCCTTCAGGTATTAACTTCATAAGTGAAGTTGTCCCTGTGCTTAACTAATTAAGCATTACGCTATGAAGACGTGTGGGGGGTGGATGTATAGATCCACATTTTCTTGACCTCGGCACTGCCTGAAGGTGAACAGTCCGCTTCACGCCCCGGCCGCTTTACTCCCAAGGAAAGAGCCCCCGGTGCCCAGAGCCCGTCTGGACGCTGTGGAGAAGAGAAAATTCTTGACCCTACCGGGACTCGAACTCCGACACCTCGGTCGTCCAGCCCGTAGCCAGTCGCTCTGCCGGCTCCAATTAATTTCAGAAGTAAGAATCTCAAAGCCTGGATGTATTCCATAGTACCGAGGCTCATGGTATCAAGTCCCACTAATATTTTTTTAAAGAAATTCCCGGGTTTAGTGAAACTCGATATGGCTTGTAGCTCACTAAGAAGTAAAATGCCGGGCCACGACCGGAATTCAGATAACAGATAAGAGATTGGGAATTCTTTCCTTCACACTTGTCCATAACGGGTTTTTTTTTTCAGTGGCTCTGCCAGCCCATTCAGGGCCCAGCCCCTTATTCACTTCCGTAATCAGTCAGATTACGGAACGATTCGGTAAACACATTCCCGCGGCAACGAATACGCAAGCAACAATCAAATAACTTCCGGTTCTATGCAACGGCACTGTAAACGCATTCTCACCAATAGGAGGGGCTGTGTTTTCTGCGTGGTTCTTGCAAAGTTGTTTCAGAGAAGAGCCCAGTTAAGAAGAGTTAACTCGAGTTTCAAGACGCCAGCCTGCTGAGATATGAGCTTGGGAGCAGAGGAATTTAATTGCGTTAGCAGTTGCAGAATAATGGCAAAAAGGTGTTGGGCTGTGAAGAGGAGTCTTCGTGTGTGATTTGAAGTGACAGTGATACTCTTATAAATCCGTTGCCAGGATACGACTAGTGAAGACTGATAACCGTATTGCATGTGTAACGGTGAACTGTAAAGTGTGGAAATAGCGTTGGTAGCGCTATAATTGCCTGTAGTCCCAAGTTAAATGTATAAGATCTCAATAAATCCAATCATCCAATCCAAACCCCGTCTATAACTCAAGCACAAACCCCTAATAAACAAAACAGTGAATTCCTTTGCCCTTCCTCTGTGCCGATGAGCAATAGCGCCGAGTCACTTTTCTTCAAAATTAAGTGTATGAGTGGAGTTCGTTCCGGTCACTGTTGCATTATGTTGTCCTGTATGATCTAGAAACAGTTGCTAGGAGGCCGGCTCTCCAAAGGCGGTTCCGACTTCTTGTTACGATTGTCATCATTGGACAACTTCATCAGAAATGTTAACGAATTGAAAGCTTTGGCTACGCCTGTAAGAAAATAATGTATTGTCACTGATATATGCGAGAACACGATCCTGGTAGCAGGAGAGGACAAGGGTGTGCCCATGTTCGCGTCACTGTGCTTTCTATTCACTCAGGGGCGGCGCCCCGCGTACAGCCTTCAGTATTCGGAGCTGAAATGGTTCTGAAACGTTGAACCTTAAAGGTTTCTTAGTTCCCTGCATCTAAAGCAAGAACTTATTTTGAGGGCTCTCTAGAATATTTTAATATAGCGGAGAAAAAGCCATTCGCGATGGACGCGCGGCGTAAGGCACGAAACGTCTTTGCTTGCTTGATCACTGTAATCATGGCTTCGAATCCCACTCGACGCATGGATGTCCCTGCGTGTTGTGTGTTTGTGTTATCCTGAGTAGGTAGCGTCGTTAGCGATTTTGTGGCGGGCTGATGCCCCGCCCAAAGAGTCCTACCAGCTGTCCATGTAATTTCGGAAATAATTCTGAATGGGAACGGGTCAGAGAGCCTAATTTATCAAGGAGGAAAGTTTATATGACTAGAGAGAATTACGTAACGAAGAACTTCGTGATTTCTGCGCCAGATATTGTTTCCGTTATTAAATCAAGAAGGTTCATGTGACGAAACATGTAATATGGGGGAAATGAGATATGCATACAGTTCGTTGCTTGGAAAACCTTGAGGACAGAGTCAGAAATTTAGAGAAACAGGATCCGGGCAGGGCATAGTGCACTTCTGTGAAACGATAACGAATCTTATGATTTAAAAAAAAACGGCAGGAACTTCTTGACGAGCTGAGTAAATATCAACTTTATTAGAAAGACGTTGAGCCGTGGAACTAGGCTTATAGTTTAATCATGTTTAACGACAATGTACGCCTTCTTCGTTGGCGATAAATCCCGGTGCAAGTCTTGACCTTCTTCATCCTGGGATCATCATCTGCTCACAGTGGTATGGCTGTCGGCCTGCTCGGGTCTCAGTGGCAAGATGGACGTTCTTTCATGTGGTCCATACCCCGTTCTTTATTTAGATAATTACAATGTGGTCGGTGATTCAAACGCTCTGTCCACATGGTTGTATTGGTCGGATCAGTTACTCGTTTACTTAACCAAAGAAGCGCTTAATTGTGTCCTGATGTCTCGTATCCAGCAAGAGAAAATGCAAGTTTCACTGAGGTTGTTTACGTACCTAAGAATTTTCTTTGTCATCATCCGAGCCCCTCAATAGAACGTGCTCTATCGCCACTTTAAAAATTAATTGGGTACCTTTTTCTTGTTACTTCTTTTAAGATTCTCCGTATTGTGCCACAGGACCAACTACTGGACAGTTCAGTTTTTTATGTGCCCCGTAATTAAAATTTTAAGAGGTTTTGCATCCGAATAGACGTCTTATTGGACACTGGTGCCTCTACATGGAACATTCCGGGATCTCCCCACGGGGCCAGCTGTCTTTCAGTTCTAGCCTCAAGTAAGATATGAAACTTTACCAGAATTTCTATTAGCGTATAACATTTGTCTTGGTTCAGATTGCTTCACTAGTATTGCCACTTAAATAGGCTAGGATGTAATTAATTGTTCCTCGAACCAAACGAACGTGTTGAACAAAATTTCTAGAAATTTACCATGTCAACATCTTGATTGTATTTTTCATTTTTCTGATATGTTTAAACATTGATTCTCGAAGCTTAAAGTAGACTCACAATTTGCTGTATCCGCCCAGTAACATGACTGTGAAGTGCAGAGTGGTAGCGTCCAGGGGTTCAAAGCAATCAATTGCACAGAGCTGCACGTAGTTCTAGCTACTACATACTTTTTTCTTTTTTCTTTTTTTTTTTACGTTTCGAGGAAAATGGCAGTTTACAGGTTGCTCATAAATCTGTCATAGGACACTTCAGAGTCCTGCATTCAGACCTTGTGGTGTTACTCAGAGCTTGTGTGTAAGGTTCGTACTGATGTTCGGGATTTGAAGAAAAAAGACGCAGCTTTTTGATGGCCCGAAACTGCGCGAATTTTGCAGAACGGTTTTGTTAGTTCCAAGGTCTATGGCACGGGACATTTATCGCCCGTGACGTTATATTTTGTTTCGGTAACAGGTCTGACAAGAGGGACAACTCTGCGTTCATGAAATCCACGTCAGTATTTGCTGGTTATTACCTCCAAAACAAGACGTTATATAAGTAAAATGTAAACCCACGTAGCATAAAATGTTCCTTATTACTAGCTACAGCTTTTGAAGGAACCGGGATAGCGTAGTCGGCGTAGCCATTGGCTGCGGGCCGGCCGGCCGAGGGTCGCAGTTCTAGTCCCTGTAGGGGGAGGTAATTTTTCTCTTCTCGGCGTCGTCCAGACCGACTCTGGGGTCCTATCTATGGGTACCGGGGCTCTATCCTCGAGGATAAAGCCGCCCCGACGTGAAGTTGACCACTTACTTCCGGCTAGTGCTTGCTGAGGTCAAGAAAATGTGGATCTATACATCCATTCCCCCATACGCCTTCGTGGCGTGGAGCTTATTTAGTTAAGCACAGGGACAACTTTTGAAACGTGTTTAATTATATCCATTATTTACTGAATATGGGTATATGTGAAAATGTGATGTTCTCTTTTGGTGAAAAGCCACCTGCCGGTCGCTCTGCGAGAGTTAATGCAATAGAGAGATGTTTCATCTTTCCTTACAACGTCTCTGACGGGGCATCATCCGACTCAGTAGAATACAAAGTTCGCTGAAACGGGGACACAACCTACCGACTCGGAAATAGTACAAATAGATCCGTTTCGAGTCTTGTTATTTATGAAATTCATTGTACTTTTGAATGGTTCGTGTCTCGAAAAGGTGCGTCTTCTATACAGGCATACCTCGGACATACTTACAGGTTCGCTTCCAGATCACCGCAGTAAAGCGAGTCACACGAACTTTTTGTTTTCCCACGGCATGTAAAGTTATGTTTACACTATACTGTACTGTAGTCTTTTAAGCGTGCGATAACATTATGTCTAAAAACAATGTACGTACCCTAATTAAAAATACTTTCATGATTTATTTAATGCGTCTTGCAGTGCATACACTCATTTATCTCCTTCTCTCCCTCGCACTACATGTTTCGGCATAATAATGCCATCTTCAGGTGCTTACTTATCCACGTCAAACCAGTTCATTGCATGCCATGTTCACACATTAAAATAACTAAAATATGTATCTATCATGTACATTGTCAAACGTTAAAAATATTAAAATTGTTCAGGATACCACATCGCTACGTCGCCCCTCACTACGTCAGTCACGCCCATTCTCCTTTGTTGGAGCACTCCTTCATTATCTTGTGTGTTGTGCTTTTGTTGTGTCGTGCTCCTGCGACTGCGTGTGTATCCTGATGTGGTATCCTGAACAATTTTAATATTTTTAACGTTTGACAATGTACATGATAGATACATATTTTAGTTATTTTAATGTGTGAACATGGCATGCAATGAACTGGTTTGACGTGGATAAGTAAGCACCTGAAGATGGCATTATTATGCCGAAACATGTAGTGCGAGGGAGAGAAGGAGATAAATGAGTGTATGCACTGCAAGACGGATTAAATAAATCATGGACTTAAATCAGTGCAACAGGACGCTAAAATATAACATTAAAAATACTTTATTGCTAAAAATGCTAACCACCATTACAGTAGTAACATCACTGATCACCGATCACCATAAGAGGTATAATAATAAAGAAACAGTTTCAAATATTGCAAGAATTACCAAAATGTGACACAGAGACACGAAGTGAACACACGTAGACTCGCTTGGCGCAGGGTTGCCACAAACCTTCAGTTTGTAAAGAATGCAGTATCTGCGAAGCGCAATATAACGAGATGTGCGTGTACAGTGCAGCCACGAAACGAACTTAACGAGCTATGGGTGGGCCCCGAATTGACGGAAAGAAAGTCCGTTTCGTTGGTCGTAAAAAAAGAGAAACTAGAGAGAGAGAGACGAGAAAAAAGAACTCCCTTTATCTATGCCTCTTAACTCACAGATTTTTGTTAACTATTGAGTATTTTTTTATTGCTATTGGGGTGGGACTAAGTCCCTTGCACTGCAGCCACTTCTGGCCTATTGTACCAGGCCCAGATGATAGGTGAGGGTGATTGTGGAGCAATAGGTGGAATGAAAATCGGCAGGGGAAACCGAAGTACTCGGAGAAAACCTGCCACAGCACCACTTTGTCCACCACAAATCCCACTTGACCAGACCCGGGATCGAACCCGGCCGCCGCGATGGGAAGCCAGCGACTAACCGCTTGAGCTATGGCGCGGCCTTAACTGTTGAGTAAGTACTTAAATATATGTGAGATAGGCCTACAGTTACACTTAATTCAAAGCGAGCTTCAGTTTGTTGATGAATGTAATCCAAATGACGTCATAAGGGTGTAATTCTATTCGGACAGACAGCCTGTATAGTTGATAGGCATTCGCTCATATTTGTGAAACGGGTGTGCATTTCCAAATGTCACGCAGATGTGTACATTTCTGTCCATAAATACGTACTTCAGATAACGATCGCTTCCGCCATGGGCAAGGCCCTTGCTTTTACACGGCAGAACACAACATTCCCCCATTGGTGAATAACGACTTTGGATTGAATCTAACCCTTATAAATCTCCCCGTTCACCTTTCAGTAGTACTGCTACCTTTCAAGTACCACACCCTATTCAAATTTCGGTTGACTTATTGTGGCCAGGAACCCTTGTCCGATGACAGCTAGTATTACGCTGGGCTCGGCAATTTGATTTAGCAGACCTGCTCTGCGTTACTGCAGGATCACGATCGAACTATGTAGTGCGGAAATCAGATCAGTTCCAACACACACTGAGTAGGGCCGAATGGGGCTTCCTCCTCGGAAATATTTCTGCATCGGCTCTCACTTGAATATTTTCGAGGTGCCCACACGTTTATGGATTTCAGAACGTAAGGAAGGCCTCTCGTGCTGTTCTGTTATCTTATAGACCCACAATAGTTCAGTTCCTCATGAAGTGTGAAATTTCATAAGTCGCAATGCCGCATTATGACATAAATAACTTCAACAATAAGTCACATTGGAAGTTCCTTGCATTACAGCATAGAGCTCCACTGGGGTCAGACTCTGCAGTCTGTAAGACAACTTTCGGTTCAGAGAAGAGACTGAGTGTTGATATGCTGTCTGGGCGGAGCTGTTGCCTGCTACAGGAGGCAATGATAGATATAGGGGATGTGGGTAATGGTACAATAATGGTCACCGATGGAAGGCGAAGAAACTCGCAGAAGACCTACTCCAGTGCCACGTCATCAATCATGAATCTCACATGAAGTCTCCCGAGATTGAACCCGGGACTCTGTCGTGATATACTAGCGCCTGGCAGTTACGACATGGCTACTGCATGCATTTTATAGCCTTCTTGTGCAGTGTTGCTGCTGTTCCTCTGGTTCTGTCAGTGTAATGCATTTGCACAGAGCTTGCAGCCACCGGTCGTGTTCTTCGTACTTGTTAAAACTGTTGATATTGCGACTGCGTCAGAAGTGGTAACGATTTCTTTTATGACATGTTATTTGTCTGCAAGCGTAATAACTACTAATTCTTCTGCACTCATGCAGCACCTGAACCTTATTCGTCAGTTTTATCATTATCATCACCATCATAATCAGCATAATCATTGCTGGCGTCACTGTCATCATTATCGGAATTTGTAACAAAGAATGGCACTCTTTTGGGGGGTGTGGCACAGGAAGATGGCAAACAAATATCTTTATCATATTGGCGATATTAAGATATCTGGCTTCCGGTTGTTCGGGTGTATCTGGCATATTGGTTCAGATTTCACTTGTCGTGCTGTTGTCTGAAGTATGGTTTCAACAACAACAGTAATAATAATAATCTGCCGACACTACAGGCCATGATGAACTTTGGCCTCTGTTTTACAGTTCTTAATCATATAGACGGTCGGTAGGACTCCTTGGGCGGGCGATCAGCCCGCTGCAAGGCCGCTACCTATACAGGACAACCCAAACACATTAAACGCAAACATATGTGCGTTGAGTGGGATTCGAACTCGCGACCCCAGTGTTTGAGCGGGAGAAGACAGTTCATGCCTCAGACCGCGCTTCCACTGTGATCGACTAACTATGGTTTCACACATGCATACATTTTTGTAACTCTGTGGAGCAGTGTCCTTCGTTAGAAGCAGATAATCACTCACTTAGTCGAGAAATTTTTCCCTGCTATATAACCTATGTTTCATTAACATGTTCACAGAAGCCAGATTTTTGGTCCTGTCCTGGCCTAGATAGAGTTTCCAAGTATATTCTTTGTGTTTTTATCTGATTGCTTAGAATCTTGTCTGAAAGTGCACAGAACCGCGAAACAATAAACTTAATTTTCGGTACAGAAACTAATTAATTTTTTAGTAAAAAAACTAAAGTAAATAAAAATATATCCCTGTAACAGGCCGTGGAGGCCCATAGGATTGTGAGATGTTGAGGTTCCCACATTTTCTAGACAGTAGGCTCATAGATGGCGGCAAGGTTGTCAGTCTTACGCGCCGGCCGCCCTTTATTTTTTTTTCTTTGGCACTACAGCCCCAGTGGGCCTAGGCCTACCTCCATGAACTTCTCCGTTCACTTCGGTTTTTCTAGATCTTAGACATACGGTAGGATTCCCTGGGCGGGTGATCAGCTCGTCGCAAGGCCTCTACCTGTACACAAACACAGAAAACGCACACAAACATCCATGCCCTGAGTGAGATTCGAACCCACGATCCCGGCTTCCGAGCGAGCGAAGACAGTGCACGCCTTAGACCGCTCGGCTACCGTGACCGGCCGACCGCCTTTTACCCCAAAGAATATTCCTGGTACTGATTTCTGTTAGAGGCTTAGTCGGCCCCAGGGCCATAGTGCGGCTGGAAGGATTAGGTCAATTGAAAAAAAATCCAATGATCTCATCAGGACTTGAACCCGCGACCTTCCAGCTTGTAGCATAGTGCCTCAACCGACTACAAATATGTTTTTGGACATTAACCATCGTCCTTTCTTTATCTAAAGACACCGGCCTCTTTTATTTTTCGAAACACAAGTTTAGGAACTGGTTTCTGTCTCCGTCTTCAGTTAAGATCTACCAAGTTGGGTCCAATCGACAGAGCTAGTCCCTGTCTCCGGAGATACACATAATATTGTACTAGTGTACCATCATCACAAACTTTTTGATCTTATTTAATTAAATCCTTGATGTCAATACCTGATATTTAAATACCGGTAATGCAGAAATCACACCACATTGAGTCTCTTCTAAGCCAGTCCTTCGGTGTTCAGAGTAATAACTTGTGCGCATGTGAGCCTTATATGTGTATATATTTACGTAAATGCATGTATGTAGCCTGTGTGTGTGTGTGCAAATTATATTCGCAAATCCCTTCCGGTAGAATTGTAACTTCTTCGGCTGGCTCAGACTAGCCGTTAAGGTGCTTCCAGTAATTACGAGGACCCAGAGAACATTTGATACTAGCTTTAAAATGTAGTCAAATGGTGCACTGCTTACAAACGTCAGTGAGGGAGAGAAACTCACAAATGACTTCGGCTCTGTACCCTTTGATCGTACTGTTTAGGGATATTCACGACCTTCCTGTATTGGGGCCGTTGTACTATGTAGAGCTTTCACGAAACCGTACTTTGAAGCATGGCTGACCACACCTTTGCATCCCCCAACCTCGCGTCGTGTTTTATCTGGTCATGAAGAAGAACAATGGAACATTTCGAGATTTTGTCAAAGCCATAAATAAAAGCCTTAAACCGCAGTCAGCCATGTGAAGTTGTGAGGTTCTAAATCAAACTCCCGTTTCATAACAACCTGTTTGCATGGAGATCCTGCTGAAAGACGCTGGTTCTTATGATGGCGTTCACCTCACCACGAAACCTGATTGCCGTGGTAGCAGGGAATTTCTAGTTAATATTTAATGTTTAACATGTACTGCAAATATTTTTCGCTCCAGTGGTACATGTTCTAGTGGTTAGAGTTCCTGGCTACAGATCCAGATGTCCGGGTTCGATTCCCGGTGCTACCAGATTTTCTGAGAAGTAGTGAGTCTGGAACGGGGTCCACTCAGCCTCGTGAGGATAATTGAGGAGCTATTTCAAGGAAATAGTGGCTTCGGTCTAGAAAACCGAAATTAACGTTTTCGTTGTGCTGACCACGCGACACCCTCTATCCGCTGAAGTTGGCACTAACTTCGCCGACAAGCGGCGGTCGCTCTGTCGGTATAGTTCGTTTGCGGACTACATACCACGGAGTTTTTTTTTGTGTGCATTTTAGGGGTTTGAAGGATTCGGCCCTGTATCAGTTCGCTCCTACTGCTTCTTGACCTACTCACAATATGTTCGTAACCTCATAGATTCCGATTCAAAGTGTCAGCACTTCATGACGCAACACAGTGAGATGTCTAGTGGACTACGTACACGTATGATCTAGGAATACGAGGCCTGTTAAACCTCAGAAATAACTTCGCCTTTTGACTGCACTGCGCGGTGTGATCCGGCACTGGACAGCGCCAGTGTTCCTGCTACTTAAAACAAATTCACTTGTGTGTAGTGTTAATATCGCTTACAGTAGTAATTTAAAATTTCGGCGTGATTTCAAACCTTGCTCCGAAATGAGCCAGTTTGTTTAGTATAGCATCGTCCTTTAGCGTGTTTTTACCTTTGGAAATAATGTCACGGTGTACTAGTTTGCACTTTTTTTCTTATACGGGAGATACCGATTTCGAACCTAAGCACGGAAACCATGTATTATAATCGAGAACATATGTAATTTCTCTTAGCTCACAAGGCAAATGCTGGAATGGTCTTACAGTAGGTCAAAACCACTTCCTTCGACGTCCTTCCTGGTGCGTTTACATCGTCACCGATCCGTTATTCACATATGCAGTTGATAAAGCATGTTACATGAACAAAGGTATAAAATCACCATGGAATTCACCCGAAATCAGTTGATCAGGGGTCTACATGATTCCTGGTTTACATAGCATGGTGGGGTCATTTCGTGGCGTGAGTGATTGATAGGTTTAGAGGCGTTTCAACGTCTGTGGCTATTTGTACCCTTATAATGTTATCTTTAAACTATGAACCACCGCCCTCAAATTGATATTAACATATGCTGTATTAGTGACTGTTCTGTCATTTTTATCGTTTAAATTACACTCCGCAAAAATTGATATAAAGACGGCCGGTGCTCTTGTGTAAACATATTCATGCCCTGCAGAAAGAAAATACAGCGCGAGTCACACGTAAATGCCGTAAACCCTTTATCACCTTCGCTAATTCGTGCGGAAAACGATGCAGTGATTGCGCATAGTGAAATCCCCGTGCTTCGGCACAGCCGCAAGTAATCTCAAGTGAAGTGTCAGGCTGTACAGTGACGTGAAAGCGAGGCTGAGAATAAAACTGTAGAAATATTACACACGGAAATTGTATGTAAAGATGATGACAGTGTGACAGGCTGTACAGGGCCTGTCCTTGAGGACCCAAAACGATGCAAATAATGTACGAAAGAAACTGGTAGAAATACTAGTCCTTATATCACACACACCTGTTAGACACTGTAGCTGCGTTTTGTCCATGCTGTGCCAGAAGATAAACGGACTGTAATTCTAGTGCGTTAACTGATACCGTGTCATTTGTGCATGTCCTGGACAAAATTAATTATGACACAGTTCAGTCTTACCGCTCCTTTCAAACGGTTCAGACTGTGAATGTGTGGGGATGATTACACTATCCGGTTGCATTTTTGGAACACTCCTTAATACATGATTGGGACGTCATCGTCGCGACTAGTCGATAATGAGACGTTGAATCGTCGGTCGTTTAATGTGGAAGACAGGGTAATAATAAACAGGGCGAGCGCAGTCGGCCTCCGTCACTCATCGTCGATTTTAAGAACTAAGTAAACTCCGTGACTCAAGTCCGCAAGCCAACTATACCGACCGAGCGACCGCCGCTAGTGGGCGAAGTTAGTGCCAACTCTTGCGGATAGAGAGTGTCGTGTTTAAGAACTAAGTATTGGACAGAATAAGTAAGTCGCGATTTAGTAAGCACGGGAGTCTGGTTGGTGCAATTCATAGGACCAGAACACTCTAAGGGAGGAAGGAAGCGTGGTTACAACTGTACAGTTCAATGACCGTGAACTTGAACCTTTTAGCACTTATTTTCGCGTAATTCAAAGCTTATCGTCGACTTCTCGTTTTATATGTGTGAGCTGTACCCACCACAGACTCAATGTAAACTAAACTAAATTGGACTGACCAAATGTAACTTTCCAACCGAATTCGCATTTCTCGTAACAACGTAATACATTCTAATGGGGGAGGGGGCGTTCGTTTTATTTTTGAATGGTGGAACTGCAGATTTCTGTCGGTACGCAGTGCAATTACGTGAAATGTCATCGTCCTAGTAACGGTCAAAAGGAACTGGTCTGTGGGTTGTTAAGAAACGCCAAAACTTAGGTAGAGAGATATCAGATTTGTTATTAGAGGAATTTGTGGTGAGATTTTGGACTGAATTAAACGGCAAGCGTAACTGTTATGTTTTGAATTGCCTGTTGTCTTGAGTTTTCGAATCACAACATCACGAGATATCCAGTTCATTGGTGCTTCACGCGGCCACTGTTTCCGCTGCTCATATGTAAAGAGTATATTGACTTGTTTGGTCCAATCGAGATCAGAGAACTAGATGCTTTTAGCGGCAGTTGATGACTTTATATGTTTATGACGATGTACTCCGTCTGCCAGACCACTTCCCGACTCATCACTGACGGGTTGGAACGAGAGAACTGTATTGAATACAATAATGAAATAATTTATTTGTAGTTCATTTGACTCAGTAAATCAAAGTGTGCCGGTCACGGTAGCCGAGCGGTCTAAGGCATGTACTGTCTTCGCTCGCTTGGAAACCGAGATCGTGGGTTTGACTCCCACTCAGGGCATGGATGTTTAGTTTGTGTGTGTGCGTTTTTCTGTGTTTGTGTACAGGTAGAGGCCTTGCGACGAGCTGATCACCAGCCCAAGGAGTCCTACCGAATGTGTAAGATCTAGAAAAACCGAAGTGAACGGAGAAGTTCATGGAGGTAGGCCTAGGCCCACTGGGGCTGTAGCGCCAGAAAAAAAATCAAAGTGTATAGAGCTAAATGACGAATGTTAATGAACTAAAAGAGGTGCTGAAGGAAGCTGTCGTAGAGGGACTCAGACAAACCACGAGAGACTTCAGTGGAGATAAGCCCGGTGTTCTTGCCGAAATTCGAAACGGGCCACTCCCGGATATAAGTGAGAAGCTTCACCGCTTGAGCCAGCTTGCTCTGTAGCAGTATACTAGCTTTGAATTATCATGGAAAACCTAAAGAACGAGTACAAAAAAAAAAAAAAGAAAGAAAGAAGAAATTAAGAAACAGGAATAAATGGAGAATGATAGTTCATCGGAAAACTCCAGAAGTATTAACTCTGGCTGAGTCACTTGATAAGTTGATAATATCGGAACTGTTATCTGTATAGTGACCATGTTACGTCCACAAGTCGGACTGTTTCGTTGGAAAGCACCAGACACGTGGAGAAGTTATCGCGAGGTGACCTTCAGTGTGGCATATGAAACATACCTGATAGCTAAGCTTGGGGACGTGTTTGCGAAGTTAGATAAAGACATCAGGAAGCAGCAATAAAAGAGTCATGATCCCTTCATTTGGTGCCTGTTTACGTTGTGCAGCAGCACAGTACAGTGGATACCGGTTAGTAGGGCCACCGGATAATTTTGGCGGCCGTATTTGGGACACCATGACGTTTAATTGGGCTAGTAGCTGCCACATGGCGCACTTTAGATTACTACGTCATCAATGAGTCATTTTTTTTCCTTGTCACTACAGCCTCAGTGGGCCTAGGCCTACCTCCATGAACTTCTCCGTTCACTTCGGTTTTTCTAGATCATACACATTCGGTAGGACTCCTTGGGCGAGTGATCAGCTCGTCGCAAGGCCTCTACCTGTACACAAACACAGAAAAACGCACACACACAAACTAAACATCCATGCCTTGAGTTGGATTCGAATCCACGATCCCGGTTTCCAAGCGAGCGAAGACAGTACGTGCCTTAGACCGCTCGGCTACCGTGGCCGGCCAATGAGTCATTTACTCAACATAAATGAACACTAGCTACATTAACTCTGTTTTTCAGTGACTGTTTGTGACTGTACCGTGGCGTGTGTAGAGATTTTTTCATTTAAAAATTTAGATCCCTATATAAATGCCTAGGAGAGATGTAACACCGCCTCACACCGGTTAACGGCAACTGGCGGAGATAACTGAGGTGCCGAAATATGCAGTTGAGCGCATTGTGCAGCAGCAAGAGAAACTGCGAGATGAATGAACATTATGCCACGAATAGCAGGGAACTTCCTAAAAACAGAAGCGTAAAGGGAAGGATGCAGACGTTGAAGAGACCCTCAAACAGTGGTTTTCTATCGTACCTGGACGAAGTGTACGTGTCAGTGGCCCAATGTTGGAAAGCAAGTTAGGAAGTTAGCTAAGAGGCTGGGTCATAACGATTTCAAAGCAACAGATGGTTCGTGGCCTCGACGGAAATGCGGGTTTGGGATAAAATTCAAGAAGGCACATAGCTAGACGGGTGTTGCTGCTGCTGTACAAATGTATTGAACAATGGAAACCCTCAAAGCTGCCAGACTTGCTTCGGAAACTTTGCGCAGATATCTACAGTGCCAATGAAACAGGTTTATTTTATCATGCCACGCCAGGCAGTTCACTAAGTTACAAACACGCAACTGTATCTGGTTCAAAGAAAGCAATTAATCGTATAACTGTGTTGTGTTGCTAAAACATGATGAAAACTGATAAACGGGAGCTGTTGCTTGTTGGGAAAAGGGCTAAGCCTCGCTGCTTTAAAGGGGTTAGTATGGACAATCGACCAGTTCTGTAATATGCTAACAAAAATGCGTGGGTAATGAGTTGGACGTGGAATTATAACGGAGATCGAGGATGATTTTGCTGGCTCTTGACAACCGTGCGACACACCCCTCATTCAGATTCTTTGTAAAATATACAATTGGAATTTCTGTCTCCCAACACAACTTCCCTGGTACCGTCAATGAACGTGGCAATCAGAAAATTTCAAGACCTTATATCGCGCGAAGTTGGGAAGCTACATTCTTGAGGCAATTCAAGAAAATCTTCAACAGCTAAGGAGGCCAATGCAAGGATTGATATTTTACAAGAAGTACAGTTTATTTCCCATAGTGGCTAAGGGGAAGTACCAAGACCATTCAGAACTGCTTTGCTCACTGCGTTTTAATCACTGGGTCTTGGAGATGCCGAGTAAGGCCGAAAGTGAAAATGTACCACGTCGGAAATTACGAAGAGTTTTCATGTAACGACTGTAGTCTTCAATGTTGCAATGAAAATGAAGATTGCCGGCTTGCAGTTTTTGAACAGATTGCAGCAAAACATCAGAAGTTCAGGAAACCAATGAGGTTGACACAACCGAGCATGAACGAGTGACTGACCACGATGCTGGGAAATTTATTACTGAACGGCGACTTTATTTCATGCAGTGAAGGCAGCCATATATCTGCACTAGAAACCTGCGCTGATTTTGTTCAGTTGCAGTCAGCCAAGATGACACGGCAGGGTACACTCCATCGATTCCTCCAACGCCACTAATTGTTAAGAAGCATATTCGTGTTGAATACGCAAATGAAGTAAGTTTATTTCTAGGGTAAATATTTTTCTGTGATTTGCACCAATTGTTTCAGCTCATATGAAGTCAATATTTTTGTTGCTCAATAAATGGAAAGCTTATTTTTTGTTGAACTGATGCCGGAAGCAGCGTCATCAGTAGCGACTTGAAGCACAGAGCAAATGATGCTCGAGATGGTTCAAGTTCGTATAGCAGCAGGCGTGACCAGAGTGGTTTGAACGGCTGTTGTACTGCGATGTGGAAAGCAAATGGAAAAACTACCACATTATCACTTTTCCTGGATAGTCTCTTTCCAAAAACAGAGATACCATATATGCGAGATGTTTCCTCTGGAGGCAAAACAATCCGGAGGTAAACTACTCCCCCAATCGGATCTCCGGGGGGGAGTGTTTCTAGAGGAAATGTCATGCAGGCGTTACAACAAGAAAAAGTGCGAAGATCAGAAGAAACAGCATGGATACAAGATTGGAACATGGAATGTCAGGACCTTGAATCAAGCAGGAAAATTGGAGAATTTGAAAA